>NW_006443124.1:3454932-3466841 GCF_000325575.1 Pteropus alecto
ACAGGCTGCGGCGCGCCAGAAACTACAGTCCTTACTCCCTGGACACCTGTGTGCCGCGCACATTCATCCGTGGTGGCCCAGAGCACCACTTGCCCTCGGTCACCTCCCGACCATCTCAGAAAGCAAACAGCAGGGGGACCGATCTCTTTCTTTATCGGATTGTGGCTGGCTCACCCATTTTACGTACCTTTTCCGCCTCATTAAAAGCACCTACGCCCGTCCCTCAGCGCCCCGGGGACAGAAAACCAGCCGGTGCACGGACGCCCAGGGCTGAGCAACGCCCGACGGCCCCTCCCGCCCTGGGGTCCCTACCCTGCCGGGCTCGGGGGGCACTCACTCTTGAGCGCGCTGATGAGGGACTTTCCGTCCTTGATGAGCTCCTTGATGAATTTGTTGGTCTTGTCCAGCTCCGCTTCGTGTGACTTGAGCGTCTCTCGGAAGTGCGGGCTGTCCAGACAGCAGTCGCTGAATTCCAGTGCTGGGAGCCCCATAGTGCCCAAGGCGCCCAGCCGGGGGACGCACCTCCCCCGGGGACCGGGCGACCCGCTGCCCCCAGCACACACGCAGTGGGACCCGGGCTGGCACCCACTACGGCCGTCGGCTCCACAGGTGTGGCGCCGGCTCGCCCCCCGCGCAGTGTCCCCCTGCGCGCACGACTCCCAAACCGAGCCGGGACCTGGCTGCTGGGCGGCTGCTCCGGCGACGCGCCACGGAGCGGCCGGCGAGCAGGAAGCTCAGCGGCGCACTTACAGGGGCGCCGGGAAGCCAGCGAGCTGGAGAGCGAGCGCGGCCGCCGCCTCCCCGCCTCTTTTCGCCTGTTCGCTCTCCAGCAGCCTCGAGCGCCCTCTCACAGCAGCCTCCGCCACCCCGCGGGCGTCCGGGCTGCTCGAACCTGCTAGCGATGACCTAATCCCAGCCGGACCAATCAGCGCGCCCACCTCAGGCCGAACCCCCCCCTCGGCCTCCCGGGGACGCCCGACCCTTCCGCGGCCTTGACCCAATCAGCGGGACCTGGAGGCGGGGCCTCAGGTAGAAGGCGGGGCCCGCGCCACCGCCTAGGTCCGCAGCACAAGCTCCGCCCCCTCCCGCCCTCGAGGTGTTGCCGATCCTGATCCTTGCGGGTAATTGCTGCGGTGCATGGACCCCCGCCACCCCCATTCTTCCCTGCCTGCTGCGGTCCGGTTCAGAGCCCAATCTGCGGCGTCTGCAGGTCTGGGGAGCGGAGGAGCCTAGATGTGCTGAGCACAAAAATACTGCGAATGAGGGCTACCGTTCCCCTCTGCCCGCCCTGCATAGCTGGGCAGGTTGCATTCAAAATGCAGCCCCTGCCCCAGGAGAACCCCGACTGCACCAAGCAACCATGTCGACCCTAGGCACACGCTTTTTCTTGCAGTCAGGCAGAAAATATTTGCATCTTAAAATTACCAGCTCTTCTTGACTGCAGTCTTCCCGCCCCCTACAGTCCCTCCGCGTCACAACCACTCCTGCCCAAAACCCGCCCACAGGGGCCCTCCTCCGAAGGATCTAACATCCTTAGAATTTCAGCTGCCTGTTGTTTTCCTACTGGGCATCTAACACTATTTTACATATTTTCGCCCACTGCCTGTCGTCCTTCGCTACACGGTGAGCTTCGCAAGAAAAAGGCCACCTCAGTTTTCTTGTGCACTGAGGCATCCTCAACACCTAGAACAGTGGCTGGCATTTAATAACATTGAGCTTACCATGTGCTAAGTGTGCTACAGAGACTGATAAGTATTTGTGGAATAAATGAATGGATTCTTTCAGGTGCCCCTCTCCATCTCCCACGCTCAATGTGTTGCCCTGCTGTCCCTGTGTTCCACCAGAGGAATCAATTCAGTCAGCTCACTCACCACTGTACCTGTCAGGCTGGATCTCACTCACCACAACTGAACTGTGGACTCCTAGAGGATAGGGGCTGTCCTTGAATAAATTGTTTGTCCAGGAACTAGCAGCTTTCCTTCAATTATGTGGTTTTTCTGTTCGTTTTTTTTCTTTTCTTTTTTAAATAACTCTGCTATGTGTAGGCACCAGGCTAGATACTATGGATACAAGCAATATAACAGAATGAACTTGATTGATGCTGGTCAGTGAGAGAGAAAGAAGCAACAAGCAATAACAATGCTGTGTGATAAGTTAGAATAGCAGAAGGCCTGGGTGCTTGGGAACATGAAGGAGTCAATAACTTGGCGGGGCCAGAGAAGGCCTTGGAGAAATTGATTGATTAAATATATGCACGCATGCATGCATGCATGAATTAATGAATGAATGTGATCTATTTGCTGGTTGTATCTACACATTTAGACTTGAAAGCAGGCATGGGTTATAAACTCATGCTCAGCTCTGCCATATGGGACCTGTGTGACCTGTGGGACCTGTGTAACAGTTAATCTCTCTAAGGCTCAGGGGTTTTTTTAGTGTAAAATGGAGATGATAATATTACCCACCTCACAGGGCTGTTGTGAAGATTCAAATGTTGGGATGCACATGAAATGATTACTTAAACCAGTGTCTGCACTGTAATAACTATTCTCTCTCCTGCCCCCAAAAATGTTAGCTATATTAGGTGGTTACTAACCATGTTGTTGGAAGATGAACTTTGACAAATTTCATTTTTATAATCTTTTGTTTCCTCTGACAGATGTTAGATAAAATTGTTAAAGAACTGATTTTTATAGTAATACTATGAATCGTAAAGGTAGGTGCTCACGTGGAGATAGAATAGGAGGTAGGTTTCTTCTTTTGTTCTGGTAAGCAAGGAAGAAATCAAGAGCCTGTGGGGGGGCAGGGCGAGGGAATGGGGGGGAGGTTCTACAAACTGGAATGCAGGTTCAATTCAGGACTCGAAAAAGAAAAAAAATTGAGGGTTACTTTGGAACCATCAGGATCTAACTTTTCAGAGAAGATTCCCTGCCCTCCCAATTTAAGTAGTTCCCACTCTTAGTCTCCATTGTTATTCTATATCTTAGACCCCTGATAGTTTTCTTCAGTGCAGGCATAACAATTTGAAATTATTCTGTTCATCTGTTAACCCACACACACATTGTCCCCCTCTCCCCAAACCCTACTTAACTAGATGTAAACTCCCTGCTGGCAAAGACAGTGCTAAGACTATAGGGTTCATGGCTGTATCCTCAGTGCCTAGAACAATGCCTGAACATTGTAAATTCCCAGGAACTATCTCATGGATGGATGGATGGATGGATGGATGGATGGATGGATGGATGGATGGATGGATAGATGGATGGAAAGCCCTAGCAGACACTCAGTGCTTCAGGCTTTCCCTAGAAGTGCAAAAAGGAAAGTGAATTGACCTTGCAGCTGCCATAGGAGGAAAAGAGAACTAGTGAAATTTGTGACCAAACAGACCCAGAACTGAAGCCTTTGGACCACATGGACTAAGAATTTCTAAGGGAAGGAAAAAGGGAAGACATGGCAGCTGAGTGACCCCAGGCTAAAAAAATATGTCCAGAGAGAGAGAAATATACTATTGACTGAAACTTGGGGCAAATTAGAATTCGGTAGTTTGTTTCTTCCTTCAGGCACAATAATCTTCCTTCACCTACCCACGTACTGCCTCCTAGGTCTCCTTTCTCATTGTTTCCTCCTCAGTTTCCTTTGCTGATTCCTCCTCATTTTCCCACTCTCTGAACACTGGACCATCCCAGGCTGATTCTCAAATCTCTATTCACACACACTTCCTAGATGACCCCAACCTGCCTCATGGCCCATCTGCACACAAACAACCTACAAATATCTATCCTTGTTTTGACCTCTCCGCTGAACTCCAGATAGGTATACACAACTTGACTACTGAAGACTCTGCCTATATATCTAAATAGGCATCTCACCCTTAAAAAGGAACCAGACATGTGACCCAATCAGAGGCAATGAGACAGAATTCTTAGACTTGCTAGAGCAACTAAGCCAAAAGTACTCTTTGTTGAACTTGAAGCCAGATAGATATACATCGGGAGCTAAAGCAAGTCACTATATCACTGGGCCTATCTGAGAATGAAGCTAATTCAGAGGAAACAAGAGCTGAGAGATGAAAGAGAGACCAAGTATCAAAGACATTGTTGAGATCCTTGATCTGGCCATAACTGAAGCTAGCACATTGCTACACTTCTCAATTATATAAGTCAATAAATTTCTTTTTTAAGCTTTGGCCACATAACCTTTGGCCAAAAAGTCCAAATGAGAGAAATAATTCCATCTCTATTTTTTCTGCTTCATTCACCTACAGGAAATCAACTGTCTAAAATTATAGTCACTTCCTTAGCCCAGCTGGCCTATAATGCAATCTACACTATGCTCAGTATCTTCAGGTCAGCCTCTTGTCACCTTTCATATCAGTTTCATGCTCTGTTTCTCCTTTGTGTTCTCATTGTCACAGAGCTCTAGCCCTCACTTGAACTCAATGAACTCACAAACTTCTAACTTCCAAGGTCCACTAGGCTATATCCCTCACTGTTTCCCATGAACATTTCCTGTTCATTATATTTACCTACAGTGGGCTCTTTCTACCCTACCAATCTGTTTGTTTTAATAACTAGAGGCAGGACTGGATAGAAGCCAATTCTGTCCCTAGGCTTAGAAAGCCCAATGCCAAATTATTGTGCTCTGGCCACCACCCAACACCACCAGAACACTCTGTCCAAACTCAAGCCTTCTTGATCCAACTGTTGTACCTGCTGCTGCTTTTGCCTCCCTCCCTCCTGATGACAAGCTCAGCCTGATGTTACTTCCAGCTCTGTCATCTCTGTCATTACGGTTCCACCCAGGACCTTTACCATTTCCCCTCAGAGATCTTGGGAAATTCTGTGAAGTCATATCTTAGTGCTCTAGAGTAACCTAGCTTCCAAACACTATTTTACAAACGCCATGATGATGTTCTCCCTCCTCAACAAGGCTATTTCCCCTTTCCTGCCTCCAAACAGGCAAGGTAAGTTATTTATATCAGCCAAAAGAAGAAAATATCGTCACAGTTGTACAAGAAGACTCTTTCCTTCAGCTTTTGCTTGAAACACAGGGAAATAATAGAAGGATGAATGCTTCTCCGAGTGCAGATGATGACTCAATCTCTTCCTCTGCTTTTATTATCTTTCTCTAATTCAAAAACTATAAATTGAGTAGCCTTCTATGTTCTTATCAAGCCCCCAAATACTGAGTTGTAACCGTTCAACTCAAATTCAACAAATATTTAATTGAGCATCCGTCATCTGCCAGGCACTGTTCTAGGTAAGGGCATACAGAAGAGAATAAGACAGGCAAGATCCCCGATTCATTCAGATTCTAGTCTAGTGAGGGTAGAAATGAGGCACCAAATGAACATGTAAACAAATAAATGGACAGAATTTCAGACAGTGAGAGGTACTATAAAGAAAATATAAAGGGATAATGTATTTCAGAATAGGAGGTACTATTTTGGGTACAGTGATGAGAGAAGGCTGTTCTAAGGAGGTAATATCTGAGTTCAAACCCAATTGAAGAGAAGGTACAAACCATGTGAAAATCTTAGAAAGGAGTATTCCAAGACAGGTCAGCACATGCAAAAGCCTAAGCTTGGAAAAAGACTGATGTGTTAGAGTAAGGATCGGTAAAATATGAACCATGAACCAAAGCCAGTCTGCCTCCTTTTTTGTACAGCCCAAAAGCTAAGAATGGCTTTTACATATTTCAATGGTTGGAAAAAAAGAAGAATATCTTGTGACGCATGAAATTTAAATTTCAATGACTATAAATAAAGTTTTCATTGGAATATAGACATGCTCATTCATTTATATATTTTCCATGGCTGGTTTCATGCCTCATTGGCAAGGAGTTCAGTAGTTGCAACAGAGACCGTATGGCCTGTAAAACCAAAAATATTTATGACCTGGCCCTTTGGAGAAAAGGTTTACAGACCTTTGTATTAGCAGAACAAGAAGAAATATCTTCCTAGGCTTGAGATACCCTTGAAGTTCTTTAATTAATTTGGATCCTTTTGCCTACAAATAACAGAAGAGCTGTTTCTAGTTAACTTAAGCAATGTGGAAGATTAAAGATAGCCATAAACTCTTTGGTACTTTTCCTATCAAGAGACAGAATCTGTGTTACCTCCTCTTGAGTATGGGTGGGCTTCATGCCTGCTTTGACCTATAGAATATGGCGGAAGTGATTCTGTGCCAACACAGACTTAAGCCTGAAGAGAATAGCATCTTCCACTTCTTGCCTCTTGGAGCACTCTCTGGGAGCCCTTTGCTCCCTATGTAAGAAGTCTGACTACCTTGAGATAACTATGCTGGAGAGGCCACATGGACATGCTCTCACTGAAGGTCCCAGCTGAGCCTAGACTTCTAGCCATCACCACCAAGATGCCAAATATCTGAAGGAAGTCATCTTGGAGTTTTCAGAATTACCTATGGAACTTGTTAAAAATGGAGGAGCTGGATTTGGTATGGGGTAGGTGCATCTGTATTTTTAATTAGCTTTCATCTGATTCTGTTTACAACCAATTTGGAAGCCCACTACACCAAATTTTCATAGGATCCAATAAAGAAAAAGAACTTTGCAGAACTAAAAATGGATAAAGTGATTTATCCATTAGCCAGCAGAATACCACTGAGTGACCTCAGTTGATGTAACAGAAGAATCACCTCTCTGAGCCCTGCTTAGCTTCCTGGACCACAAAATTGTGAAATATAATAAAATAGATACTGTTTTAAGCTACTCCATTTTTGGGTAATTGTTAATAACGATAGATAATCAGAACAAACAACACAGAAATTTTATCTCACATAATATGAAGTTCGGAGGTAGATCAGGGTTCACCCACAATATATCCTGGTACCGCTTTTCTGCAGTTCCTTTGGCTCTGCTCTTAGCTTTGGGTTGGTTTCATCATCAAGCTGGCAGCAAGATGGCTGCAGTAGTTCTAGAAGTCTCATTCAAAACTGACGATGTCCAGAGGAAGAAGAGAAATTATTCCTAGGAGAAAGAATACATAGGTTGATCAGAATCTATTCTGGGATTAGGGATGGGTTCTCCTCAGAGTCTCTGGGAAGTGATGAACACCTGATCAACATTGGTGGAAGGATCATAAGAAGGAAGTAGGGAGGAAGTAAGTGGATATTGGTTCAGCAATCCACTGTATTCAAGGGGCCTTTCTTTCTTCCATCATTCATTTATTCTTCCATTCATCCAGAGTATTTCATGTTAACCCTCTATAAATATGCTTTTGAAATTAAGTCAAACATTGTCAATAACAATAATTTCAAATGGTTATACTTAATATTTATCAAGCCTTTACTCTAGTGGCAGGCATGGGGCTAGATGTTAGGGCTATTGCAATTAAACAGTGCTTAAAAGTTTAAGGGAGGAAAACAACAGGCCCAGCTGTATAATCTGCAAAACTCAGCACAAAGTGAAAATGGAGAGTTCCTTGTTCAAAAATTAATAATTTCAAGATGTCAACAGCCTAGCATTAAACCAAGCATGGAGTCCTTCCAAGTACAGGGCCTTGTGTGATTACATAGGCTGCATGCTCAAGAAACTGGCCCTGGGAAAGAGCAAGTGTCTACAAGAGAAGAGCGGGAAACCTAATTTAGGTTGGGAGGCAAAGAGGGTGAGGAAAGCCTCTCTGAAGAAATGATAATTAAGCAAGGACCTGAAGGATGGATGAGAGTAATCAGGAGAAAAGTGGTGGAATGTGCCTCCCCAACAGAATAGTATTCTTCCTTTTCCCCGATGTTCCATGTTGGTTAAGAGACTTAGGATGGCCTGCCACCAGCTGTGATGAGATAAAAAGATAAAGGTAACAGATCTTGCTGTCCGTGCCAGCTCAGGCCTGTTTTCCAGCCCTTTGCCGTGTTCCAGATCTTAGCGCTTGAGTAATCTAACCCTATAATCTGACCCTTCCCCTTCAGTACCATGGACCCCTAGAAAAGCCCCAGCCCTGTTCCTGCAGTGCAGGAACCTACAGTTGAACACTCAACTGCAAGTCCTTTGTAGGACAACAGCCTAACTTTCCTGATCCACTTGGCCCAGGCCTGTCATTAACAGGGAAGAGTTCTCCCCAACCTCATATTCCCTAACCCCAAACCATGAAGATAGTCAACACTAATTGGACCACAAAAGTTTTTATCACCAAACCCAAGTCTTTTCCCTAAAATCACTTTATCCCATTTTTAGTTCTACAATGTTCTTTTTCTTTATTGGATCCTATGGAAATTATGGAAATTTGGTGTAGTGGGCTTCCAAATTGGCTGTAAACAGAATCAGATGAAAATTTTATTAAAAATACAGATGCGCCTACCCTGTGCCAAACCCAGCTCCTCCATTTTTAACAAGTTCCACAGGTAGTTCTGATACACTGCCAGGTCTCTAAACCATTGCTTTAGCAAACTAGACAGAATAAAGAGTAAAAATTCCTACTTGGTTGGTACAAGTCAGAAAGTTTCATTTCTGTTGTTAAATGTGACCCCTCAGGCAAACTACTTTTATTCAGTGCCTCAATTTTCCCATTAAGTAATGTGGTGATGATTCTTTCATTATATCTCTACTCTAGGGCTCTCGGTAGTATAAAACTCTTGTTGCCTTCCCCTTATCTAGTCCCCCTTCTGGTGGCAGCACCTCGATTTCCTCTGGGAACTAACTACCCCTCTCCCATTGCAGGTAGGCTTGGTAGGAATGTCCATCAAGGTTCTCTGATGCCCTGCCTGACTAATGGACCAAGACCCAAGTTTGGGCAACCAGATTTTCTCTCTCTGGAAATTAAATCTTGAGATAAGTGAAGCAGAGACTGAAAATAAGTAAAGTTGATTCATCTGGTATGGATGACTCAAAAAGTCTTAGTTTCTGCTCCTTTTTCTGGTTCCTATGTTTTCTGAAACCTAGTTTTCAGCTTTTCCTTGGGATCTGTGAGCAAACCTATCGCCTTCTAATAAAGTCTTTGTTTTACTTAAGTGAGCTAGAGTTGATTCTGTTGCTTGCCACCAAAGAATACCGAGTCTTGGAATCTCAATCTTTGATAATGTTCTATAGGATAACAATGTTATGGCTTCCATTCTTGTAAAAGCCATTATGAATGATGCTCTTATAACTAAAGTGACCATTCCAAGTCAAGAGTTTATTTTAATAATGACATCTTGATTACAGTAGCAACGGTAAAAATTCCTCAGTAGGAGATTATTCACTCTCCTGTTGAAATATCTTAAATAGAAACAGACTTTGGGTAAATACTTTTTTTCTAAATGAGGTTCATTGTTCAGGACCAGGAAAGAAAAAGTCAAGAGAAAAAGGAAAAGGGAAAAGAGCTTGAGTTCAGTTTAAACCATCTCCCCTTCAGCTGCATCCCACCCTGTACACACAAATTTAAGAAAAGGTCTATTCTTTAAGAGTTTAAAAGAGCTGAAAATTGCATTCAAATATGTACTTTAAGGGGTGACAATTGCAGAGGAAATAGCTTTAGTAACTGAATCCTTTCCTCTCAGCAATCTCTATTTTATTTCTGTTCCCATCTCATTGCTACAGTTATTACTATCTCTTGTCTTTTATTGATATCGTCATTATTAGGATTCTAGATAACAGTTACTGAGCACTTCCTGTGACCCAGACATGATGCTTTACAAATATTACCTCATTTAATTTTTACAATGGCCCTTCAAAGCCAGTATTATTATCCTCACTTTACAGAGGGGAAAACTGAACTCAGTGAGGTTAAGTAATAGGGCTAATGAGCAATGGAATCACTTAATCACTTATTAGCTATGTGTCCTATCTGTCCCCAAGCCTTCCTTCCACTACACCATATTGCCTTAAATGAAAACCACCTGCTTAATCCAAGGCATCACTGAAAAGAGTATTAAGTGTGGCATTGCAACTCAAATAAAATGTCAACTGAACTCACTACCCATGTCAAGTTCTGTTTCCCTGGCTAGACTATAAGCTCCTTGAGGGCAGGAACTATGCGTTGTCAACCACAGTATCACCATGCATGTCTGGCACAGAGAAGATGCTCAAAAAAAATACTTCTGGAACCAATGATTACCTTAAAGGGTTCTCAGACTTAAGGACCATCACAGAATTAGGTGAAAGAAAGATTAATGTCAAGAAGTCCCCTCCTAGGAAATAAAACTTTCAGGTTACCCTTAGAGAATCCAACCAACTTTGACATTTGGCCAAGCCTTTAAAAAGCATTGGATGATTCTGAACTTGGGGTCCTAGGCAACTCTTTCTCTTCCTGAAAAGCTATTTCATTTTTTAAGCACAGTCATGCTTTTGTTTGAGTTTATGAGGCAAGGAAGTTTCTAAAACTCTGGTAGGGGAATAGAAGCTAAAGGCTGAGTACCAATCATACTTTCCCCAGGGCCAGTTAGCTCACAAAATGCTCAAATCCAGCCAGCATGCTCTCCACTGAGGACTGAAAGTGTAATGTTATTTTATTACTTTCAGAACTGGAACTAATCTTTGGTTGATATAAGACCCACTCTATATATTTAGGTGAATTTTTTTTGTTCCTCAGTTCCTCAAATGAGCAAAACACCCAAATAAGGATATGCACAACCAATCAAAGTTTCCTGCCAAGTCTATAGGGTTCCCTCAGTGGAGTCTCATTCATTCACTGCTATTAGTTCTGAGTCTGGTCTTTGGATTCAGGCAAACCTGAAATCAGGCTTCGGCTGTACCACGTACCAGCCAGATGACGATCGGTACAACACTGTGAGCTCTCAAAGCCTCAGTAGTCTTGCCTGTTGTTGGGAGAATGGAAAAATATGATAATGTGCATAGAAAGCTTAGCCCAGTGCCAGTCATGTGATAGGCAGGCAGTAAGTCATGGCTTAGTTATAATGATATCTCTGCTGGCTTCACTTACACATTTAATTCAAAACAGTCAAAAAGTCAAGTGTGTTCTTGGTGTTTTAAGTGGCAAGTGTGACCTGAAGTCATCCTGAAACCACATAGATTACTTTCTCAACTTTTAAATTATAAGCAGAATTAACTGGAAATAAGGCAATGACACTATATAGACTTATTTATCATGACACTTCTGTCCTAAGTTCCCCTTTGGAAAAGGGTCAATAAACTAAATCTACAATTCTTACGAAGATTATTTTGACCATTTGTCAAGGGAAATCACCATTGCTACTGCACATACCTTGACTGTTTTATGGCCCAAACTTTCTATCTCTATGTTATGGCTCAAATGTAAGGCATGGACCAGGTTTGATTTTGAACATCATGAGCAGATGAAACATGACTGCTTTCTCAAAAGTGACACCTCGCAGGCATTTCAAAATCCCCATCCTGCCTCATTTTAATTAGATCATTGGTCAGTCCTCTACAGTTTCAAGCCAGAAGATTTCAAAGGTTCACAACACCCAGCAGATCATACTGACTACAAGTAGGCTCATTTGAATGGGAAGAATCCTAATAGAGTGAAAAGAGAACTCTGCTAAAGTTAGGTGTGGCTATAGGACCTGCATGAGCTACTTGCATAAAGGAAGTAGTCTAAAAGAATCAGAATATGATTTAATGTGTCCCCCTTCTCCCTGCCAAGGGCAGTGATCTGAAGGTGTAGTGTGAACAAAATAAGCATTTATTGTTTTAAGCCACTGAGATGTTAGGGCTATCAGTTTCTATAGTATAACCTAGCCTTCCTGACTGATACAACAAAGATATAAATGCAGTTGACATGTATAACAGATCCAATCATGGTACCATGCCTAAATCCTCTCATCTTGGTTAATAATTAATTTCCAGAAACTTGCGCTTTAGTAGGATAGGGAAATGAAGCTCTGAATTATAGTCAATGTCAGAAGAGTTTTAACAGACTGGTAGGAAGATTCAGATATTCCTTTGTACCATCATGAGAGTGAGAAATATGATTCTTAAATCTGTATTCCCAGCAG
>NW_006443124.1:3466958-3483251 GCF_000325575.1 Pteropus alecto
CATTTGTTGATAAGTTAATCCACTGACATCCTAGAGAAAACCCAAAGTAGGCTGTCTCTCCCTCATCCTCAGGTACTTCTCGGGTAAGCTGGATAGCTAGGGCTGACCTCAAACTGAAAACACTTTGGGGTATATCATCCATCCCAAGTATCCTTCACTCTAAAGAGCTAATGATCTGTCCCTCAAGTCTCCACCGAAGAAAGGCTTAGAGTTGACGTCAATCTCCTATATGTCATCTATTGCCAAGCCAGCCTCTCCGTGAAGGAATCAGTGATCTTCCATATTTTTTCCCCCTCAAAGCTGGAATGGAGACTATCATGCATTATTTTGATTCAAAAAACATATGTAAGCCAAATCCCACTAGTAGTAAAGATAATCATTTCCTAAGTGCTTTCTATGTGGCACTATGACAAGCACTTTTATTTAATCCTAACTATAACTCAATTAGGTAGGAACTATTACCTCCTTTCCTACCAATGAAAAAAACAAAGCTTAGAGCAGTCGATAACTGGGTGAAGGTCAGTTGGCTAGCCTAGAGGTGGGAGAGCTTATGCAAACCGAGAAGCTGTTCTCATAGAGGCATCCTTTACTCCCCCTCCAGGCCATCTTGTTATATCTCAATCTCCACAACCAAGATGAAAATCCTGAAGTTTTCCTTGCCTTCGTTTTGTTACTAGTGACCTGATTACATCATTTCTGGTCTCAAATCAACGTTGCTCCAGTATATTCCCCAGGAGAACCAGGCCCTCAACACCTGCTTAGTTTCTTCCTGCCTTTGCAAAGAAGAGTCTGGGAAATTAACCTAAGGAAAAAAACAAAACAAACTGATCCAAGAGAAAAAAATCTCACATAGGGAAGAAAGTTATTTTCCACTCTGATAAGTGTGTATGACTAACTCGTAACTGTGGAAGAGAAAAGTGATCTATGGGCTTGTTAGAGAGCCTGAGGCGGAAATAGACACTGTGAGACCAAGAAGTGGGTGGATCCAGAAGCTGCAGCCAGGAAACAAAGGACAGGAAACAGGATTTTTTTTCAAAGTCCAGAACAAAGGTGACCAGGAGTTTGGCAGGAAGGACCACCATTTCATACTCTCAGTGGGAAAAGTACTAAGAGCTCAAAACTGAAAATATTTGGGAAGGGATGAGTCACGGTGAGATGGTGATACAGAATATTCTCTTTCTCAGAACAGTCGTTTATATTCCTGCTCAGCATTCTTTCACTCTTTGATGAGTCCTCATGCCTTTCAACAGGAAGCCAGGAAAGGGCTGGATTACTCTCACCTTGCTCATTAAGGGATGCGCATCCTGGAAAGTTAAGCTCTTTTGTACATCCCCTTCTTTCCTTCTTTCATAGATTGCTGGTCTCTCTTCCGGGAATGCCTCTCCACTGCTGTTAAGCATAGGTAATTCTTCATTTTTAGGTCTTTGCTTAAATGTCACTTCTTCAAAGAAGTGTCACAAGGCTATCACCCAAAGACCCTAATATTTCTCAAGGCCTAAACCACATCATGAATTATGCTTTCTTAAAGGAACTGAAAAGGATTCCAGACTGGCGAGCCCAAGGTGCGGAGGGCAAAGACCAAGCTGGTGATGGGGCATTGTGTGCAAAAAGAATCATGCACAAAAGGGCCGACTACAACAGAATAACTTCATGTGCCTAAGAATTTAATCACTCCACCACCACAATTTATTAACAAAGAAGACTTCTCCCCAGTCAGGAAGAAGGTGACTTAGAGCATGAGCTCACCCATCTCCATTCCTTGACTCAAGAGTAAACTTTCTGCTCCGCTTTACTGAACTTAGTCTTGTTCTGTTGGCACAAACAGCACTTGGCAAAAGGACCTTGGTTTGGGTCCCTGACCCGGAAAGATCAGTAACAAGATTTTCCCTATCTTTACTGTGTGGCAGAGATTTCTAGTTGCCTATCCAGGATCCATTCTCCCTTTTCTTTATTGACAGTATTCTGATTTTGTTGAAGTTCTCAGTAAAACAGTATATTTCCCAGCCTCTCTTACAACTGGGGTGTGAACAGAAGCTGTTAGATGAGACTTCTGGAAAATTTCCCTAAAATAAAGGACGATTCGAGCAAGCTAGTCCTGTTTGTATTTGGCCCTCCTTCCTTGCCTGTGTCTGGCCCTCTGCCATGATGAATGGTACTCTAGCAGACTTCTTTTAGGCATGAGTCAAGGACCATACTCTAATGATGGCAGATCAGAAAGTTAGAAGGAACCTAAGGCCCTGATGACACTGAAGAGCTGCAATACCAACCCTGGTCTGCTTACTTCTAGACTTCTTATCCCCCTAGGGGAAGAAACAAGTCTTGAATTATTTAAGCTACTATTCATCAGGTTTCTGTTACTCCAAACTGAACGCAATCTCCAATTGATAATCCTCATACAAAGAAGTAAGTACTTCCTTGATTTCTCCCTCAAAACATACCATCCTCTTCCTTCATAGTACTTATACTTTATAATTATCTGTTTGTTTGATTAATGGCTTAACCTTCTTGTTAGTCTTTAAGCTCCGTGAAGTCTGGAACTTGTTCTCTTTTGTTCACTGCTATAGTCCCAGCATCTAGAAATATGGACAACTAGATTTCTGTGGTGATCAGTGAATTCCATGGGTAAGCAGCCCCATCAATGGCTGAAAAAAACAGTCTGAATGTCAGGTAAGCAAGTAGGAGTCTTTCAAAGGAACTACGCTAATGTTGGAATTTCTGAAGAGACAAAATATAAAATAAGTAAGGATCTAGATCAATAAAGCAGAGTAAACTTGTCTTTTTAATCCAAGTAGTTTTTTTGTTTGTTTGTTTTTTCATTTCCTAAACAGGGTTTTTGCCAGAGACAATGGCATAGCTTTTATAGAGAAGGCTCGATTAAATGAGAGTATGTGTGACAAAATTGTGAGGATTTTGGAATTATTAACCATGGTCGCTAATGTGATGATAGTACTACTTGGTGAACGTCTACTATTCTCTCAAAGTAATTATTTGCATTTATAACCAATTTCTCAGCTTAATAAATCCCAGGCTTTAAGCATATTGACTCTCTTCCACCAGAGGACATACTCAAATAAAATCTTTGTCTCATGCTTACTTGCATGTGTTGGAAAGAACCACTATTACAAACTGTTTAGACTTAATTTAACTTTTTTTTTTTTTTGAGTAAATAGTTTCAAATTCTTATTTTGGTAGGAAAATATGATCTGGATAAAATATTTGTCAAGTGTGGTTGTACTTGACAAATATTATTTCATCAAATAATTTAAATGCTCATCATTTGATAAATTTGCACAGACAGTGCACAGTTGAGTAGAGCACACATAAAGTAAACCTCAAATGGTGAGTGTCAAAATGACCATTGTCCCCTGATTTACAGGCAGTCCCTGACTTAGTATGGGCTCTCCCAGAAGCAGTCCTGGAAACAAGGATTTAAGAGCAACTAGTTCAGGTGGGCGGTGCAAACACACTGGTAAAGGGTTGGGGAGGTAATAGAGGAAAGGAAGGCAGCCAACAGGGATGTGTCAGTAAACCAGCAACTACAGCAAGTAACTGGAACTTAACCCGACAGAGAAACTCTGGAAAATCGTATAAAGACACAGCTCAGAAGTATCCCACCATTGGTCAGGGCTACTCTCAGGAATGTGAATTCCCTGGCAGCCTGTAGAGCAGGGCAGAGGGTCCTTCTATGATCTGGAAAGAGCCCTCCAATATAGGGGTGCAAATCCTGGCAGTTAAATGCGTCAAGAGCACAAGGAAACAGTAAGGTTTAAAGGGCATTGACAACCTCTATTATAGCCCCTTTCAAGTAAAGCTCCAAGATCAATGTCCTATTTCATAGATGATATAGGATGAGTCTTTAGATGGCACATGGAAAAACTTTTAAGAAAATAGTTATAATTATGTTTACAGTTCCTTTCTACTTGATGCATAAGGTGCTGGTTTTCCATTTGTGGAAATGATGTAATAAATAGATTATAAAGAAATCAAGTAAAACAAAGGTGATTAATGGATTTAAAGAATACTGAAAAAAATAATTATACAGACTGTGCACCAATATGCAAAGGTAATGGGGAAATGACAGAAGTTTGGGAAACATTAACGGGTATTTTACATATGGTGAAACTGAAACATAAAGTTAGACCACTGAGTATTTAATAAACAAGTATTGTGTACCCAGCACTCTTCAAGAATATGAGAGACCTAGAAGGTGTGAATGCTGCATCAAAGATGTAACCGGTAGTACCAGTAGTAGTAGTAGTAGTGGTGGTGGTGGTAATAGTAGTAGTAGTAGCAGCAGCAGCAGCAGCAGCAGCAGCCGTAGCGGCAACAGTAGTACTAATAGTAGTAGTAATTATTAGTATTAAGTAACGGCTTATGCTTACCATCTCTTTACCCGTCTTGCTCAGGGAAGCTCTACCGGCCTTCATCAAATACATGAAACATTAAAGGGCCGTGTATGCAGAGAATGAGGGTCTGACTGTACTAGAAGAAGTTTTGTTAAGATTTCAAAAAAATAGAAAAGAAATCTTCATGGCAGCATGAGCAAAGACAGAGAGAAGGGTCAGGGCCTGTAGCAGCCACGGTCAGAGAAAAAGGCAGATGTAGCCTTAGATTCTTTATCCACTGACCCATCTGCTACTCTACTCAAGCTACAGAGCTAGACTCAGCACCTGGGAGCAGGAAGGATGGAGAGGAAGCAAGTTGCAGGTGACACTGCTAGGTTGCCCCCAAAATGTGCCGTCTTGAAAGACTGTCTTATTGTATAACAAGACAGCAAATATCCAGATGGCAATTTTTGGATTTTCAGCTTCCTATACAGAAGGCACATTTTCCAGTACATCCTAATTCTATTGTGTGTGTGCGAGAGAGAGAGTGACGGCCAAATGTCATTAACGATGGCCAGGCATGGAAATGAAGAGTCATTAGACTAGGACAAGCTCAGCAGCTGCACCAGCTCTGTATTCTTGGAGTGGAAGCACAGTGGGCAGGAGCCACTGCTGGGCTACATCTAAGTGTCCTGCAGCCTCTGGGGATCATCACACATCTGTAAGCATAAATCTGGACTGACAGCGATGTCACATCCAATCAAGGCCTAGTCTTACCCTCAGAACCGCAGGCTTGCTACAGAAAATGCCTGAATGGTTGACTCAGAAAATAAATAGGTGCTTATTTGCATTAGAACTGGAATTTGCATGTTGCTTACTTCACTTAAGAGTAGAGAATAGAACTGTCGGCTGTGCTCACATAGCTCCACATCCTTCTAATTTCAAATCGGGTCAGCCAACCTTAAAAAACCAACTCTGCCACTCACTCTAGCGTGAGACCTGAGGAAATTTGCTTAGTTTTCCAGAGCGTCTCTTTTTCTATACAATAGGAACAATAGAAATACTCGTTTCATAGGATTGTTGTAAAAATTAAATGAGGCAAATTTTTAGCTACATGCCTAGCACAGCGAGTTTTTAAGAAATGTATGATTATGACTAAATATGGCTGATTTTTATTGTAGCAATCTTTATTTAGCCTTTGTTATCCTTCTTCATTGCAAAATAGCATAGGGTATTGTTAAATTAATTAAACAAGGAGGCCATTAGACCGAGGTGGCTCTAAGGCCATGGTAGCCTATCTAAGTAAACTCAAATCTAAGCTTGTAAATGCTTCAAAGGTACCAAATTGAAACCGAAGGACAACCATTCACAAATAGCCAACTAGGTTTCAAGCTACAGCTAATTAAACAACTTTCTTTTCTTCTGCACTTGCCCTTCACTACTTCCGGTTTGGTGCTACCTGATTCAAATTAATGTCTGCTCAAATAAACTCTTACAATTTTTAAAATGCTCCGGTTTATCTTTTAAAAGTATGAAGAGGAATTGACACAAAATAATGGGACAGGATTTAACCAAATCTAAGTCTTACAAGAAGATAAAAGAAGAGAGAGGAGGGGAAAGGATGAGTAAGGTTCTAAAACACCAACCAAGAACAGAAGATGGGACAAGACAAAGAACCCATTATAAGAATATGCTTCTACCAACATATCAAGTAAATAAAATAAAGGAACGGAAGGACTAAAGTGGCCAATATGCCTGATGCTCCTAGCCACAAATCAGCCCTATGCTGAACAAGAAGATTGTGAGACACTAAAATAGATAATCCTGGAAGTCTCTTCTAGTTCTAGCACTTTAAGGAGAATTATTAGAAATTTATTTGTCATTTTTATGTTTATTCTAAAGTGAGTATTATATTTTGTATTGTTTAAAATCGTGGCTTAAAATACGTTTAGCAAAATGCATCATATCGGCAAATCTGAATATGTTTCTCAGAGGTGTATATTCACTTAACCACCTCTAAGATACAGATATAAAACATGTACTTTACCCCCCAAAACTTTCTTAATGCGCCTTACCAGTCATAACTACTTAAAAGGTATCGGTTAGTTTTGCCTACTCTTGAAATTTATGTAATAAAATCATATAGTATATGCTATTTTGTGTGAGGCATTTGCCTAACATTTTGACTGTGGATTCATCCATACAAATTCATGTATAAATAATATCTTTTTTGATGCTTAGTGTACCTTTATAAAAATAAACCACAATTAATTTATCTATATTCCATTTAAAAATGGGTTGTTTTTACATTTAAGTTATTATTAATAAAGCTGGTATGAACATGCTTATGCATGTCTTTGGTGATCTATGCACTAATTTCTCTTGGACATATATCTTAAGAGAGAATTGTTGGGTCACAGGTAAGGTATATGTTCAACTTTGGTAAATATTATCAGTTTTTGAAAATGGTTGGATCAATTTACCCCCTCATCAACTGTTTAGAAGTGTTCCAGTTGCTCCACAAATTTGCTAACATTTGATATTGTCCATCTTATTAACTGTAGCCAATTTGGTGGGTATATTAGTGATATCTCATTATAGTTCTAATTTACTTTTCTTGGAAGTATAATAATATTGATCATTTATTCAAACATTTATTGTCCAGTTGGATTAAAGTGCCTGTTCAAGTCAAAAAAAAAAGAATATGCTTCTACTGATAAACTAATTTGACTGTGATAGATCATAACATTTAAAATAACTTAGTGGGAAATCAAATGTGTTTAATCCTGAATAAAAAGGGACGTAAGAAAGAATATAATTAAAATGTCCATCAGAAGGGAGAAGGAGGCCATGCTGCTTTTGCTAACAAAATTCAGAAGGCTGATGCTGACGCCGCCTGCTGTGGCGGGACAGGCGCTGCTCTCGCTGCAGTGCAGGAGTCATGGTCTCTCTCCCCTGAGCCGTGGTGACAGCTGCTCCATAGTTTCTTGCTTCCACTGTTGTCCCACACAAACCATTCTCTTCCCAGCGGCCAAAGTTAAATTTTAAAAATATAAATCAGCCTGTGACTGCTCTGCTTCACATCCTTTCTATGGGACCCTGCCATGGCCTGGAAGGTCATGATCTGGCCTCAAACCACTTCTCCGGACCCCTTTTGCACCATCACCTTGCTTATGATTCTAGAACATGTCAGGCTCGCTCCCACTGCAAGACTGTTCCGTCTGCCTGGACCAGTTCTGTTCACATCTTTCACGGCAGGAGTCTCAATTCAGACATCACCTCCTCACTGAGGCCTCCCTCGACCACCCAAGCAAATGTGAACTCTCCATCCCATTCTCTCCATCAGGACCTTCTTTCATGCTCTTTCTAGCCCTTTAACACTAGGCAAAACCTCTTTCAATGTTTGCTATGCACTTATCATCTGACACGTCCCACTAGGACATGAGCCTCTCTAGAGAGGGGGAACTTGTTCACTAATGACTCTCAGGAACTAGAGTGGTACCTGACACAGATATTTCTTGAATAAGTAAGTAAATAAATGTGCCATTGGCTTGCTTACAACCCTCCCCTACCCCCACCTGCCTGCCAAAGGAAATTAGTAATGTGGAGCTAAAGGCAGAAGCTGACTGGAATCAGCCTGTCCTTCTCTTTTTATGAAGATCTTACCAAGTTGAAGAGCAGAGGGTAGGGGACTCAGAGGGCCAGGAGAGTGAGGGGCCTGCCTTTGGGTGAGGAGGAGCAGGATTTCCTTCGGATGAGGGAGGTCTGCAGGTTGGGGAGTGATGAGGTCCTGGAGACACTCTCTTGCAGACTCCCCTGCAGACATGGGAAGCTACTGGATGGAAGAGGGGAGAGGGAGGCAGGCTCCAGGTCTGGGAGCCTGGCCTGGGACTCCTGAGCCTGGGAGGCACGGAAGTACAGAGTCTGAAGGCTTTAGGTGCTCACCCGAGCCTGGACAGGGCCCATGCATTAGTCCCCTTTGTCAACTGTTGGGGGTCAGTCTCCTTACTGTCTGGACTGCTTGTGAAATCTGGGGATGGATGGGCTGGAATAATAACTGAGATTGAGTTTCCTGAAAGCCTGATAGAACTGGGGCCTTAGACTTGAGTTTCACTTGATTTTTTAAAAGAAATAAAGTGATGGGATGTTTTAGGCACGACGTGAGTTACTTGATTTTTTAAAAGAAATAAAGTGATGGGATGTTTTAGGCACATCTGAGTTTGGAAAGCAGAATACATTTGCTGTTCCAATGTCTACTATAGAAACACCCACAATTACAGCAGCTTTCATTTATTAAGACCTTAGAATGCCAGGCCTGGCCTAAGTACTTTTCATACATTAATCCTCTTAAATTCTAAAATGGGGCAATGAGAGCGGTCCTATTATCTATCTATCTATCTATTAATCAATCATCTATCATTCTCATTATCTGTTATTATCTATTAATCACCTAGTGTTATCATTTATCTATCATTATGATCTATCTACCTACCTATCATCTATCATCATATATCATTAACTCTATCATCTATTTATCATCTATCATCATTATTTATCTAGCATTATATATCTATCATTATCTATCTACATACCTATCTACCTACCTACCTACCTACCTACCTACCTACCTACCTATATAGAAGCAGAGGCCCAGAGATGGACAAATAGCCCCAGGCCCCTCCAGAGCAGCTGTAGAGCTTGGGACAAGCATATTCCTCACTGCCCAGAGGCAGCTCCACTTTGAGGTCAGTCTCCTTGAAAACCACATCCTTGCCCTTACCCCTCTGTCTGTGGCCGTGTGAAGAACTCCTGATCAAAAGTCAATCCCCAGGCTAGGTCTTTCTGCATCGGCTCTTTGTCCTGCTCCTGCATGTGCACAAGGGCAGCCAGCCTGCCCATGGATGAGAACAATCACAGTGGTCTGCTCTGCAGGAGGAACAAGGTGTTCTGTCCTGTGAGGTTGTAGGGGGACGGAAGGGAGCATAGCTTTCCTCCAGGGGTTTGGGCTGGGATAATTTTCACCCTGACCTGAGCAGGTTACAACATAACATGCTCACATAGAGTATCTGATGTCCTCCTTTCTCTCCAACACCTGCAGGAGGCACCCACGGAGATAGAAATACTGCCTGATTCTGTCCTTCCCCCAACCTGCCCATTGCATGACATTATAGGGGATTTTCTTGCCTCAAAGACATAAAAATCTCTCCCTAGAATACCTGGAGGCAGGTAAAGTGGCCAAATACCACATAGAAAAAGAAATGTAACCACTTGCACCCTCCTGGAAAAAAACAGCCACTTGTTATGTAATACTTTTTTTTTTTTTCCTGGATGGGGCTTCCCTTCTGTCCCCGCCCCCACAACCACCACTTCCCCGCACTGTGCCAGCCCTTTCCTAGGCACCTCCAGTGCAGTCCTACTGCCCAGAGCTATTCCTGGGATTGAGGGAAGGCCCAGGAAAATGAGTTCATAGAGGAGCATTTGAGATTGAATTATTTCATTCTTGGGAAGTGAGGGCAGGATAAGGATGGGGATGAGGAATACAGTTTAAAAAGAGGAGCCTGGAGAAGAGTATGCTCTAGACAAAGGAATGACTGTAACAGTGGAAGTTCAACCCACAGAGGCAGGACAGGAACACAGCTGGGACCCCTTCACATCGCAAGACAAGGCTCTGGCTGGGGCCTCAACCCTGAGCAATGGGTTTGACTATCAAGGGAGCTTCTGCATTCTAGGTTTTTTTTTAACTTGACTAGTTAATCCTAGATGAGACTCTCCAAGGATGCCATATATGCCCCTACCTTGTTTCTGCCTGCCTCTCCACAATTCCATGTCCTACCACTTTTCATTCCTGAGACCAGGCCTGCACCCCATGAGAGGAGTAGCGGGCAGCCCAGAAGGGGCATCTGGCTGAGGTTCTAGGGCAGAAGGGCCTCAAATTCAGACACTTGATGGTTGGTGGCATTTATATGTTCTCAGCAGGCTCAGAGAACTGGAATTCTCAGGAGTCAGGGCACTTGCAGACTGGGGCCCATGAAAAGGCTACTCAGCTCTCCTGAAGCTACAAGGAGCTGGGGGGCAGTCAGTGGGTGGTGGGGTGGAAGGAGGTATATAATTGGCTTTCCAGAGCTGCTCCCAGCAATGACTGAGAATTGTGGGTCCCCAGTATACAATTTCTCTAACATTGGTTTAAGGACACTCCATTAGCCTGGCTGAAACTTTCTTAAAACCATGCGATAGTCTGAGACTTCCAAATTTCCTTCCTTCTGTCTCCTTTAAACAAATATCAGGCCTGCAGAACAGTCTGTAGACCCCCTGTCTCGTCCTGCTCCCTCCCTTATTCGCAAATCTCTTACACTTTATCAATACTTGGCATCTGCTTCTCAGAGAACCTAAACTAAGACAGGAACGGTTCCAGAAAGCAGGCAGAAAGATGGGGCTTGGAGACTGCTTTGCTCATCACCAGCAAGGCAAAGAGGGCTCCATCCTGGGTAGACTGTGAGGCACAGAGAGTCCCTGGCACAAGGTGACAGACAAATTGCTGAAGCTTCACTGCTAGTGGTCTGGGAAAGTATCCTCGTGGAGGGAACAGCTTGACAGGTGAGAGGAATCACATTGGGGTGGGGGGTGCAAGTATCTACAAGGACAGCAGTTTAGCTAAGTTGACTTGAAGCTCTGCCAAGGAGGAGAAACTGAGGGTCATAAACAAACAGTTAAATAGTTAAAGGCTAAGTGTAAGTGCCAGAGGGCTTTTTTGGTAGTTTAAAAAGAGGCCCTTATTTTCTGCAGTAGAAAAGCTAACCTAGCTGAGACACAGAAGCAAGACTTAAGTTTCAGAGGTCTGGAGACACTTAAAAGCTTGGCCTAGCCTGGCTGCTATGCTAAGGTCAGAGCCCCAGTTGAAATGTGAGACGGCGGGACATCTGGATAGATGCTCTAGGTTTGTTCATATTCGTGCCCCCATGAGGTGGCTCTGTAGAGACAACCTACCTCTTTCTAGTAAGAGTTAACATTTCCCCATGCTGGATAATACTGTAGAGGCCTCTCCCTGACAAGGCCTCTCAGGAACTGCCCTCATCTTTCAATAACTAGGATTAAATTCCAGGACATGCTGGCCCGATAAGGGAGGAAAGACACTGTACGATAAGAGCTGTAAGAATTAGTTAGCATGTATCAGCAGCAGCCCGAGGACCTCAGGGATTAGATTTGAGGGTTCTTGATCAAGAGGCAAGAACATAAGACTCAGATACTTTGACGTGGAGGCACTTTCTTGGGACATGGGATTTAATACCCTGTCAAGGACTCCAGGGGTTGAGGCAAACTTGCTGCTGGGGAAGCCATGGTAGGCAGCCGAAATGGCTCCCAGTAACCCTGCCTTCTGATATTCATGCCCTTGTGTACTCCCTTCTCCCCGAGTATGGCTGGACTCCTGGATTCACTTCTATAAAGAAGGATATGGCAGAAGTGATGGGATGTCACTTCCATGATCAGATGTCTTCAGTCATAGGCTCTCTCTTTCTTTCAGGTATGCTCTTTCTCTCTTTCTCTCATAGAGCCCAGCCACCATGTAAAGAAGTCCAGACTGTCTTGCTGGAGAAGCCACATGGAGAAGAGAGGTCCTGGAGGATGAGAGGCCACATGGAGGAGAACGAGGCATCCCAGCCGGCACCAACTGCCAGCGGAGTGAGCCTTCTTAGAAGCAGACCCTCCAGCCCTAGGCAAGGCTTCAGACAATGCAGCCCCAGCTGACACCTTGACTGTACTGAGAGTCCCTCAGCTAAGCCACTTCTGACCTGACCCACAGAAACTGTGAGATAACGTATGTTGTTTTAAGCCATCAGGTTTTCGGGAATTTGTTTCACAGCAATAGACAACAAATCCAAAAGCTCTTAGAAGCCTGGAGAAAGTGATGGCCCAGGCCAAACAAAGTGGAAATGGCTGATTTGCTCTGAAAGACAGTAGAGGGAGGAATAAAGAAGCTGAAGGAAGTGATAATGCTGGAGTGGATACACCATACGAGGCCAGGGGACCTTAGGATCCTGCTCCATGAGAGGGCCTACAAGACACATCATTAACTAAAGTCATCAGACCTTATCAACAGAGTCAATCAGAAGATCAGTGGTGGCTCTTCTCTGCAGGCCAGAGAGACACAGAGCTGGGCTTGTTGATGTCCATGGGGATGACCCTCCATTCTCAAGGAACAGAGGACAGCTCTGGTAGCTTTGACTATAACGACTGGCAAGAATGGAGGGGCAGCTAAAGGTGGTCGATCTGCAGGGAGTTGTAGATTGTTGTTAGAGCATGGCGTTCCCAGGATCAAAAGGAGTGAGCAGCCCACACAGCGATGTCTGACATCTATAACAATGACAACAACAACAATAAAAATTAAAAAACAAGGGCACGAGTGCGAGAGCAGGAAACTGAGGGCAGTTGGCCCAGAATAAAGTCATGGTCCCAGCTCAGTTCCTGGATGAAGTCAATGTTTTGGATCCAGAAACTGTTAACTGAAGAGGTAGATGGGTCCTTAAAAGAAAGAACCCATTTTAAAAGAAAGGTCTTTGGCCTTTGACGTAAGAACTATCATAGCGAAGAAGGTCAAAGGGAAACCTCTGAAGTTGCCCCCTCCTTCCTGGCCAAGATCGTAAATGAAAAATATTACATACTGGAGGGATGGAAAAGCATCACCATTAAAAATCTAAATGATTCAGGAATGGTGGTCCTTCTTGTATCTTCGTGTTCCTGCAGAGACCAGGTGTATTCAGAGGATGACTGTAGACATCCTCTGATGTCTACAACCAAAGTAGTAGCCCTGATCACAGCTGCTGTACCTGATGCGATATTTTTGCTATAGAAGATTAATAAGGCCTAAGGTACATGGTATGTGGCTCTTTATTCAGTGAATGTGTTTTCTATTTTTATTAGAAAGAAGATCAAAATCGGTTTACATGATCATGAAACCAATGACATTTATTTTGCTTTCATGCCCTTTTAACTCTTTCACCTTCTGTCATAACAGTACAAAGAGATCTGGACCATCTGGACATCCCACAGAACATACCGATCCATTATCGTAATGATGCCAAGCTGGTCAGACAGGATGAGCAAGAGGTGGCCAAATGCTGGAAGCCTTGATAAGACAAGTGCACCCCACAGGGTGGTACATGAATGTCATGAAGATTTAGGAACCAGCAACTGTGAAGTTTTTAGGAGTCCAGGGGTCAGAAGTGTACCAGAATATCTCCTCTAAAGAAAAAGACAAATTGCTGAGAGACCCAGTAGGAGAATGCGTGATGCTGTCCCGGGATCAAGGCCATGCAATGTGCGGCAGGCCTTTAGAGAGACATCTCCCGATGTGTTGCTGGGTCCTGATAGGAACAGAACACTTGACCATTAGATAGAAGTGGGCTTGTGTCTGCAACTGCCTATTATGAGCAGGTTTCTGTCAGATCCACTAAGTCGCAGTTTGGTGGGCCCAGCAGCAAGACATTATAAGTTGAAAAATGATATATTTGGGATCTATCCGCATGAAATGATAGTTCAGACTCCCAGGTCACCTATCACAGTTGCGTAAGCATCCCTCCCCAGCTTGCATCTAGGCCATGCTGGGTGTCCTTAAGACCACCTGAAGAAGGAAGAGGAAGCCCTAGCTTCATTTATTGATAGGTTGGCCTAGTTGCTGGGTGCGAGGCAAAAATAGTTGGCAGCTGCATTACATTCGTGGGGGCTCTTAAATGGATGAATGGAGACAGAAAATCTTTCCAACGGGCGGAGCTGCAAGGAATGAAGGGGTTGGTCATACATTTCGTGTGAAATAAAAAGTAGTCTGAGGTGACACTATATAGAAAATATATATATTTATGGGCAGAGGCTATCAGGTCATCTGGTTAGGGGCCCACGAGAAAAAGGACTCCTCATTGAAATGGGCAAGGCCCCTGGAGTCTGCATGGCCTTGGAGAGAATTGAGACAGAGGACCAGAATTGCGTTGCCTAAAGAAAGAGAAAGAATTTTGAGTTTTCTGTTGCCACCTGGAATGAGATGAACACTCCAAAACTGAGGGAAAAGAGAAAGTGGGAGTGGGGTCCTTAGTCTCCTTTGCTGGCATCTTCTTGTGTTTTGGACCTATGAATGATGGGCAACCTTGGGTTCAGGCCTTGGACACTTCCATTCCTTATTAAACTAACTTCCTAGTGGAGCTAATGGAGTCTCATGGCTTAAAATATTATCTACACACTGGTGGATCTCAAATTCACATGTCAGTTCATCAAAATTAAAAACTTTTGTGCTTCAAATAACGCCATCAAGAAAGGAAAAGATAACCTACAGAATAGAGGAAAATACCTGTGAGCCATATATCATATAGGAACTTGTATCCAGAGCATATAAAGAACTCTTAGAACTCAGCAATAAAAAGACAAGCGACCCAATTAAAAATAGGCAAAGAATTTGAATAAACATTTTTCTAAAAATAACATACAAGTGGCCAATAAGCACATGAAAAAAAAATGCTCAATCTAGTTTTCCAAGAAATGCAAATAAAAACCACAGTGAGATAGACTTCATGCCCATTATGATGGCTATAATTAAAAAACAATAACAAGGATTATTAAGTAACTGGAAAAATTGGAATCCTCATACACTGCTGGTGGGAATGTAAAATGGTACAGTTACTTTAGAAAACAGTTTTAAAGTTCCTAAAAATGTTAAACATCGAGTTACCCTGTGACCTAGTATTCCACACCTAAGTATGTACTCAAAAGAACTGAAAACATATGTTCACATAAAACTTGTACATGAACGTTCATAGCAGCATTATTCATAATAACCAAAAAGCAGAAACAACTCAAATACCTATCAATGATGAATAAATAAACAAAATATGGCATATTTGGAATATTATTCGGCCATAAAAAGGAATAAAGTATTGATACTCATGGATGGACCCCAAAAACATTAGGCTCAGTGAAAGAAGCCAGACACAAAAGGCCACATATTGTATGATTCTATTTTTATAAAATGTCCAGAACAGGCAAATCCACAGAGAGAGAAAGATTAGTCATTACAAAGGGCTCGAGGCGAGAAAGGAACGGGGAGTGGCTGCTAATGGGTATGTGATTTCTTTTTGGGGTGATGAAGATTTCTGAAATTAGATGGTGGTGATGGTTGCACAACCATGTGAATATACCAAAACACACCAAACTGTACACTTCAGAAGGGCGAATTTTATGGTATGTGAATTTTATATCAATAAAGTTGTAATAAAGAAGAAACCATAGAACTGAGAAAGGATAACCCTGACCTCTCCCCTATACTCCAGACTGGAATTGCCTGCTGGCCACTTGGATGCCTAATAGGCATCTCAAACTTAACATGTCCCAAATAAACTCGATTTCGGTACCTCCTCAGCTTTGCTCCTCCCATAGCTTCTCCATCTCAATAACGCCAGCCCTATGCTCCTAGTTGCTCAAGCCAAAAAAAATTTGGAGCCATCCTTATCCTTAACTCCTCTTTTTCACATCCATCCTCCATCCAATCCATCAGTGAATCCTATTCTACCTTGAAGATACTTGAGGAATCTGACCATTTTTCATGCTTTCACATCTATTACTCTGGTCCAAGCCACCATCATCTCCTGCTAGCCCCTTAAGCGGTCTCCCTGTTTTCCCATGGCCCCATTATAGGCTGAACTGTGTTTCCTCCATATGTTGAAGTTCTAAACCTCAGGACCTCAGCATATGACTGTATTTGGAAACAGGGCCTTGAAAGGGGTGACTAAGTTAAAATGAGGGCATTAGGGTGGGCCCTACTCCAATTTGACTGGTGTCCTTACAAGAGGAGGAAATTTGGACACAGAGAGACACAAGAGATGCACGTGCAGAAGGAAAAGACCACACGGGGACACACGGAGAAGGCAGCCATCTGCGAGCCAAGGAGAGAGGCCTCAGAAGAAACGAAACCCACCGACGTCATGACTTA
>NW_006443124.1:3483307-3487605 GCF_000325575.1 Pteropus alecto
CCCTAGCAAACTAGCACCCCACCCTGCTGCACACAGCCTATTTTCCACGCCGCTGCCAGAGCGACCTTTTGAGAGCATATCGCCTCTCTGCTCAACACTCTCAAATGCTGCCCATTGCACTTAGAGTATAAGCGTCGAAGTCCCCACTTGGCCTGTAAGGTCCCATTTTCCCTCTGACCTCATCTCTTTCCCAGGGCTGCTATGTTGCACAACTCCCGAGGGCATCCACCACTTCCCCACTTCCCTCCTCACTCTGCACTGACCCCTTGGACATTCCTCAGGCACACCAATCACCTTCGGGCTTCGTGGCCTTTGCACATGCTGCCCTCTGTGCCTAAATCCCTTCCCCCGACATCCACAGGGCTCACTTCCTCGCTCTTCAGGTTGCTGCTCAAACATCACTCCCTAAGAGGACCCCTCTAATTGTTTCATCTTTCTTCACACAGTTTCATCTTTCTTTTAGCACTTAGCATTACCTGATGTATCATCATATCTTTCACTATTTACTTGCATACTGATTATCTTCCTCAACTGGAAAGTAAGCTCCATGAAACCAGGGACTTCGTTTTGTTCACGTGGGTCTGTCCTCAGTGCCTAGGACAGTGCCTGCCACATAGTAGAAGCTCAACAGATGGTAGACTTTTTTTTTCAATGGACAGCGAAGAAATTGATGATGTTTGGGTCACCGTTAAGACCAATCACTTCTTTCCTTGGTAAAAAGCTCAGAACCAAGTCTGTGTGTTATCTTTAATAAGCACACCAAGGAATTTATGTAAAAACTTCTACCTGCTGTTGTCCGTGTCCCCTCTTTTACTTTCCCTTTGCTTCTATTCCCCAGATTGAGATACCCTGAGTGCATTTCAGTAAACTGTCCTAATTTTTGCAATGACATGGAATAAAATGAAATGACCTTAACAAAATTTTTTAAATGCCTACAGTTTCTGACCTTCTAGGATGGCTGATCTCTGGCTGTTGTGGGGGTGGAGAAGGACACTTCGAGTGTCCACGTCAGTGAGTGGACACAGTTGCCCTTGTCCCAGGAGTTTCTGGGGAAAATTCTTCAGAAAACCTATAAACTCTCCCAGGGATCATCAGCTGCGGCCAAAGAAAAGAGACACCCTTGAAGGCCTCGTGGTCAAGAGAATAGACAACTGCTTTGGGGAAGAAAGTGCATCTTCTCAGCTTGTAAGATGTGGGGTCAAAGTTGAAAAAAGAGCTTTTTAATTTCGCCTGCCCCCAAAGGGCACAAGGGTGGTTTCTGGGTTAACTGCATGGGTGCCTGCGAACACAGGAACACAGCGGCCATTGTTTGGGTTCCTAGAGAACTGGCTCTGCACTGGCTCCCCAGGGACTCACACTGCTCACGCTGATTGCCGGGAGAGGGGACACGGGAGGGCAAAGGCTCCGTGGGGCTGGCAGCAGAGCCTGCCCTGAAACACCGCACAGACACGTGGGCTGCTCCCCTCTGCTTCCCGAGGTCCGCCCTGCAGGCTGAGGCCAGCGCCAGGCATCAGACCTCTGGGGTCCACGTTTCCAATGCCGGGAGGAGTGAAAGAGCCATGGAAGTTTAGAAGCAGCAGCAGCAGCAGCTTCTCCTCCAGAAGGAAGGAGGTTGCTAACTACAACCAGCCCCCTCACCAAGGAACCATGGAGTGTCAACAATAAGATTTTCGCCCACTCCCCCGCACCCTCCGAAGCTGTGTCACTGTCAAGGTGAGGAGCCCTGGTATTTTTCCACCAAATTTCTTGGCCTCAGACTCCATGTGGCCTCAGATTACATCCCTTCTTTCTTTGCTTCTTTGTCTTTTGTTGGCCAACACTTTGCTTGGTTGCTGAGGGAAGTCTAGTTGAGTCAGGAGAAAAATCTAGGGTCTGTGAGATGGAAATTCAAGTTTAACTGTTGTAGATCAGAGGCTTTCCAAGTGTCATGGTGCATGGGGACCACTGATGCAACTGTTCTCAAACAGAAATGTGTTCAAGAATCGCCAGGAACCTGTGATTAAAGCCGCCTGTTACAATGATGTCATCCACTCCCAAAGCTGTCTATTTAGTGAGTCTGGGGTGGAGCAGAGGAACCTGTGTTTCTAAACAAGCACCCCAGGTGATTGGATGCAGACAGCCTGCAGGCCACACTGTGAGAAAGAAGTTTGACGGAGCTGGTTAATGATACAGGTATCTAAGTCTAGCCATACACCTACTGACTCAGAACTTGCTGCCTTGTGTGTGTCATAATCCACAGAGGAATCCGACACACAGCTAAGCATGGGACCCACTGCTGCAGAAATTATCTCATTCAAAAAAATAAATAAGCCAGACATTCACTTTTGAGGTCTCTTCCTCCAGAGGATCTCATCACTGCCTGAGAATCAAGGCACACAGCTGCCAGCACAGAAACCCTGGAGAAAACCTGCATGTACCCCAGCAGTGGAGATCCTTAAACAAAAATGACTACAGAAATAGAAAGCATGATTGCAATAATTTTACAGAGATTTTCTCTCTTTTCCCCGAGGTCACCTGGAGCTACCCACCTGGTTGGGAGACTGTCCTACCCCATGTAATTTGGGAGAAAGAGTGGCAACTGTAAACGCCAACCACCAGGACCCAGCATGGCTGGCACACATCCTGAATGCCTGCATTTCACCACCAGATGGGCTCCTCTGTGCCAAGTGCCAGGCTGCTGCAGCTGCCAGAGAGAGAGCGTTCCATCGGCAGGGCTGTCTGCACCTGCAGGGAGTGCTGTAACCTGCGGGAATGCTCGACGCGCCTGAGTGCGGACAAACCCTCTGGGAAAACCCTAGCACCAAATTACAGCTGATTCCACTACAGGATCTGTGATCGGGCTTGCCTGTCAGTTAGGCTGCTTCTCAGGGGGCCCAGAAGGCTTTGTTTGGAGTTGATGATAAAGCCGAAGTCTCATTCTAGCGAATATAACCCTTATTTCCCAGTCCTCAAAAGACAAGTGGAATCATGGGCCAGTCTCAGCCCTAAGTTTCTGCCCTCGTCGCTCACCTCCGGCGGGTGTCACCGGGGTCATTTATGCCATTGCTCTTTCATCTGTTCAACAAACATTTACCAAGTGTCCACAATGATAATAACAACTCGCATTGCCACAGGGATCGTTCTGGGCCAGGCATCTTATACAATACCCATCCAACTGTATGAATGTGAGACTCCATCTTACAGGCAAGGGAACTGAGGATCAAAGAAGCAAAGTGGCCTGCCTGAGGTCCTACAGCCAGTAAAAGGTAGAGCAGCCTGCTAGACATCGACCGTTTCTATGTGCCGGCTGAGGCGATGTTCTCTTCCTGCCCTTCAGTTGGTTCGTCTCAGCCATTTACTCTACAAGCAAATCTTTATTGTCCCCATGGGGCCTGCTCTTCAGCCCATCAACTCTGCCACCTCTAGGACTGGCCCTTCTTCTATCTACTAGGTTTCTCAGGTGGATTCAGCTTTGCCGTCCTGACTCTTCTTGGTGCCCGTCACCACACCCTTAGACCCTCTGGCTCTTCCAGGGGTTGGCCTCTTGAACCTTGATGTTCTCCAGAGTTCTCTGACACTCAGCCCACATGATGCCACTCCCAGAAGTCACCCCTGACCCACCCTTCCTCACGCTCCCGACCTGCTGTGTGATTACAACGCACACCGCAGATGCCTTCCCCCGACATGATATCTTACGTGAGGTTGACATTCTGGATTTCGGTTTGTCAGGATCCCCTATTAAACATTTCGTGAAGCTGGACATCTGGTGCCCGGCACAGTGCACGGCACATTGTGGGTACTCACTGTTTGTCAAACCAGCCAGAAGAGACTCACATGCCTTATGTACTAAGGCATGGGCAGTAAAAGAAAAAGTGAACCTGATATTTTAAACAAGGAGGTGAACACAACCTCACAAATGTTGCTCGTGCTTAGAACAGGGAAAAACATCACTGCGATATGCGTCACTCCGGAATCCAACCACCTGGCTTTGAATACTGGCTCCTCCACTCACTGTGTGATCCGTAGCCAGTTATTTTACCTCTCTGAGCCTTAGTTCTCTCATCTATAACATGGGAATAATGAATCTTACAGTGTTGTGTGAGGAGTAGTGGGATAATCCATGTGAAGCGTTTAAAAGAGTACATTATTAATGCTCAGGGAATGCTATATTTATTTTTTGTTCACAATAAATGAATTTGTTAGTCTATGGCCATGCCGCCCTGAACAAGCCCGATCTCGTCTGATCTCAGAAGCTAAGCAGGGTCGGGCCTGGTTAGTACTTGGACGGGAGTCCACCTAGGAATACCAGGTGCTGTAAG
>NW_006443124.1:3488174-3507463 GCF_000325575.1 Pteropus alecto
TGCAAATATCTTTTTGGATATGGGTTTTCAAGTCTTTGGGGTAAATATCCAGTAGAGAGATTGCTGGATCATATGGTAGATCAATTCTTAGTTTTTTGAGGGCCCTCCATACTGTTTTCCCTAGTGGCTGTACCAATGTGCAGTCCCACCAGCAGTGTATGAGGGTTCCTTTTTCTCTGCATCCTCTCTAATACTTGTTATTACTTGTCCAGCAACAGTATTTTGAGAGTATGGTACAAACCCCCAGGTCAGAAAAAAAATGCAGATCAGAATGACCAACCAGAGGCCCAGAGTTTTAAAATTTTAATTAGCTGCTGTATTTAAAAGTGAAAAAAAACTTCACGTTAAGGAAAAGAAATCCAGAGTTCTGACTTCTTTTGAGAAACTGGAAGAGTTGGCGGCTCTGGGGTTCTATTTGCCCATGGCAGCAATTACCTAGATTTGTGTAGTCACTGCCCACCTAAGAGTGGACACACACCCTCCAGCTTGCCCCGGCCACTCCACCCTACTTCTTCTTACCTGGCCCGCCTCATTCTACAGGCATTTGAGTTTGTGACCCCCGCCATAGATGATGCCTTCTCAATACCAATACAATTTATTCCTACGTGCAGTTTTCCTCTGCTCAAGAACCCAGTATATCTCCTTTAGTACTTCCATCATTGAACTGAAACTTTCACTGTCACCTCCTCAATCTGGGGACCCATCCAGTCTCACTTCCAATGATTCCCCTCAGACCCTCATCCCCAACAGGTTGCCCTCACACCCCAGCTCCTCCCGGCCATGGGGCTGGGACGGCCTCTCCCTCTCTTCCGCTCACCGGAAGGCCCCTCGCCAGTCAAGGCTTAGTTCACGAATAATCACCCTTCCGAGCTTCTCCCGCCCTCTGCAGCCCACAGAGTAGTCTTGTGTCCCCAGGCTTGCATCACATCGGAGACAAGAGCAACAACTTATTCAAGTGTGGTTGGGTGTTCTGTCTTTCCCCTGAACGGAAATCTGTCCTTTTCCACTCAGTGTCTCCTTTCCTTCCGCTCTCTGGGGTCCCTGTTTTTTCTGGATCAATCCTGGACTTTTGTGATTTAAAACAAAACCAGGGGTGTGGGGGGAATAGGACAAGAGATGGGGGAGGCTAGGGAAAAAGGAGGGGAAAACTCGGGTAGACCTGGGGACGGGGGAGGTTGAGCAGGAAGGAGAAAGGGAGGGGCTACGGCAGCGGAGAAGGAAGGGAAAGGACAGGAGGGGAAAATCACAGTGTATGTGCTGCCATTCTGCTTCCACGTGCAGTCGGGCTCCCTCCGTCTTGGGATCCTGGTGGCAATCCCACCTTCTACAAGAGATTGGAGGCTCGCGAGGGCTGACACCTTAATGCTTAGCACTCCTTTATGACCCCTCAGGGCTCAGGGACTGCACAGGTTCATGTAGAGTGACTGATCTCAGTGTCCTCAGGTGTCCTCAGGTAAGTGACCTGGAGAAGATGTTGGGTCTCAAGATGTAGGCTCTTAGATTTCACCTCTTGGCAGAAGCGTGAGGAGACCAGATAGCAATGTGGTTCTGCGTCTCGGCCAATAACTACGAAGATGCTCTGGACTAGAGAGCAATGGTTCTCAAGCTTGAGCCTGCATCATCGCCATCGCCTAGAGTGGAAGAAGAAGGAGGAGACGCTTGTTAAAATAGAAGCCGCTGGGCTCCGCCCCCTGGGCTTCTAATTTGGATGGTCAGGGATGGGGTCCAAGAATCTGCTTTTCTAACAACTTCCCAGGTGATTTATGAGAGTCACACTTTCAGAAACCCGGGTCTAGAGTCCAGGGCTGAAGTCTAATCCTGAAGCCACATCACTCAGCACTTTACAGAAAAAAAAAAAAAAAAAAAAGAGTAACAGCCCTCTCCCCTGCCCTTCACTGATAGGTCACTTTACAGAAACCATAGATGTCCATAGTGGAGGGTGCCCCCTGGTGGCTCAGATGGAAAAATCACCTGAACTGTAAATCACTTGCTCATGTGCTTAACAAGGTTTACAGAACTAATTTAATTTTATCTGCCTGTCTGCCTGACGAAAGGTCCAGGGAAACCCGAGATGTTCATCATTCACCATATCTGATCCACGTGTAGAGGAGGGGCCAAGAATTCAGTCAGGTGTGTGATGAGTCAAACGCTTGGCTCAAAGCTGCCAGGGACAGCAGAAATGATTTATTTTCGTGGCTCTGGAATCAGAAGTGTTTTAGGAGAATCGTTCAAATCAGATTACTCACTAAATTCTCTGTCGAAGACTATGCCTTTGTAACGTAAATTAGAACCGAACAATTTCAAAATGCTGGAAGCGCTATGTGACTAAGAAGGAAACTTGAATAACTTTGAACCATGTTCCCCCTCTAACTCTCCTGATATTAGAAAGCTGGCATTAACTGCGGTCCAGAGCACAAACGCTCTAACACCCGGTTTTGTCACCAGTTGATTTAGCGCAAGGATGCTTCTCTTTTAGCAGGCGTCACAGTAATGTTATAGGATTTGCTGCCACCTGCTGGTCAGTCCTGGAATGTGCAGGAGTTGGTCACTAAACACTGTCAGCTAAGCCGGCTTTTGGGATTTGAAGGCATTAGAATCTCCTAGGGGACTTGTAAAACCATAGATTTCCGAGCTCCGCCCCCAGAGGTTCCTATTCAGCTGGACTGGGGTGGGACCTAAGAATTTGCTTTTCTAATGACTGCCTGAGTGATGCTGATGCTGCTGGTTGTGTGTGCGCCACTTGGAATAACACTGTGCTGTCCAAGACACATGGATGGCATTTGTAGGTCTGCTAGTGCCACACATTTCTAGAGCTTGATTATTAATCAGCCGAAGTACATAAATAACCAAAAGCTTCTAATTCAGGGTTTCTCAGCCTGGACACTATTACTAATTTGACCTGGTAATTCTTTGTGGAGTGGGGAGGAAGGGAGGCTGTCCTGTACACTGCAGGATGTTTAGCAGCATCCCTGGTCTCTACCCACTTAGATGCCCGCGGCAGCCCTCTCCTCTCAGGTGTAGACAATCAAACATGTCTCAGACACCACCAGGTGGCCCTGGGAGGCAAAACTGCCCCCAGCTGAGAACCGCAGCTCTAAAAGGTGGGCAGATTTTCCTCTCCCGCTGGGTAGACTGTCAGGGCCACCTCAAGCATTGCCTTAAATACGTATTGATACTGACATATAGTACACTCTTGGTTCTTGGGATTTAAATAATAACAGAAAAAATACCTTACATTTGTTGGATACCTATTATGTACAAGGCGCTCTGCTAACAATTTTTAATTACTTTAATTATTTTAGTGATGTGGAAACTGAAGCTCCGACAGGTTAAATATGATGTTCAAGGTCATGGTTAATATCAGTTGGATCTGGGTGGGGCAAGGGGAGTATGGGGCTCTCTAGACCAGTGCAGTCCAATAAAAATAGAAAGCAACTCACAAATATGAGCCTTGTGTATAATTTTACATTTCCTAGAAGCCACATTAAGAACACTAAAATTAATTTCAGTATTTAACCCAATATTTGTATGCAAACTTTAATTATTTTAACATCAAATCAGCATATTTTTAAATGCTGATATATTTCACATTCTTTTTTTATGCTTTTCTGAAATCTGCATGTGTTTTACACGTACAGCATATCTTAACTTCCACTAGCCACGTTCTGAGTCCTCAAGAGCCACACATGCTACAGCCTGCGCCTCTGGATAGCACAGGGCCAGACACTTCGCCTCCACCCAGCCGCCCTCCAGCTGTTATATGTGGAACAGCGTGTGCCAATTTTATTTCGATGTCCTTCCATTTCTGCCTGTATTTCAGTCATTTTATCAGACTCACATACCTTTTCAGGTACTACGCGATCTGTTCTTGGAATATGTCTGCTTATTTGAAAATGAGGTCTGTAGTTTCATACAATGTATCAAACTGTAGATACCTCATCTGGTGGTCAGAGTGATGACTATTATCTCATTTTAGTTCCAATCGTTTTTCCGGTGGCTGTTTTCCCACAGTCTGTTTGTACGTGCATAACAGAGATCATTCATCTTCTCTGATGCTAATCACGGAGGCAAACGATCATACTCTTGGGTCTTTTGGTTTATCTCTGACACTCAGGAGTGTTCACCCTCCTTTGAGGATTCTGCTTTTTCACCAGCCCCTATACAATGTTCCTCCCCAGAATTCCTCACACTGTCCTTATGGAACATTTCTAATCACTTAGGAAACCAATCGCTCTCTAAACAATTTTGTCATAACCCCTCCCCCCACAAGTCTTACCACATTTGTTCATACGAGTTTTACAGGTATGAAAATCAAAAAAGACTTAAATACTAAAGTCAAATTATACCAATAAAAAGTAGAAAAGAGAGCTAATCCTTATGAAATGCCTCCTATGAGCCACATATTGTGCTCAGCACTTGACATTCATGATCTTATTTATTTCTCTTAATAGTCCTATGGGGTGGGTGCTATTATGACTGCCATTTTTAGAGATCAGGTGAGGTGAGGAGAAATAGTGTTCAAGTAACTTCCTCAAGGTCTCCCAGCTAGCAACTGGCAGAGCTAGGAGTGATATCATGGTCTGATAATAGAGTTGATCTCCAAACCTCTATGCTCCACTGTCTGAAAGATGATGTGCAAATGTTCTTGTTTCTGAGTTTGTAAGGATGTCGTTCCATAAATTACACACCTTCCCCAGGATACCATATGCCTTCTCTTGATGTGGAAGAAAAGTAAATTATATTCTTGGTATTTTAGGGACAGTCTCTGAAGCACGTTGCCTGAGCTTCTCAGGAAGTCGGGCTCTCGCCTTGAACAGGGGGCTGAGATGAGGTCTGTTAGGAGCTCCAACCAGGAGGTCAGCAAGATCACCTCAGAACCCAGAGCCAGGAGAGGGTAGGGGCGGAAGCCAGGGCACTGTGGGTTTAGGAGTGAACGGGAGTGGAGATGTGGAACTGTGGAGTGAAGACAGACCTCCATGGGGAGGAAAGAGAGAGAGAGAGAGTGAGAGTGGATGGGAGACAGGGCTCAGGAGAAGCTTTGCTTTTGCTTTGCGATTTTGTTTCGTTAAAGACTTGAGAATGTTGCGATGCTGATGGGAGAAAAGCTAAGAGAGCTGAAGATACAGGAGAGCTTGGGGAGGGGATAGATGCGAATCAGCAAGGACCCTGAAGAGTCAGGACAGGAAGGTATTTGAAGCCCATGCGCAGGAAACACGTTTGCCAGGATTGATGCCAAAGCCTTGTACCTGCATCACCCTGTCACCTCCTTTCACTGCCTGATAGTCCACCACTGTCAAGTTCCCATGGCCAAGTGAAAGTGGGAAGGTTAAGTGTTTACAGTTGGAAACATTTTCTCCCCACTGGGCATAACTTCACTCCGCTTCCAGGAAATACAAAACACACGATACCAGAATATGGATCCTGGGGCAGTCCCACATGCACGTGACATGGTTTGATCTAAGGGACACTGAGTCTGTCTCCACCTAAAACAGCTCTCACAGCCTGCCTCGGTTCCCTGAAATATTGAATCCTGTGGATTGCCTTCCTGAAGAGTCCTGTTAAAATATAAACAGGTCGAAACCATCCTGAAAAGACCACCCACGTTCATAGCAGCCTATTCGCACTGGCCAAAAGGTGGAAGCGACCCAAGTGTCCACTGAGGAAGAATGGATAAACAAAAGGTGGTGTGGTCATACAATGGAATGTTATCATAATGTTTCCCTTAGAAGGTAAAGAGGTTCTGACACGTGCCACAACGTGTATGAACCCTGAAGACACGTGCTAAGCGAAATAAGACAGTCGCGAAAACACAAATGCTGTATGATTCCACCCATATGAGATACCCAGAGTAGTCAAATACACAGAGACACAGGAAATAGAATGGTGGAGGGGGAAGTGGGGAGTTACTGTCTAATGGGTACAGAATTTCGGTTTTGCAAAATGAGAAGAGTTCTGGAGATGGGTGGTGCTGGTTGTATGACAATGAGGAAGTATATAAGTCCACTGAACTGGGCACTTAAAATGGTTAAGATGGTGAATTTTATGTTATGTGTATTTTATCACAATTAAAAAAAAACCAAAACAACAAAAACCCAGGTCATTTAAAAGGGGTTCCCTTCGTCACTTGTTCTCTTTTATTATTGATTTGGCTCAGCTTTGCTTTTGGGCAAAGGAAGCTCAGCCGAGTAGGGCATCAGGGAGCTGGGATCGGGGCGAGTGGGCGAGAGAGACAAGAGTCACGAGCACAGTGATTCACTGGGCTCTGAGATGTGCTTTGGGAAAGGCCAGATTTCAGTTTCCCGTCTGACCTAAGGGGGACACCCCGATGGGGTCCTCAGCAGCCGCAGGAGAATGTGAAGGAAGTAAATTCTTCCCAGACATTGGGGAGCAGTTTGAGAGAGGAGGGGAGACGTCAGCCTCTGTAGACTCTGCACTTTTACCGAGAGCTGCTAGACTAGAGTCTCCCTCCATGCTGTAATGATATTGCACAGTGATTATAACTAATTAGGCCCCTGTGACTCAGAGCCACTGGCTTGTTTGGAAAACCTTCTTTCTCCCAGATCTCCTCTCTCATGAGCTGGTGTAAGAGGGACCCTACAGCTTGTCTCAAAGTCAAGGGTGAGTGTGGGGATGGTGGAGCCATGACCATGACCAGCAGGCAGGAAGGGGGATCGAGGTGGCGGGCTTCTCGGCCCTGTGCTGACACCTCCTCCACTATGAGACCTTGGGAAAGAAATCCATTTTGGTCAAAGAAAGCAGCATTTTAGATCTCTCTCCTTAATGAGAGAGACAGAATTTCTGTACTAGTATGGAAACACTCAAGGAAGAAATACATTTCATTTCATGAATCTCCAACTTGAGTCCAAGCTTAACGGATGCTATTTTTATCAAATACTTTCTATTCTGTGACATGCTTTTCCAGCTTCCTATTATTAGACAAGTCAGGAAAAGTTCACATTTGATTTCTCTTCCTTCTGGCTTCTCTCTCCCCATTTGCGAGGGGTGGGAGTGGTTTTGGGGAAGGGGGGTGCCCTGTCCTTTCAATAAAATGTAAGCAATAGCCATCTGAAAACTCACCTCAGTGCCAAGGCATCGGAAATGGGCTCTGCCTCTTCTGCAAATGACATCTCGTCCTGGCTTCACCCCGTCCCAGATGGCATTAACTGATGGGACAGGAAAAATACAAATTTTAGAGTATTTATAGCATTGTTTCTCCTCATCCCCACTTCCCGTGAAGAAGGATTTTGTTTCAGCCAGCTAAGTTCTGGAGCCTTTCTTGTTCAGAACGTAGGACAACGGGAGATGGGCTTCTAAATGTGCAGTGTCGTTGGTGGAGTGGCTTAATGAGGCCACTGAAGAAAAAGGTGGGGGATTATCTACTAGAGAAAGAAGAACGGGTCAGAAGGTGAGAGGGGGGATCAGAGAGATAAGAGCCAGGGATGGGTTGAACTTGGAGGGAATTCAAGAGGTAAATTAATAAATTAATGGAGTAATAAAATGGAGTAGCTGCTGAGCTGTCATGAGGAAAATTCGGAAGAAATATGGAGATTTTCAGAAATGCTGTTAGTGTTATGAATGGAATCCATGCCCCCTTGGCATGTTTAAGAGATTTCGATAAAGACATAAATTGGTTTCAATGCTGTTTTTTTGGTATGAGGATTGGGTTTGTTCAAGACAGTCTGGGCTACTAGAGGCTAAGGATCCTGGTGACGGAGAACCACCCCTCCCCCTTCTTCTTGCATCGACACAGATTATAGTCTAGATATTTCAAACTTGTGTTCTAGGGGCTGGGTTTGGACTGAAGATGTGTTTTGTGTGGTTTGTTGAGGGTTAATTTTTTTTTTTAAGACATCACTGAAAATTGAGATTTCACATTTTAAAAGCCTGCATTTCCTAATTCTCTTTTAAATATTAGAAAATCTGACAACATGAGATTCTCATTTTCATAAGGCGAAAGTAGGCTCATGTTCTCTAGTTAACCCCGCACTTACCACTCACATAAGGTGAGTAGAGTACATGCACGTACACCTGGCCTACTTCCTGCATTTGTAGGAATAGATCATTGGGGCCAGTTCTCCTGCTAAAGACAATAATAAGAGCTAGACTGAAAAAAAAACTAAACTAAACTAAACTAAACCAAACGAAACTAAACTAAACTAAACTAAACAACTAAAATCAGCCTGAAGCCATTAAAAAGTTAAAAAGATGATGAAGAATTGCTAAACCAAGGTCTGGGAAAAAGGGCACTCAGAGAGGCCACCCCAACAACTGGGGCCTCTTTTCCCTTTGGGACATTTGCTGCTTCTGGAAGGGACAACTAAGAAACTGAGAGGCTAAGCAGCACCTAGACTGCTTTGCATGCCTAAGGGGACAAAAGATAGAAGCTAGTACCCACCAAAAGAGAGGGGGCACTGTAACCCTCAATTTTAGGCTAGGACCCTAAAGAACTGCACCTTAAGACTGTATGAATTGGAAATAGGCCAGATTTTGCAGGGCCCCCACCAAGCTTCCAATGAGCTAAATTCTTCAAATTGAATTAAGTGATCTCAGATCATTAGTTTCCCCTGTTGCCCAGCAGAAGCAAATGTTACATCTCACATTACTTCTACCAACAATTTTTCACATATAAGTTTAGCACACATGAAAACAACCAGATGCATAAGGAAATAAGACATGAATGAGATCTGGCAGAAACAATTACAATAAAGACAATCCCAGAGAACTCTAGTTACTGAAGTTATCAGACACAGACTTAAAACTACTTATATTGACTGTGCAAGGAAGATAAAAGACAAGATTGAAAACTCTGGTAGAGAACTGAAAACTCAAAAGAAAAAAGACAACTGAAAAATAATCAAATAGAGATTTAGAATTAACAGATATAATAATGAAAGTAAAGAACGCGATGAATGGGTTTAACAGAAGATTAGACACGGTCGAAGAGAGAACTGATGAAGTAGGAAGTAGGTGAGAAGAAAGCATTGGGATGAAAGACTGAAAGACAAAAGGCTGGAAACTACTGCAGAGAGAATGAGAGAGATGGCAGACAGAGCGAGACTGAAGTTCTAGGAGGAGGAGAGAGAGAGAGAATAGGGCAGCGGTAATATTTGAAGAGTAAAAAAGTTGAGAAATTGCCAAAATTGACTAAAACAAGTCCCGAGAGGTCCAAGCAGGATAAATAAAAAGCCACATCTAGGTCCATCATAATTAAAATAGATGAAAACAAAAGACAAAGAGAAAAAATGTCAAGAGTGGCTACCATCACTTGAAAAAAAGAAGTAGCTTACTTCTTGCAGAAACAATGAAAGCTAGAAATTAGTGGAATTTATATATTTTTTTAAGGAAACTACTGCCAACCTAGAATTATTTGCCCAGAGAAAACAGCCTCCAATAATAAAGGCGATATTAAAACATATCCAGGGTTCTTTACCAGAAGAAAATACTACAAGGTGTTCTTTAAACAGAAGGAAAATGATTTAAAATGAAAGGTTATAAATATAGGAAGAAATGAAGAACAAGGCAAAGGTTAATTTGTACAAAACAACATAACAATGTCCACTGGGGTTTAAAAAATTGAAATATACAACAAGTCCATATCAGTCAGGAGGAAGGGGTATATGGAATTAAAATATTCTAAGGTACTTGTATTATTATGGAAGAAGATAAAAATACCAATCAACATTAGACCTTGATAAATCAAAGATACATACTATGATCTCTAAGATAACCTCTAAAAGAATAGTACAAAAGGATATAACTGTCAAGATTGTAGAGGGAAAAACAGAATATTCAACCACTCCAAAAGCAAGCAAGAAAACAGAATAAAAAAGACATAGATTGAATGTCTACTTCATTCCAGAAAAAAATAAAAAGAAAAAAATAAAAAGAATGTAGAACATGTGAGATAAATGAAAATACTTAATAAGATGATAAATTTAAATCCAAATATGTGAGTAATTACATTAAATGCAAATCAACAAAATACTTCAATTAAAAGTTAAAGAGTATTGAACTGGATAAAAGAATCGATATACTGTTTGTAAGAAACACATCTAAAACAGTTTTTTAAATACTGAAAATAAATGGTGGAAAAATTATATTAACATTGATAGTATATGTTAATATCAAAGTAGATTTTAAGCATTACTATAGCTAAAGGATATATTATAATGATAAAAATTTCAATTGTACACATCTTGAACACATCTTAAAATGTAGTTTTAGAAATATGATGGACCAAAAAAAAAAAAAAAAACCACACACACAAGCAGAAGTGAGCAGTTAAATGAGTAAGGATATGGATTATTTGAACAAGATTAGCAAACTTAATTTAGTAGACTTATATAGAATATTGCATCCAACGATTATAGAATTCCTGTTCCCTAAATATTTATTACTCTCCATTTTCCAAGCAAATAACAGGGCTGAAATTCTCTACCTCATTTAATGTTAGAGGTGGCCATAAAACTTATTTTGGCCAATGAAATGTGAGTAGAAGTAACTTCTAGGTGCTGATGTATTAGCAAAGATATCAATAAAGATATTCCTTTTCCATCCTGAAAGCAGAAGGCTGCAGCTCCCTCAATCTGGGTGCTTGCTTGAGGATAAGAAGGAGCAGACAGAACTTGCCAGCCAGCCTGTCAATGGATATGTTAATGTAGGTGAATGGGAAATACACCTCTGTTATTTTAAGTCACTGTACTTTGGGGATTATTTATAACCATAGCATAACCTAGTCAATTCTGACTAATATAGGCAGAAAAAGAGAAGGGCTTTTTTTCCAGCCACGGAGGTAAGCCTCTCTTGAAAGAGTAATTAAGTCCTCGTGAGTTCGTGGTGGCTTAAGCTCCAGGGAGGTGAGTGAAACAGGGCTGGGGCAGGAAAAGAAGCTTCCAGAAGGAACTTGTAAAGATTGGCTGGAGGCAAGTTTGGAAGAGCTGTGGACTTAACAGTATTGCCCTGGAAGCTGAAGGATCTCTAGTACTCAGTGACAGTTGAATATTGGTAGAAATGGAGAAAATGAACAGCGGAGAATCAAATTGGGTAAAAGGAGGAAACAAAGTAGAGAACTATTCTCAATAAACATGTTACAGGTTTTTTTTCCTGCTCTTTAGAGGTAGCCATTATTAAGAATTTGGTAAAAATCTCTGTAGCAATTGCATATACATGTAAATACACACAATAAACCAATTTTAAAAACACAAATCAGATCAATTATGTTCTATCGACTATTATGAAATTTTTTCCCCATTAATAATATCTTAATGGTTATTTTTGGTGTCATCTCAAAGAGATTTGCCTCTTTCCTTTTTACTGGCTGCTTAGTATGTCACTGTATAGCTGTACCATAATTAAGTAACCGTTTCCCTGTTGATAGACTTTTAGGTTGTTTTCACTATTACAAACAATGCTTCAGTGACTATCTTGCAAATAATATGAACACATTTTAATGTCTTCTTTCTACAGACAATAAGACCAGTTTTGCCACCATGTGAATGGTGAAAATTTTAGGCTAGGTAGCAGAAACACAACCAGGCAGGCTATTTGAGGTGACAATTTTGGTTAGGGGGTACCTATTATGGCTGGATTATGCCCAGAATAGTGTCTTGAACATAGTGGGCACTGAGTGAGGATTTGCTAAATAAATGGATGGGTGAACAAGTGAATGAATCCACATCTACTGTAGATAACTTGTTGAGTTCTCAGCCTCAGCACTACTGACTTTTAGGGCTGGACATGTCTTTGTTGCGGGAGACTGTCCCATACATTGTAGACGGGTTAGCAGCATCCCTAGCCTCTGTCCACGAGAAGCTATCAGTATGATCCCAGTTGCAGTAATCAAAAACATCTGAAATTGCCAAATGTCCCCTGAGAAAAAATAGCTCTGGGTTGAGAACCACTGATTTATAATATGGGTTTTATTTGTATAAGGGCAAAGGCTCTTTCTAAAAACAACTTACTCTACAAAGGTAGATCCTACTTTTACCCAATCCTTCCATATTAAAATGGCCTTCTTCCTGGGTTTTCACAGTCCTTTCACTGAGCTTCCTAAATACATTATTCTTAGTCCAGATTTCACTTCTCTAGCATCACCTGATACCTCCTCCCATGAATTAGGTCAATCCTCATTACACGCTGTCGATCCCCATTAATACATTCTCTCATCACCAAATAGCCCTACTTGGAGGTACTTATCAAAGTTAAATTCTTACATTTATTTGGATAATTATTAAATTAATCTGTTTCCCTCACTCAACTTACTAGAGTTAGTCACAAGTAAGAATCTAGCATAAACCATGTCAGTTTTTGTTCACCATTTTAAAAGCTAGTGCCCCAAACAATGCCTGACACATAGTAAGTGCTCCATAGATATTGGATAGGAGTCAACGGCAGCCAGCCCTAGGGTACAGTGCTCCTGCGCCTTTTAAAACAATTTTAAAAAAACAATGTTCCTGTACGCACATTTAAAAATTGATATGTTAAATTTTCATCATTAAATCCATATGGAATCAAGAATAACTTCCATCATATTGTAAATACTAGAATTTAAAAATTAAGCTATGACATCATTCCTTAAATGTAACTATTAATCTGTAATTATTATTTCTAATATTCTCTATGATTTGCTTTCACAGTACTCTCCCTCAAAATCAAAGGATGGAAAAGACAAAGTGGTTAAATGACAAAATTCCTTAATTACTCATTAAGGGAAGCTGGATTGAATTACTAAAGGAAGCTTGCTGTTTGGGGACCTGGAGCTGGAGATTTTTACATTTGGTGCAATGGCACCTCAGGAAGATTTGTGAAGAGTAAAGGGTATGCTTTCCAGTACGGGAAGGATTATTATGAACCCAGACATGCTCTCTGGCAGGCTAGTGTAAGGAAAGAGCACCTCCAGGAATTGAGAACCTGGAAACGGATTTTCTAAAACGAATCCTTGGTACGCTTCTTGGAAAAGTCTTGAAGACCACCACCCTGGCGGTAATGCAGCCTGGTGGCCTGCAGAGGGCAGTGTTGGCCAAGCCACTGGGCTCCATCTCTGGCGCTGTCTCTGGGTAGCAGAGAGGAAATGCGATTCACTTCAGACTCAGTGGGTAGCCCAGGCAGGGCAGTGTGTGTGTTCCAGTGTGTGTGCTTGCACAGTTCATAATTCATAGCAAACTGGTTCCAAGGGGAAGGTAGGCCGGAGATTCTCCATCCTGTACCTAGAATCACCACCTGGGACTGTAAACAGATGAAAACTTCATTCATTCGTTCTCCCCTTCAAGAACTGAGTTTGGGGAAAGAAATTGAAGATTAAAGTCATGGGTCTAAATCAACCAAGAGGTTTTTGTTGTTCCTCTTATGAAATGAAAACAACAGTAAAATCTCCATGTTTATAGCTTCAGGAGGCAGTGAGCAAAGTGGCCAAATGCTGCTGCTCTGAAGTCAGTCAGATGGGAGTAAAGATACTTCTCCTTGACAAGTTCACCTTTCCCAGCCTCTGCCTCCTTGGCTGTTGGACGGAACAAGACTTCCTTCCTCCCTGGGCTGTTGAGAGGATGAGTGAGACAACGCAGGAAAAGTGCTCAGCACATTAAAGCATTTAGCAAGAGCTCAATAAGCAACGATTACAATGGTGAAGATGATGATACTGAATTGGCATTTTGTCAAGAGGAGTGTCTCAAAACTTTCCATTCAGATCCAAAGAGGAAGAATTGAGGTGAAAGAATCAAGCTGTTTAAATGTTTTAAGTTCTGTGAGCCCGGGAGTTAGAAGCAGAGACAGTCAGAGGAGAGAAGCAGAATCAGCATAATCCAACGTCGGAGCTCAGCTCCTTGACCTTGTGCCTGCCAGGGCTGGGGGCTCCACCCGTGTAGACAAGAGGGTCTTGTGTCTAGAACAGTGTGTATGTGATGGGCATCTGTATGGGAACTATATGACATGTCCACCAGCCTCAGACATAAAAGCAATGGCTTTGTTCGTTATGTTTATCTCTGTGAAACCTTGAAGAGTGGGGATGAACTAGTGAGTTGAAATATATTAATTTGGACTAATTGTTTGGATATATTAAAGGCCCCAGAGCAAGACCCACACTCTTCTGCCTTACATGGGGAAAGGTAACAGGGACTAGTGCAGAGAGGCATGGAGACAACTTGGACGAGATAACTGTCTTTTCACCGGGCAGCTGTCCAGCCTCCAAACAGCTTTTGTGTCCAGTCCAATAATAAGATCACATGGGAGGGGGAGAAATAAATACGAAAGTGTTTGTCCTTAGGCTTTCTGCGGGTACACCAGCATCAGCCTCCCTGGCAGGCGCCCCAAGAGCGTGGCCTCACGACCATTCCATTCCGTAGCTTCTTCCCCAGGCTCTCCAAGACCCAAGGCCGGGAAAACAACCTGTACCGTGTGGGTGTTGTGCGTGGTTGGCGCGCAGCCCTTCTCTTGGAGCTCCATTCACAGCAGAGAGGGAGCAGGAGACAGGGGACAATCAGAAGGACAGCCTGACTCCAGGGGGACAAGGGCATCGCCTCCTCTTGTTGAAAGACACTCCCTCCTGATGGAGAATGGACACTCCCCTCCTGCAGCGGCCTGCCCTCAGCAGTCCTGGTAGGGCAGTGTGGACGCTGTAGGCTGCTGGAGCTCCCGTCGCCCCAGACAGAAAGTACCCCAGAGCCAAAGCGAAGAGGTGAGTGGGTGCGTCCATTTCTCCAAGGGGCTCAGACTGTTTTGGCCGTTCTGCCTGGCTTCAGAGTAGCGCTCAGCATGAATGCTCCCCCACCCCCACCCCCCTTCTTCCCCTTCTCCTCCCATATTTGAGTCTGTGGCAGGCTTGAGTCTTTGTGATGGATGCTAGAGTAAGATATTCCTGACTCCCTTCTCTCATTTAGAAGCCCATTTGCTCCCAGAAAAAAATAGGGTAGGTCTAGTTCTTAGCTGGGAGCGGGCAGGGAGAAGCAGGAAGTGATTTCTACCAAGTGAATTATCTTTGCTGAGATCCAAGAAGACATTTCTCGCAGGAAATCATTAGACAAATCCCATTACAATAGAGTTAGTGCTTAGTTTTTAAAAGCTCTGCATGAAAGAGGAAATAAAAGGATGCCAGCTGATTCTTTGTAATTGGGCAAAAGGGAAAAAACAAAAATGGGATATGCAGAGCTTCTTTTCCCCTCGGTCCCTTCCCTACCTCTTCCTGACTTCTTATAAAATATACTTAACAGACCCAAGAACTCTTTTCTTTGATTGAAAACAAATAAAATCAAGGATTTGGGGAGAATTGTGCTGTATGTAAGCAGTCTTGAGGCACAAAGAAAAGAAGCGTATTTTGCAGAGTCCTGGTTTCTTCTGCTCTCCCAAGCAAGCACATGACACACCTGTGCTTATTTGGGGTACAGAGGTTTCCGTTGCCTGCGCATGCATACCATTATTCCTTGACAAGAACTTGAATATGTCAGGATTCTTTTAGTAAGAATGGACTGAAATCGAGTTTGAAAAGACTCAGGCAAAAAATAAAAGGAAATTTTTCCCCTCGTGTAACCGAAAAGGCCAGGGCTTTGCTATGGTGGGATCCAGCTGCCCAGATGATGGCATTTCTCCCATTTCTTGGCTTTGCATCCCTGTGTCATTCCCTTCCCGGGAAGGCTCATCTATCTGGAGCCAACAGCTCCAGACTGACATCCTGCTGGCACAGCCACCTTGTAACAGTACTAGCTGGAGTCTCGGGGTCATGTCTCACTGAACCAGTGTGCATACGGTGCCCATCCCTGCCACAGGGCATAGTCATCCCCATCCAAAAACCACGTGGACTAAAGGCAACGAAGGGCTGGGGTACCAATGGTGATCGAGGTGATAGTCCTAGGAGAAGGGGACAGGACAGCCAAGGTCGACAGCAGCCATTGTGCTGCCCTTTCTGCAATGAATGCTCTAGATTGAGTCAAAGCTCCTCCGATATAATTCCTTCTCAGTCCACACAAATTAGTGACGGAAGGTCGAATAGTAAGGATAATTATTAGCAGAACAGGTGACTAAAACATCCCATGGCATGTCATTCCTAGAGATCCCTGATACTGGGGAAGACACAGAACGCTTGTCTCTGGCTGTCCCCAGACTACTTACCATGCCCAGACCCACTGGGCCCCCGCCTGCCTGTGCTCACCTGGGTGTGCCCTTCCCTCTGCTTTGCTAATGTGAACCCATTTTGCCTTCAAGGGTCATCTTTGAGGCTTTCTCTAGCCTGTCCAGGCTTTACTACTGCTGTGTCCTTCTCTGAACCTTGGTGACATTAACTCTCAGTGTTGAACTCAGTGTTCCCCATTCTTTAAGAACTTCTCACCTTGAATTTTACATTCCTGGGGGAAAATCAAGTTTCATCCTTAGCCCTCTCCATGGTGTCTAACACCAGATACCTGATGAAGTGCTTCCAATGAACTGAGCCATAGAAAACCAGGCTCCCTAAATAGCTTAGAGAGGATGGCGAGATGGAAGTCCTTAATTCTGATTTTAAAAGTAATGTAATAACTATAGCAAACATGGATTGAGCGTCGAATGTATGCTGAAGCCCCTACAGGTACCATCTCAGGTAACCCTCACAATGACCCTACGAGGCTATTATCCTCATTTAACAGATGGGGAAACTGAGTCTCAGAGAGCCAACTTTTCCCAGATCATACAGCTAGTAAGTGGCGACATGGACATTAGAACCCAGCCACGCCTGCCGTCTCACTTTCTATTCCGTTTACCATTTACGTGCTTCCCAGCGAAGTGTCTTGCTGCCTGATTTAAAGAGCAGGAGGCACAGGTGATTGGTCAGGAAGCATGAGAAAGCCCAGATATTTTGGACCCCTCTTCTGCCACCTGGGCTTGCAGTGCCTCTGCGGGTGTTCCTTATTAGATTGTACACAAGGGTGAGGGATCACACCCTTACCCCGACAAGAAGGTTAGAAGCACAGGGATTTCACAAGAAGAGGTGCCTCGAGGCCTCTGTAGAGAGCAAGGTGTGTTTTAATGAATTGAGGGTAGAGTGTCTTCTGGGAAACCGTAGCTGGAGGGTGGGCTTAAGAATTTAAGCTTGCCCCTCTGACTGCCCATCATTGCCCATGGCCCTGAGCTTTTTCCTGTCCTGTGACCAGGGTGACCAAGCTACCTCAGAAGGTAGCTTGCAGGATTTAAAAAGCAACCAAATTCTGATCTCGAAGGAAGCCAAACTCTTGATAAAATGATCCATATATTTTATAGCATCTGTGCTTCTACATCCAGCCACTAGCCTCTCGGCTGATATAGTTACCTGTGTGCTGGGGAAGCACTTGGTCTGCGGGTGTCTGGTTTTTGGGATGCACGCTAACCCATTCGAATGGGTGAGCATCTTCTCAAGAGCAGATCATCTTTGATTTATGTCACAAATCCTCACTACACCCCATGAGAGGGTCAGAGCACTGGTGTTCTCACAGCCGAGGCACAGTGTGATCACGTCCCAGATCATACCGTAGCAGAGAATGGCCCGGACTGGAGATAGAGAAACTCTGAGGTCTTTAGGATCCAAGTCCGCTCACTTCTCCATGAGTTTATGATAGGAAAAAAATAAAAAATAAAAAAATAAAATAAAATAAAACCCAAAGACTTAGGCTAGGTAAAATTCTTTGGGTAAGCCTTTAAGAGAAAAACCACCACGACTAGACCCAAGAGAAATGAAAACATGTCCACACAAAAATTTGTATGCAAATGTCTATAGTAGCATCATTCATGATAGCCGAACAGAGGAAGCAAACCAACCGTCCATTAACTGATGAGCAGAGAAATAAAATGTGGCATAACCGTGCAACGAAATACTTTTCAGCAATAAAAAGGAATGACATTCCGATGAACCTCAAGGACATTATGTTTTTTAAGGGAAAGAAACCCATGTTATATGATTCTGCTTATATTAAAGGGCCAGAACAAACAAATCCATAAAGACGGAAAGCAGATTCGTGGTTGCACAGGACTGGGTGGAGGGGGAAGTGGAGAATGATTGATCAAGTGTATGGGGTTTCTTTTGGGGACGACAATAATATTCTAAAATTAGGTGGTGGTGGTGATTGTACAACTCTGAATATACTAAAACCACTTAATTGTATACTTTAAATGGGTCAGCTCCATGGTATATGAATTACATCTCAATAAAGTTGTTAAAAAAAAAATAGCTAATGAAATAATTAACCCAGTGACAGGACGTCCCTGAAAGATGTGGTCTCACCCTGTCTGCTCTGATGAGCTTATGTCTTGTCTCACTGAGTTTGGCCATAGGCCACCCAGACAATTCAAGTGGAAAGGATATAGATAGGAAAGACAGGACCTACAGATTTCTCCCTAGAATCTAAACTAGGAGGATTTTCTCCTTCTTTTTTGTACAGATGATTTAAAATTTTATGGGGTTAATTTCACTATTCTATTTTCATTTCTGGGTTTCCAATCATGCTTCCTAAAGCATTCCCCATTCTAGGATTATAAATCTTATTAAACTAATGATTTCCTGTAATGTTTTTCTCTAATATTTTCCTCTAAGGTTCGTCTTATTGTGTTTAAAGCTCTGATTCCTCATGAATTTAAGTAACAAACTGGGGATCCAGGTTCTTTTTTGTTTGTTTTGCCAAATAGCTAGTCACTGATTAGATCAGGAGTATCTAATTTGTGATTAAAATGGACTTGATGTATCTTAAAACTTCCTGAAATTAACTGTAAAAAAGTGTGCGTGTGCGTGTGTGTGTATGTGTGTGCGTGCGTGTGCGTGTGTGTGTGTGTGTGTGTATGTGCGTGCACATCTCAGGGAACAGAGTTAAACAGCTTGTCAGATTCTCAAGGGGTTTTGTGAATCGCAGAAAAACCATTGGGCCCTCTCTACAGTCCATAACCTGGGGTCCAGGTAGGCAGTTGTAACACTGAGGCAGAATTCTAACACTGAGGCAGAATCTGAGCCGACAGGACAGTTGGTAAAGAATTACAAGGGAGGCCTGAATGACGACTCTTGGCGAAAGTTCTCTGTCACATGTCAAGTGAGAGTCACATCATCTTTCAGTTTGACATTTTACTGACACAGAGAACAAGATATGACTCTCACTGGCTCCCCCTGGGCCTATAAAACTTTAGGTTTTTAATCATCTGACAAAACAGTGGAGCTGACAAAACTTGGGGCCCTCTTCTCATAGAATTTGAGGAGACTTACAGTCCAATAAGTATAAATAAATATAAAAGTGGATGTAAAACTGCCATTACAAAGAAGTTTGCCGATCCTTATGTGCAGACTCAAGCATTTGTGTTATATATATATATATAAC
>NW_006443124.1:3507496-3512040 GCF_000325575.1 Pteropus alecto
ATACACATATTATATACCCAATGTGCCAGGCATTGCCTAGACTGGTTCTCAAAGTGTGGTCCCTGGACCAGCAGCCTCAACATCACCTGGGAACTTGTTAGACATGCAGATTCCCAGGCTCAACGAAGACCTATTGAATTAGGTACTCTGGAGTTGGAGCCCAGCAATCTGCATTTTAATAAACCCTCCAGGTAGTTCTGATGTACATTCAAGTTTAAGAAGCACTGGTCTAGGTATTGGGGATATAATGGTGAAAAGACAGAATAAATCCTGTCTTCTCATAGAGTTTACATTCCTGTGTGTGTGGTAGGGGAGAAAGAAAACAAATAAGTAGATAAATAACTGAATACAATACTTTGCAGATTTTCCCATGGATTGCCCATGTCTGCTTCATTTCCCTTTGCCCTGTTTATCAAATCGCTCCCCCCGCCAAACCACCCGTCATCTTGGCAGCTGGTTCACCATGAGGCCAGCATGCCCTTCATCTAATTGCATGATTGGGCATAAACAGAAGGAAATTCTTTGCTGGAGGGAGAGAATGGCATGTAGCATCTGATTTCTCCTGTCAGCTGATTAGGATTTGTTGTGTCCGATCAAGGTCAAATGAGATTGGAAAGAAAATGCAGAGTATCTGGTGTGTGTTTCACATAACTGTATCATTTACATAAACAGGGTGAACGAAGGAGAGATTTTAACATGAATACTGAATGTCAGTCTTAAAATTCAGGGATACGAAGATAGGGCTTATGTGTTATACTTGGAAAAAAGGAAAATCTATTTGTTGGGGGCATTTTGAACCCTGCTAACTCTATCATGCTCTGATTCTTCTTTCATGCCGGTGCAGATAAAAAAGTGATAGTTTTATGTCTTGGTTTTCAGAGGCACTGAGCACAGAATAAGCCAAACCATGAAAATGCCACATTTTACCTTTACTGCCCTTCTAAAGCTCTCATAAGACGTTTAGAGCCACTTTCTATAGCAGCAACCTCCAAAGTGCTGGGGAGTGAGTCGATGTCTTAGGACATGGAAGAAAAAAATCTCACCTCCAGCACCAGTCACAGCATTTTAGATGTGAATGACACTGGCCAAGGCCACACCTCTGTGGATAACCCTACCAAGCTTCTACTAGGATTTCTTTCGGTCCTCCATATCTGTCATTTTCTTCCTTTCTCAGACCCACCCCTGACAGTGCCAATAGACTCACATATGTTTTCATTACTGCAGAAATAGCATTAAAAGTGCTCTAAGAACTTTGAGAGAAGATATGGTTTCTGTTACAAACTCTATATAAGAGCTAGCAAACTGTTGATGCTTCATATGTGGCTTTGACAGTTATTATTTCCACAAACTAGTTCCTGGCCCAGAACTGGAGCTACTGTGAGGCCAGACTTTTTGACTAGGTAGCCTCCGAGTCACTTCCCGCACAAAGTCACAGTGAAGCCCTAAAGCAGTAACATTTTCATATTTCAAGACTCAGTACATCCGAATGTATATCATTTAAAAGATAAATCTAGATACTTGGCATGGGCAGGAGGTTGAAATATAGAACTTGAAAGATGTTAAAGTGAAAAATTTTTTAAATTTCAATATTGAGGTGAATTATATTACAGTAGGTACTTTAAGGACCTGAAGAGTCATTATGTCCCAGTATTTGGACAGTAACGTTTCCAAACAACCAATATGTAGTCAAGAAATTCTTTATATCCGTAGCTAGGGGTTATAATTTGCCTAAAAGCTGCATAGTTTGTGTTTCTAACTGCATTTGACAACTGAATGCAATGGAAAAATAAAACTAAAATAATGGCTCACACTTATATTACCAGATTCCAAGGTGCTTTCACACACTTTAGCGCGTTTGATCGTCACAGTGATCCTGTCACCTGCCTTGCAGGGAGGGTGTGGTTAGGAGCATCTCATCAGTCTCTGCCAGGAGGGAAAAAACTGGGAGGCCTGAAGAGCTGAGTCACCCAGGAATGGTCAGCATCACAGTGTGGGCAGGTTCAAGGGTGTTAACCTGAGGCGGGAGACCCGGTTATAGTCACAGTGAGGAGTTTAACTAGAGGTACACCTGGGTGAGACTCTGAGCCGCATTGCTGTCCTCAGATCTTTAGGGTGTATTCTAACTTTAATATCTAACGTTCCATGTGGTTAAAAGGAGTTAACATGCACACTGGATGTAGCGTAATAACTCTCCACTATTGAGATGATCGAACTCCTTTTATCTCCCTATTACTCAGAAGGCCCTTTTGAATTGTGCACTTACTCGGGAAGATTCCTATTTTTTAAAGTAAATGACTGGTACCTGACTATGTGGAAGTAGCACTTCATGGAGCTTCCAGTTAATGAAGTTTGGAGAAACAACCTTTTTTTATACCTTCAAGACCCTTTTAGGAGAGCTGCTGCTCATCCATTATCAGAGCTGTGTGATGGTATGCCCCAAGTTCTGTGATGGGCTGTGAGCTTCTCCCTGGCTCGCCCCTACAGGAGGCACATGGGTGCTCTGTGCAGAGCGTGGAGATCAGGCCTCCACCTCCAGCTTCCCAGAGAGCACGTTTCTAGTTCCGACAGGTCAATCCATACCTGTCTTTCTGAATCACCAGGTGGGCAGACTTCCGTGTGCACACACACACATTCACACTCACACCTCCCAGGCTCAAATGCCTGCATAGTGTACAAGGACGGGACTCTTCATTGGAGCTATTAATCAGGTTTCCATCTGGTCTCTTCAGAGACACCTCCTGATCTGTATCTAACCTTTCAGTCCAGCTTCAGTTCCCACGTTCTACCAAAGAGTTATTTGTGCAGGCAGCTTCCTTCCTTCTCTCCCTTCCTCCCTCACTGTCCTGGCAGTGGCATAAAAATACCGTCCTCTAAAGAAATCCACACCCCTGCAGCTGGGCTCACCTAAGGATCGGTTAGTGTACCAGGGACAGACTTGGCCACTGGTGAGGGATGGCAGAAATATTCTGTCTGCAGCCCCTCCCCAGCCCTTAACCTGAATGGTCATTGCCTTGAGTGGCTCTGCAAAACACCCTCGGCAAGGCTTGGCTCTGGGAATGGCACAGACACACTCACACACACACTGCCACACACGGACACTACACCCTATGCAGGGATGCCGGATGACATTACAGAAAAGGACTCCCTTTCATCTGGCAGCCTTCTGATTCTCGAGCAGTGTTTCTGAGCTATGACCTGCTGTTTCCCTGGCAACTGGGGCCTCAAAATAAACAGGATTCTGCTCAGACGGGCCAGTAGTCCTTTCAGTCCAGCTATTTGCCCTAAGACCAACCACGCTAAAATAACACCCAGGATATTTGCTGCCACTGTCTGCTGTCTCTGCCTTCCTTCCCCTCTGGCCAATAGCTTTGCTTTCCTGGGCTCGCTCCTAACTGTCCAGAGTCGGGGGTACCTCGAGCTCTGTGCATGTCTCTGTGGGTGGGGTAGGTATGGGTAGTTGCCTAAAGGCAGGTCCCCTCTGCTGATAAACAAGGTCAGAGAGAGACCTAGCGGCCGACATTCTCAGCCCCCACGCCTGCCTCCTTGTCCCCCACACAGCCCTGTGGAACTGGTAGCCAGCTCTGTGGCATGGTATCTGGAGGCGGGCCAGCAACCTGATGTGCGTGCCACGGCCCGTCCCCTCTCCCCACACAGAGTTGCAGTCACGGAGAGAGAGCCGGCTTGAGGCTGCCAGGGAAGCAGCTGCAGTGCGGTGACAGTGACAAACACGGAGCAGACGACACCAAGTGGATTCCCTTTCCTCTCTGAGGGAGAGAGGCACAGCCCTCAGCCTACGAGCTCTTCAGGTAAGAATCAGGTTTCTGTTCTGGGGAACGAGAGCAGGTTATATCCAGATCTGAGGTTGTGCATGCATGTGTGTGTGTGTGTATGTGTGTGTGTGTGTCCATGTGCAAGTATAAGGCCACATAGAAAGGGAAGAAAAAAGGGAAAAGTTAAGGCAGTAAGATGTTTTAAACAAATAGAACGAGCAGTCCTGCAAGTAAACACCCAGAAGCTCCCCTCTGGCTGGGTTTAAACCATCGTGCAGTCCATCGTGCAGACTGCTCTGGGAGCCCAGGCACATAAAAATAGCCCTTGGAGTTCAGAAACAGTGAAAAGGATCCTGTACCATGTTGCCCCATTGTCTTCATTCCCCTGCTGCCAGGCGGGTGAGGACTGGAGGGGGCAGAGCGTTCTCATCTACTTCAAGTGCTGGATACGGCCTTTGCGGTTGGCAGAAGCCGAAAGCATTGGCCTTAGTGAGTCTGGCTGGCATTATTTTGCTATGTCACACTCAGCCTTTGGGGGAGCCTGGAAAGTCAGCTGCCTTGCAAAGCCTGTCTACTGGGTGGGCACCTTAGATTTTATCAACCTTTTGATATAAAAGTTGGACTGAAATATAGGATTATCTGCATGTGTTTTGATAGGGTGGTATTCTGATGGTCCCACTGGTCACCTGGATTACTTCTTACCTGACCTTCTGATCATCTTTGAAAATCACAGCCTCATTTCCGTGACCCTCCAGATAGGTACTGGCAGAGAAG
>NW_006443124.1:3512096-3517862 GCF_000325575.1 Pteropus alecto
GCCAAGCCACACCCACGTCACTACTACATGACAAAAGTATGCAAGGCTTCCAGACAGGAGCACTTGAAAAATTCGGACCTCTGGGTGCTGGGGTGGGAATTTCAGACATTCAACCAAGTGCCCATTTTTCAGAGACCCATGAGGGCAGGCACCCACCTTATTTCACCTCTCAGGCCCAAGAGCTCCCTCTGTGCCTGGGCAGAAGGCAAACACTATGCTTTCTCTAGCTGTTTAAACCCACGCCCACCTCTCTGCCTTCCTTTCTGCTTTGGAGACCAGCACTTTCCCTTTCATTTGCTACAGGGATTCAACTGTTTATGATTTAGCGCTGCAAACACCAGTGGGAGGATGTGAGCATCTGAGCAGAAAGCGAGCCAGGCTCTGCATGGGAACGCGCCAGCTCAAGGGTAGCAAAGGGGTGAAAAGAAACGGGCCTGGCTTTGCAGAGTGGTGTCCAGCAAAGGGCTGGCCAGCTGTTTACTAGGGCCATTTGTGTGAATGAGTATGGATTTTGGTGGAGACTGTGATTCACAGTCACAAATTCCCTTTTCCTTTGTTTTCTTTGTGTTGGTCATTGAGGGCTTCCGAGGAAAGTCCCTTTTGAGATTGTATATCTGAAGGCAAGAGCGCCAAATCGGCCACTATGAGCAGCTGGCAGACGCAGGGAGACTTCCTTCTGTTGACCCTGCCTTTCTTAGGAGGAGCAAATAGATTTGCAAATGAGGTACTTAATCAAAGGCAAAGTTAATACACAAAAACCTAAGGGAAGAAACACTGAGTTTCTTGTAAACCGCCTCCCAAATCTGCTGTGCACATAAACATATATGGCTTGCCTGGTTCCAGAAAAGATTTAAGGAATGAATATTCAGTTGATTAAGTGGTCTGACTTTACAGTAGCACCAACCCATGATGATATTTTCAATGGCAACAGTGGATGGACATCTATGTGTTCCATCTACCCCTAATGAAGGGATCTTACCCCAGGTAAGACTATGTGCTTGCTTACTTTGCTGACATGCATTCTGTAGACCCTGAATAAACTATTAAGGATCATGGAGCTGGCAGTCCCACTGTGCTAGCTTCCAGGAATGAGGAATCCTGCAAAGTGGAAGGCACACCCCTTCCCTCTCATCTGGTAGGTGATGCTTGGCTAATACGATACTCCTTGATTTAGGCTCCTAGAAAAATAATCTACTCATTTGTGCCACAGACATACCTTATTTTAAGTAAATCTAACACCTATACGTGCCCTATAAATTGTATGTGAATATTTTTCTTTAAGAAAAGTACTTTAGGAAAGGATTTGCTAATCAACAAATGTTCATTGAGTACTGACAAGGTGTTCCATCTCGAGACGTGACTGGATCCACCCCACCCAACCATAGAGGCAGGAGGGGCCCTACCTGGGAGGGCAGGTAACAGAGAGTGAACCTGGGCTAGCAGGATGTCCAACTCAGCTAGGTGATAAAAGGAGTCCAAGGTATAGGAGCAAAGACGAGCACCTGGGCCAGTGGCCTACAGGAGAAGACAGAGGGAAGGAATTGTAATTATTTTGAACCTAAATTTCACTCCTTAAAAGAGGCAGCCTAAACTTAGTGGCTAAGTGCATGGACTCTGCAACCAGACTCCCCAGGGTTCAAATTCAGATTCTGCTACTTAGTCCTGTGACCTTGTGCCTCCATTTCCTCATCTGCAAAATGGGGTAATAAAGTACTACCTTTGTTGTTGAAAGAATCAAATGAGTAACGCTTTTCGCAGCATGCCTGGTTTACAATGACTGCTATATGTTTGCTATAGTAAGTTCTGAAAAATCTGCTCACGAGTCCACCTGTACCAATGTCCAAAGTGACACTTTATGAGTGACCACTGGTGCCACCTTTTGGGGGGCACAGAGGTGCTCTTGCTTTGCATGGAGTTTTACTTGCACCTCTGAGCATTCAGAAGTAGAAGAGCTTCTGTGAGCGTCGCCAGTGTTTCTTGAGCTTGGCTTGTACAAATCTCATGCTTGGCTTTGTGTGAATGACCTTGCCAAATTCTCATAACAACTCTATGATGTAGGGGGTATTATAGTGGCAGGAATTGAGGAACGGAGGCTTGACCATTTGCCTGAGGCCACACAATTACCAAGTGGCAGAGCCAAACTTCACACCCAGGCTGCACTCCTAACCAGGTAGAGTTTGGTGACAGGAATTCAAAAGCAGGTAATATCTGAAAATCTAGAAGGTAGGCTAGGATTTGGAAGATCTGCCAAGAGATGTAGGACCCCAACTTGGCCCACAGGCAGAATCTCTACCTTGAGGACCCATGACCTTTGAGACTGGGGTCTCTAGGAACAATACGAGAAGGCCGGCATGGGGGACAAGGTGGGCCTCAGGTTTTCCTGAACCAGGCAGTGAATGATGCCCAAAAAGAGAAGAAATGGTGCCTAATAACAGAGACAGAGGCACAGCAAGGGTGCCAGCCTCAAGTCCCTCAGGCCTAAGGTCAGAGGTCTTCTTGAGCTAAGCCTGAGGTCAGGACTGGGTGACTCCAGTTGTGGAGAGAGGAGGAACAGACAACGCAGAACTTAGCATCTGGGCGTCATGAAGTTTACAGTGATATAAAAGACTTGGCTTGCCAATGCGACCCCTCTAAATAGAACATTTAAAATGTCACTTACAGAGATTTGTTTTATACATAAGTGCTCAAGACCACCTCTCTGACTTCATCCGAAGAAGACTGACAATGGGAACAGGTGTGATGGGCACACCCACCTTACAGCAGGGCTGTGTAGATGTAGAGCTTACTAATGAACAAGCCTCACTTCTGCCCCTCCATGGGTCTGGTCCAGGGTTTTACAGATCACAAGAGAGCTTGTTAAAAAATCAGGTTTCCGGGTCCTACTGGCAGAACTCCTGATTTAACCGAGTTTCTGAGGGACCCTAGATTCTGTATATCCCGGGTAGGGCCTAGGTGATTCTGATGCCTTTGGTCCACAGGCCACCTTTACGGACACCCAGGTCTTACGGTGGCTCTGGTCCTCTTGTCTTTATTACTCTTAGCAAGAATACAGAATGTGTGGCCTGACTCAGTGGCAATTTGCGTCTTCTTTGTCATCACCTTCTTCCTGCATTGCCATTTCCCTTGGACTGGACCTCTGCCTGTAACTATAGCAGTGACAGCATACCTGCTGCCTGCTGAGTTACTGTGTGCCTGGCGCGGACGGCACTAAACCCTTCGCGTACGCTCTTCTCTCATTCAATCTTCACAAGCATTCCATGAATTAGGCACTATTCTTATCCACATTTCACACATGAGGGACAAGGGCCCACTGCTAGTAAGTGGCTGGTCTGCCGTATGAGCTCAGGACGAGCGGATTACCAGAGCGCAGACGCATGACCTCTGGGCTCGTCTACGAGGGCAGTTTGGGTTCTCTGCCAGTTCAGCCGTCCTCTCTCACTCTCTACGGTGTCTTTCTCCAGTTAACATCCCTAACTTGCCGACTCCCATTCCCAGACTCCTAAATAATTTCTTCAGAAGATGACGTGTCCCTGAGCCTCCCTACTTTTATCTCACTCAAGAGGTCAAAAAGGGTTGGGGAAATGTGCAGGTAGAAGGTAGGTGCTACGGGTTGAATCGTGTTGCCTCTCAAATTCACATGGTGAATTTCAGAACGTGACCTTATTAGCGATAGCGTCTCTGCAGAGGTGATCCTGTCTAAATGAGGTCATTGGGGTGGGGCCTCATCCGGGAGGACTGGTGTCCTTAGAGAAGGGGAAAGTGGGACACAGAGATGCAGATAGCAGAAGATGACGTCAAGAGACACAGGGAGAAGATGGATCTACCAGTTAAGGAGAGAAATCTGTAATGGATCCTTCCCTCACAGCCCTCAGAAGGGACCCACACAGTCGATATCTTGATTTTGGACTTCTGGCCTCCAGAGCTGTGAGAGAATAAATTTCAGTTGTTTAAGCCACCCAGCCTGTGGTTCTTGTATGGTAGTCCGGGCAAACTACTCAAGTGGGAACCAGATTCTTGGGTGTCCCCTTTAGGCCCTGACTTTGGGACGATCGAGTTAAAGGCCAACACATTATGCCAAGTTGCAGCAACTTTTCTTTAACTCTGAGTGCTTTTCTATGTGCTTAAACAGTGTTCTGGGGAGCCACGGGTAGGCCCAAGGCCCAGCATGGAAGAAAGAATGAATAGAAAGGATGAAGAGGGAGGAGGGAAAGGAAAGGAAAGGAAAAAGGAGGCAGGAGGAGGAGAAAGAGGAGAGAGAGAGGGAGGGGACCGGGATGGGGCACACTTGAGGGCCACTAGTGACACTTCAGGCTCGTTCGTCTCATTCGTAGGGCACCTCCTGTGTGCCTGGGAGCGCGCTAAACACCGGCCGCAACAGAGCCTGGAACCGCCGGACCCGACCTCTGTGCAATGTAGAGGCTAGATGGGGACGCCGACATCAATCCTGAGGGGTTCCATGAAAGCACATGCAGGGTACTGGGCCCAGTCAGGGGACCTGGAAAAGCTTCGGAGAGTGGGGTGCACTCGAGTCAAAATCTGGAGAACCAGCAGGCATCAACTGGGTGAGGGCAGAGTGTTTCAGGTAGAGAGAAGAGCATGGGAGAACGTCACATGGTGTGAGGAAGTATGACATCACCAGAGGGCCCAGGGAAGTGGGTGGGGTAAGGTGAAGCTTAAGGGGGAGGTGGGGGCCAGACCATGGCAATAGCATTGAGGATTTAGGTTCTTAAGCTGAGAGCCACGGAAAGCCTGGGAAGGAAGTGATCCTACAGAGGGCAAGCTCTCATTTCAAGAAAGGAAATGTCGAGATAGAGATGCCGATGGTGTCAGCCAGCGATGGGTCAGCCCTGAACCTGGGGTTGGCTGCACTGCCTTTAGGGCGTGAAGTTCTAGGCCACTTCCCAAATAGTGTTCTAGCCGTGGTCCCCGCTCAACAGAGTGTGTTCTAGGTGTTTGTCACGGACGCACTGGGAAGGATCTAAATAGGGCCAGTTCTCTCCCATCAGCAAGGTTAATCAGCTCGGTGCCAGACCAGGCTCAGGCTGGGGATGGCCAGGCAGCCCCTTCTTTGGCGTCATTTGAAGGACACGGAGAGGCCTCGTGAGCAGAACCTCCCCTTTGCCTGAAGCTGCAGGAGTGGGCATATGTTCAGGAGGATCGTCATGCAGAAGGGCCGTGGAGAAGAGCAGAGGGTCAGGTCGTGAAGGGGAAAGAGGTGAGGGCAGGGAGCCCATGCAGACCCCTTGAAGGTGCCAGGGGTGACAGTGGCAGAGACAGGTCTGAAGGGGGGCAGAGAGTGCTGGAAGGAGGAGCGCAAAGGACTTGAAGTCAAATTTTGCCTTATTTGTGATTACACGCAAAATGTCGCAAGATGGGCCTGTGGCTGCGGGGTGTGGGGAGCAGGTCCAGCTTGTCGTTTGCAGCTCTCCCCGGTACCTCCACTCCCAGACACACACACCATCCCCACCACTGGGAAACTTCCCATCGATGCCAGCGTCTGTCGGCTTAATCCATCAGCGAGTCCCGAGGTAAAACTGAACACCTTTGCGCCATGCCCTGCCTGGCATAAAAGAATTCCCTTCCTTTTCCTCTGAGCAGAGAGATTGGATTTGGCTAAGCAAGGGTGAGTTCTTGGGGCAAGCGCAGCACACTCCGGAGAAGAGAGGTGACTTGTAGGAAGGTGAGAGGCCTCTTGGGGAGCAAGACCCCCCAACGCCCACTCCTCTCGCATCTCCCCACGCACTCTAGCCCTGCTGGCCTCTCTCT
>NW_006443124.1:3517882-3548007 GCF_000325575.1 Pteropus alecto
GGAATGCTTTCCCCGGTTCTTTTCATGCTTTAGGCCTCACGTCTCCTCATCGATTCCTCAGTGAGGCTTCTCTGTCTGGTTATTCCCTATTTGACCTGTTTCCTTGGCACTCACCCCAATCTGTACTTGTCGATTTTTTAAAAACTTGCTATTGCTCATTTTCTCCACTACACCATGAGCCTCATGAGGGCAGGACCTCGTCTGTATTGTTCCTCACTGGATTCCTGGTACCTAAGACAGAGCCTAGCCGCATAGTAAGCGGTCAATAAATATTGGTCCAATTAATGAATAAGTGAATCATTCAGTCTTGGAGTGAGGAAGCCAAGACTAAGGACAGCATTGGCACTTTCCACCCTCCGCTGCTCCTCACGGCTTTGAAAAGGGGTGCGAGGCATCCCAAAGCAAAGCTGACGAGTCTGCCTTGAGGGCCTCTGCCGCCGACTGGGGGCGCTGGGGTGGGGAAGCAGGCTCCTCACAGTCCCCAGGACCCCGTGCTACCTGTCAGCAGCTTTGGCTTAGTTTGCTTAGTCTCATTTCTTCAGAGAATCCACTCTGGAAGCCTGGAAAAGCTCTGACAGATGAATAACTTGTTTCCCAAGAGACCACCTGGCTGCTTTCTCGCCTTCCTGAAAGCCACCTCTCTCCACCACAGTGTGGCTGGTGGGCATCAGAAGCAAACTGGCGGCGTTCGGCACCCAGAAGGGAAACGCTGGCCCATCGTGTTCCAGCCATCACACCCACGGAGGCAGATGGAAGCGCTGGGGCCCTCCCCCCGCCAGCAATCCGATGGGAATACGGCAGTGGCAGCTGGCACTGATTAATCGATGTGTGCAGAGTGGTGCGCCAATACCTGTGGGGACATAAAGAGCTTCTAGAAAATGAGGCTCTTCTTGTCTTTTCTTAGAATCTTCATCAGAATTTAGAAATGGCAACTTAGGGAAAGCTGAAAATGCGTTCTCCAGAGTCGCTCCCTGGAGTCCACACGGCAAGCCCCAGCCCGGAGAAGAGTGTCCCTCTGGTTCAGAGTCACAGGCTGGATCAGCCGCACTTCTCAGCTTTTAGCGACAGGGCAGTGCATAAGTTAGAGGAGCGAAACGTTCCTCCTTAAAGCCTCTGTCGATTTGATTTTCATGTTTGAGGTGACAATGGAGATGTTTGAAGGGATAAGGGCTTCGGAATATTTGCTACCCACAGTTAAAATCTCCACTCGGCTGGTCATACAGAACTTGTCGCTGTGCTCCCAGGTTGGTCCTGGATGTCTCTGCTAAGGGCTCAGGAAGCAGAATCGTAAATTCCCTAGAAAGACAGCTGACGTGGATGACCAAGAATTCTTCTGACATTTCCAATTCTGGCCCATCTTTCTCATTACCCCTTCATGATTTCAGAGTGACAGCCTGTGCTGTGTAACGGTAGGACAGTATAATGGTTGAGAGCGTGGACTCTGGACTAACACTATTTGGGTTTAAATTCTGGCTCTGGCATTCAGTAGCTGCACAGCCCTAGTCAAGTTCCGTAATCTCTCCATTTCTGTAAAATAGAGATGCTATGGCACCTGTATCCTAGGGTATGACAGGAATGTGTGAGTTTATATGGGTGAAGCACCCAAAATGTTGTAGTACACAACACATAGTACATGGTATTCACTCATTAAAATATTCATTTTATCATTACTGACAAGCTTTGCAGTCTGGCTAAGGCTTTTTGGAAGCCTCCATAACAATGTATTTGAACTAAAAAAAAAAAAAAAAAACAGCTTTGTGACATGAAGGTCATCTGCTCCCTGCTGTTCCAGTCAGTAGTTTTTGTTCCAAGTGACAATGATCAGCCTGTGCTTTTTCAGCACTTAACATCCTCACGTCAGGAACCTAGAACTAGCCACCAGAGCAAAAGCCCCTTTAAAAAGTCTAAGCCTGGAGCCCGCACAGGCTGCTTGTGCAGCAGTTTTAAACTGCAGGTGTATCCAAGGGATGATTAAAGATGAGTAGACATCAGCAGGCTCCTTTGGCTCAATTCACAAAAAGGTTTTGGGATTCCTGCCCATGCAGGAACATGCAGTTCCTCAGAGCAAGGATGTCTCAAAAAGTCAGTCCCATGGCCCCGGCCTTGGGTTTTGAGTTTAAATCATTTAAAAATTGACTGTGGGGATGAAAGGGACGGCCTGCTGTAGGTTGTAAATTGCATGGCCATTTTTGCATTTAGGCCACCCATGCTCCGCCCCTGTCTCCCTGAGCGACCTTGGGTAAGGAACTGGTCCTCTCATGCTCTGGTTTCCTTCTCTACAAGAGCTCTTTTCTGGAGGGCGGTTGTGGAGGTTCGTGAAGGGTGGTGTGAACAGCTCTGGCTGTCCCTGGAGATACTTGCTGATTTCCTTTCCTTTTTCATGGCCCCTCTGACCATCACATAGCTGTGGTTATGGGAGAGACCGGTGGCGACCACTGTCTAAGAGGTTTGTGAGCATTCCCCAGCACCAGGTGACCATGAGCACATCCCTTGGCTCCTGGAGCAGCACAGAAAGCTGCTTGGGAAGGGGTCCAGGTCACAGTCTCAAAGAGGGGACGCTGGCAGCCCCACACTCAGCTCCGCCCCTCCTTGCACCACTGGGGTCAGGTCCGGAACATGGATTGCCAGCCTGCTGCTCTTCTGGGTCATCGGACTTCTCACTAAGGCCTGAAGATTGATTGTCTCCCATCAAGGAGGTAGAGACCCCTTCCTGACCCACTCTGACCCTCCACAGATGCCTCTACGCCTCCCACTGAGGTCTGAGGGTTTAATACACAGCTGGTTCTGGGTGGATCCAAATGCAGAGAGAGCAAGTTGGGGGTGGGGGAGCGATTCCAAGGCAATGTCCAAGCTGTTTCTCGTGACCCGCTGACCCGGCTCTCCCCGCCTTGCACTGCCCCAGGACTGAGCCAAGCCTTCGGAGGGCGTCTACACCTTGGGATGTCTGGCTGGGGCCCTACTGTGGTGGGAGGTTTGGATCCCACGCTGGGATGGGCCTTGGGGAAGGTCAAGGGCAGGCTGAGCCAACGCAGGCTTTACCGCCTCTGTGCTACCTCCCAGCCTTTCCCTCTCCTTCTGACGGCATGGCAGGCAGATGTGGGCAGGAGGCCCCTGTTTTAAGAATTGTAAAGAACAGCACCTCTTAAAAAAAAAAATCTCTGAACACATCTTGCTGTAGGATGGAAGCATATCCTGATTGGTTACTTTAAAGTTTTCTCATATGCCGCAGATCAAGAGAAGGAGCTCTGGTGACTAATTAATAGTCTGGGTCAGACTATTGCAGCCCCAAAGTCGGTATTTTCCCGGAGTCGGGTCCCTTTCCCTTCCTGACCAGTCCCACATCCTGCTGGGCCTGCGTTGGCCGCTCATGTTTCTCATTATCTCTCCCCCATCCTCTTTAAAGGCTTCTCACTCCACCCCGGGGTTTTATTTTTAAACTTGCGCAGTAATGCTAGGGCTGAGCAGGACACACTGCCCACACTCATGGGAAACCGGGCAGCCTGGAAAAGCCTCCCCCTTTTCAGAGACGTCCTTCCTCCCTCCCTCTCTTCCTTTCACATTTATTGGGCACCTTCTCCATGAGGAGCCCTGCCTGGAGGTTACGACAACGACAGAACAGATACGGTCACGTACATTTTAATGGGGCAGGGGAGTGGGGACAGAGAGAGCGCACATGCACAAACACATACGCACACACACGAAGTAAGCCAACGAATCAATAAAATAGCAGAAACAGTGATGAGATGTAGTCTGTGATGGAAACAAGGCACTGGAACAAGACGGGCTGTTACAAATTTGGTAAAGAGGGAAAGCCTCTCCAAGGTGACATGGAAGCGAAGACCAGAAGGATGAGGGGAACGATGCACACAAAGAGGAGGGGTAAAGACTGTTCTTCATGGGGGGACGATCACGTGACAAGGCCCCGAGGCAGGCAAGAGCTCATATGTTCTAGAATCCAGCGGAAGGCCAGGATACCTCGTGCAGCACGGACAAGGGGGGAAAGTGCCAAGATGAGGCTGGAGAGGTGTGCGAAGAACAGATTGTGCACAGCCCCAGAGTCACGCAAGAAGTTTGGGCTTTATTCTGAGTGCGGTAGAAAGCCATTGGGGGATTAGAATCAGGAGGTGACATGCAATGATTGACATTTTAAGGCCCTCATTTAGTCCCGAGTGGAGAATTGACTCTAAGAGGGGCAGGACGAAGGCGGGGACAGGAATTAGCAGGCTTTAAAAGGAGATGTGGTGGCAGAGGCTAGACGGAGGCAGTGCCACAACTAGAAACACCTGGCTCTCCCAGGAGTTAGCCTGCTACTGGACGTCTCCTTCCAAAGAGCTACAGGACACTATCCCACACTCATGAGATGGCATAGAACACCAAGGCCCAAAGTCATAGAGTCGGTCAGTATAAGCAACAGAGTTTAGATATCCTACTGCTACAACTAGCCATGTTTACTAGGTTTCCAAACAATTAAGTAAGATCTTTGTCCAACACTGGCTCCCAAGATTTTCTGAAAGGCGTATAAATACTCTCTTTAAACCACGGCCGCTCGCTCTGTCCTTTACCGCTTTGGCTGGGATATGAGGCCAAATGGCTTTGAAGGAGGGATCTCTCACCTACATTCAGATCTCAAAGATGACTTGATGTGCCTGAATGCCCTGAAGAGTGGTCTTTGCTCTCCGGGAGGAAGGAGATGGAAAACGAAACAGAACAGCAATGCAGCCATTCTGCATAGAGTAATAATAGTAATAGCTACGATTTGTTGCATACTTCAAGGCACTTTACTTGCAGTAACTCATTTAATCCTCCACAAGGCTGATGAGGTAGGTAGCTCCTAATCCTTTTTACTGAGAATAGAGCTGAGGCTGAGAGGACAGTGAAGTGATGGCCAGTGGTAGAAGTGGCAGAGTCAGGACCTGGAGGCCGGCGGGCCTCTGCTGGTGGAATGCCCACGTACCAGGGCTTGACCGCTGCTGTTTTGGTCACCACGGTGTTTTTAAAACTGCATAGAAAAAGACCTGAAGGAGACCATCTAAAATGTTAGCAGAGCAGGGATATAAGTACCTTTGTTTTTGAGGGTTTGTTTTTTTTTTTAAGTTTTATGTTTTTAATGTTTTGAATACACAATGCCTGGTACATAGTAGATATTGAAAAACTATTTGTTTAATGAAATTATTGATTTAATGAGTACAGATTATTTAAAAATTATTTTTATATAATTAACATATTTCATTATAGAAAATGTAAGTAAAAATAAAATAAAATCTAAGAACTTTTAAGAAAATAAAAATTTAGCCATCATCCAGAGATAACCACTGTTAAAATAGTGATCATATTTATTGATGCCTTTCCAGTTTTTTTCCTGCATTTATGTCTGTCTGTTCATCGATCTATGCATGAATGTATATGTAAAACAAAAAACTGTATTTGTAGACTTATAACTTACATTTTCACTTGGCAATATATCATGGGCAGTCTCTATTTTTCTAAAAATTCTTCTATAATAGAAATTTTAATGGGGCAGTACACCTGTCTATTATTTATTTAATAAGTCCTCCCGTATTGGTTATTCAGTTTGTGATCACTATTATTAATAATGCTAAATTGAACATCCTTCTACAAAAAAAAAAATTTATACGTAGCTGTATTACCATCAAAGAGGAAAGAGCATTCATTCTACAGTGTACTGAAACATAAAAGCAAGAAAGACGCTTACTGTGAGGGCTCTTCGGGGCAGGCCAGCTAGCACGTTTCTTGTGTCTGTCTTCAGAATCACTTAAAGCTGAAGAGATGTCATTTAGAACACTTCCCATTTTCCCATGTTTTGGTCATTGCTCACCTCTCAAGAACACTTTTGGTGCAATTCTGCCACAATGGAGGTAAGTTAAGAAAAATCCCGATTGTGGCTTAAATGTGGGTCTGAAATTAGATAATTGAGTTTAAATTCCAGTCTTACCCCTAAGCAGCTGCGTGACCCCAGGCGAATTCATTTTATGAGCCTCAGTTTCCCTAAGTGTAAATGGCACATGCCTCAGAGGATGTAACAAAGTAAAACGGTAAAGCCCTGTGAGCCTCTGCTTGGCATGAATTAGATGCTCAGAAAATGGTGATTACTATTATTAGGAAGATGAAGGAGGAGTTTCTACACAAGTTCAATGCTTTGGAAAACTCCCTCCCCACCTACACTCCAGGATCCAAGAAAAATGAATTTAAAAATCACTTAGCATACTCTCTGGCTATATTACCCTTTTACCTTTTGTGCATGTTTATCAAGCCTAAAGTGTGAAAAAGCAATCAAGTCTTTTTTCCTTTCTTGCCAAGAACCAGGTTTGCTGGAGTAGAGATACTATATTTAAACCCTGTTGTTCACAGCTGCATAAGAAATGTAGCCTCTCTTTCCATTTAGACAGCTGTGTTTCGTAACTGTCTATCCTAAAATAAAAACGAAGCAGGCAAAAAAAGCAGCGCTGTCTACATCAATCCTAAATTGCTCTCAGTTTTACATAACAAAATAGTAAATATCTTACCACTAAAACATAGTCCATGGAAGGAACTCGTCTGACTCTTGTATCCTACGCCATTTGTTAACACAGACTCGCCGTGGGTACACAGTAGGTGCTCATCAAATCATGCTGACTACCTTTCTTGAATATACGTTTCCTCACAAGCAGCAAACTGTTGAGAAATAATTCATTAAACTCATTTAATCTAAATACCGTCAGAGCCTGTTCAGAGAGTCAGAAGAAGATGCAAGATGATTAAATGAACAGATGCTTTTTGAGTTTGTAAATTGAGTGCTGGGAAACTTTTTCCTCCTAATTCATGGCTCTTAAAATATGTTTATGATCTTGGAGGAATTGTGTAGGGATTTCTCTAAACCTCTGCTTTGGGGAGCACATGTGATAAAATACTTCTGATGAACAAGCCAAGTTTTTCCATTTTTGTCTAACTATGAGAAATGTTCGGGAAAGAAATCTTAATGTATGTGTAATAGTGTCCAAATGGCTCTAGAAATCATAGGTACACATCTGATCATAAGGCAACACAACACAGGGCCAAGATATTAATTGTGGGGCAAACGTCAAAAGTCAAACAACCATAAGGCACCCCATAATTTCCAAATAAATCACTGGAAGTGACAGAACCAAGAGCATCTACTGCTCTCAGGTGTTTTTTTCTTCATCTAATTTGCTGGTGTTGGTTGAGCACCTTCTACGTGTAAGAGATCATGCAACGGGAGATTCGATGATAAATTGTGTTCTCTGCTCTCATGTTGTTGTAAGCTAGTGGAGGGGAGAGACAAGACAATTACTCAAAGGAATCTTACAAGGAATGAAATAATTGGTAGGTAGAGCACTGTACTGTGGGTCCCTAAAGGAAGGAAGGACCTTCTTACTGGAGAGATCAGGGAAGGCTTTGCAGGGCAGGTAGACTTTTGTGCAGGCCTTGAAGATTAAGAGGAGTTTTGATTAGTAGAAATTGGAAGGGAAGGTACCTTGCAGGCTGAGGAAACAGAATAAACAGGCTCGTGAGGGCCTGGAGTCCTTGGTGTGTAACAGAGAGGGGAGCGCCCCAGGTGGCTGAGATGGGAAAAGTGAGAGTGGGAGGTGAGGCTTTTCAGACCAGATTTAGGGTCACTGAAATGATTTGCCAAGGACGTTAGGCCTTAACCTCTGGTGAGTGGGAAGCAATGGAAGGTTTCTGGTAATGGAAGGGCTGGCATGCGCGGATCCCCCTTGAATGCTTTGACCCTGCACCTTTGGGGCTCCAGTCTTCTGGGGGTTCTCCTCTGAGATAACTAGCTGCACTGGGGATCTCTGGAACTGGGGGTGTCCCCCAGGGTGGCTGCTGCTCTCTGCCTCTCTCTTCAGATCTCTCCCTTAAAGATCCCCCCTCTCCCACATCGGCCTCCAACCCCGGCTTCTCTCCAGAACCCGTTTCCACTGCCTGCACAAGTCAGGTCCATACGGGTGGGTGACCCTCAGCTCAGACGCAGCACACTCCACTGTGAGCTCAGCGTTTGTTCTGCTGAATGGGCCTCCCCTGGCTGTGTCCATTCTCTCAGTAAACAGCCGCTCCATCGATTCTTCTGTCTTCACCACCCACACCCCAAGTTATTTCTGATTATCCCTTTGCCGAGCTCGTCATTTGGCAAATCCTTTTTATTCTCTTCCCCAAGTGATTTAAGATCCATCCTCTCCCCTCTACTCTCATGGCGCTAGTTGAGGATTTCTTGTCTATTTCAATCTAACAACTACTTACTGAACACGAGGGACTGTGCAGGGGCACGACAGTGTGGAGAAAGCAGATGGCCCCGGCCCCAGACTAGCTCGCAGTCTAGTGAAGAAAACAAATGTTAATCGAAGACTTGAAGACTGATGATTTTTTCAGAGATGGAAATGCAGAGCACCATGCCCCTCGGCCTCTGCTCTGCTTCTGCCCCAACCCCCACCCCAAAAAAGATTTACCAGAAGCATCTTCCAAATTCCTTTCTCAAAAGTCGCCACTGGCTCCCCACTGCTTGCAGATAAAAGTCTAAACTCTTCGGAATGGCATCATTCTAGGTCCTCTGTGATCCATCTTCAAACCAGCATGCATTGACCCTGTACCTCCTCCCACCCCCGCCCACCAGTCAGGCATGCTGGAAGAAGACCACCTCCACCTGCCCGTGCCCAGGTCTTGGTTCTCACTATCTCTTTATTCCATGTGTGCTTGTGTAAAGACTGTTTGTCCTTGTGGTTGAGCTGCCACAATTTCCACCGAATCCTCCTGGACCCCTTTGTCCCCAGCCTTTGTCACCTCCGTCACAGCACTTATCACAATGTATCTTATTTACAGTTTCCTTCTCATCCTCGTCAAGGACTGGGAGCTTGTCTTATTCTTCCTGAATAAGCATAACAGTAAAAATAATGGCTAAAACCACCAGATGCTTTACATGTGCCAGGCACCATGCTAAGCTCTTCACTCACGGTCCCCATTGCATCCTTATGATGAACACGTGGGGTGGGCACTGCCACTGGCCTCGCTTTATAGGTGAAGGCGTTGAAGCTTAGAGAGGCAAACTGACTTTCTGGACCTAAGTCCAGGAAGACTGACTTCAGAGCCCATGCCTTTGATGACGATTCCCTCTTTATTCCTTTCTTATGTCTTGTCAGGTCTCTTGTATTTAAGGGTCTTGACAGAGGTGGTTTATGATGTCGCAGCCAGATCGCCCTCACATCCATACCGGGGTGACTTAATTAAGTGAATAGGGACAGTGAAGCCCAGAGCAGTCTCCTCAAGGTCATACCGTCATCTCAATTGCTGCGAAATGGAAAATGCAGAAAGTTTAGTGGCCACATCTCTTATACATACTAATAAATGGAAGCGGTTTTCAAAGGGAAGCTAAACATTTTAGACTGAGTCAGTGGCAAAAGGTTAGACAGAGGCTTGTTAAATCCAGATTGATTTAATCTGATTTAATCTGGGCAGTAACAGGCCCCATTTGCACAGCCCTATTGGACCAGGCGTCCAAACAGAAAACCTTCCTTTCACACAGAGCTGCCGCCTCTCTGCCCGAGCCTGCGAGGAGATATTTAAGGAGGGGAACATCCTCCTCCGCCTCACTGGACTGGACCTGTTCGCTTCCTTAAGGAAGGGGAGTGGTGTGGAGCCCGGGCCCTCCCCGTGGGCCTGCCCTCCTCAGCTCCAGACAGACCTGCCTTTGTGAGTGCGGGTGAGTGGGCAGGCAGGACCTCTGTGGCAGGTAGGAGAGGAGCCGGAGGGGAGAGCTGGGATGGGAAGGCTGACACAGAAAAGGAGCTGGTTTCCCAGAGGGTTGTACCCAGGTAGCCACCACCAGGCTGGCTAGGGCGCTGCCTCCATTCATTTCTGGGCATGGATGAGGCAGGAGATAGCCCCAGAGAACCTGGAGGAGAGGTGCCCTACATTCCAAAGCCTAATAGCATCTTTGGCTTTTCAGAGCCCCCAAAAGAAAACCTCGGAACCATAGGACGCTGGTAGTGGGAGAACACCTGCTCCTGCCCTCCTGTCGCCTCTCCCCGTGGGCCCGGAAGAGACTACAAGGTGGGTGGCCTTTCTTTCCTTTACTTCTTCTCTTGGCTGGAGTTTGGCTCATTTTGCTATCATGTAGACGTCTTTATATGCCACTTTGTCCTCCATATCCTGGCTTAAATGCCACATGTTATTCTCTAAACGTGTCAAAGGATATTCAGACAGATGGACAGACTGATAATTAAGTAAATGTGAAGGATCTTGTCTAACACGCCATGCTTTCTACCCTCTTATTAAACGATGCCATACTGTTGCTGCTTTTTGTGAAAGCTTACACCCATCTTATCCAGCACATCACACCATGTCCTTAAGATTTTTAAGTGAGCAGAAACAACTTTTTTTGACTTGCTCCTTATGCAATGAGAGTCATTCTGCTGTGTTACAAACTCAGTGACAAGTCCTAATGCCACAGCTTCCCCTAGGGGCACGGCCCAGACGCTGCTCCATATCTAACCCTGCGATAACCAGACCTTGAGGGTAAGCCAGTGGCTGTTTCACTGAAGAAGTCTGAGATTTTTATCAGATGCCATATTGGAGTGGCTCATGTTTCAACAGAATTCCATCGGCAAAGTTACAGACAAAAGTCTGGGTTTTCCTGACCTGGGTTTGATGTGGCAAAGCAGGATAGTTATAAAAGGCAGAACAAGGCAGATTGCAAGAGGGGATCTCACCTCAAAAGAGAAAAGTTTGCTGGAGAGCCAACCTGGAGAAGAGTCATGAGCTCTCTCTTTAGTGCTCATGAAATAATGAGAACAATTAGGGCTCAAGAAAGGGATTGGCAAAGCCTATCTACCCGTGAGCCTCTGCAGCCTCCCCAGAAGAAAAGCTTGTCTGCCGTGCTTGCAGGGGAAGGCTGGGCAATGCTCTCAGGACCATGGAGAGCTTTGGGTGGGAAAGACCAAGGGGGATCTGATGATATGGTGAGGCCATGGGTGTTTGAGTCATTAATGTTATACATATAAAGCTTGATTGATTTTGATATACAGGCTTACTAGATAGAGGTAAGAGACTGTGAGAAAAACAGGCCATTTGCATTTAGGTCCCTCACTGCGTGTTCAGCAAGGATGGGGCAGAGAGCTGGGTGAAACAGTAAGGGTGCAAGAGGAATAGGACGATGAAGGGACAGAGAAGAGCCTTGTTGGAGGAGGTCTTGGGGCATTAACTGCTGTGAAAACCCCAGCCAGGATTGGTGGTGGCTTTTTCCAGGGGGAGCGAGGTAGCCCTCCTTCCAAGGTAAATAGTTCCTGAAGTAATGTGTCTAGAGTCCTGAGATGGGCAGACGGAAAGCTGGCTCAGAAAGGAGGATGGAGGGACAGGGGTGGGGAGGGAGGGGAGGGAGGGGAAAGGAGGAGGGGTTCCGGGTGAGGCAGTGGGAGGCTGCAGCCCTCGGACACCATCGCACAGTATGAGGGCTGTTTGGGTTCTGAGGTCTCTTCCCACTGAGAATCCCAGATGGATATTTTATGGTGGGGCTCCTGAGGTATCTCAAGAATAATAATAATAATAGCACCACATTTTAGAAAATGTAATCTTGTTATAAAAGGTACTTTTACTTATTATTTGCACCGTCATCATTATTTAACGCTTATACAATGCAGCATTGTGCTAAGAAAGCACTTTACACAAATTTATCTCATTTAATCCTCACAATGACCCTACAAGAGTAGGCAGTATTGTTAGCCTCCTCGTAGAGAGGGGAAACTGAGGGTCAGAGAGGCAGGGTCCACGGCAAGGAGGAACTGAGCCAAGACTTGCCCTCAGCGAGGCTACTCTGGGGCCTGGGCTCCTGCCCCACCAGGGAAAAGGCTCGACCAGCCTAGAGAGAAGGAGGGAGATCCTGGACGTGGACACGACCATAGACCCAGCTCAGGAAGCACAGCCACACAGCGCCCTAACTGCCGCTTGCTGGACGTCTACTTCCAAATTTTATCAAATCTAAGACACCATAAATTGCAAGATGTGCCATCATTATATGCACCATTAAGAAAAAATTCTGCATATCCTGGTTGTAGAGATGTTAAAATACTGAAAGAAAACTGCCTCTGAGGCTTGGTGATATATTTTAAGTGCCACACTGTGCTAGGAGCTCTGCCTCCGCTATCTCGTTTCGGCCCGACAATAGCCCTTTTCTCATCGCTCCCACCCTCAAGGAGGAGGGCACAGCTTAGGGCAGCAGAGCCTGTGCCCGTGGTCAGTGACACAGAGCCAGGGAGCAGCAGAGCCTGGACCTGTCTTTGGCAACTTCCTGTGCCCAAATCCCTGTCCGTAACCACATCGCCTTTGAAGGAGATGGGACATCTTTGTCATTTGTCCCTTTTGGTAGGCAGCCAGCGGGGCAAACCCAAACACAACGGAAGCACCTGACTTCAAGAGAAAAGAAAACCTTGCCTTGCTCATCACAGATTCTTCTGTGCCTGGGGTCACTCTGAGTCTCAAACTCCCCTAAACTCCGGAGATGCCAGATTTTGTATCACCCTTGACACTTAACTTTATACTCTTCCCACATCTTCCTTGCCTCCTCCCAGCTTTCCAAGTGTCTTAACTCTTTGGCCTCACTCTGCCTTGTTCGAGAGCCTTTTCGTGCCTTAATCACTTAGCCTTCTCGTTAAAGTTTTCCTAGAATCCTTGTGTGTTAAAATGAATAAACGAGGTGGAACAAGAGGTTGTATGTGTGGAAAAAGTCAGCTGGACAAGTTTTCTGGCTTTACTTTTTGACCCCGAGATCTCCGCCGTGGGCTGTGTATCGACAAGCAGTCCTCTTGGTTTCCCAGTTACATCATCATTGTATATCTCCTTGCCCTCCGTCGTGACCTCTTGGCTATCCTTCCCAGAATTTTCCATAGTGAAGAAGGAAGCCATGCTTTAATAAAATCTTCCTCATCTCTTCGAAACACCCTCGTTCCCTCCCCTCTCAGCCACTGAGTCACTCCTTCCCTTCACATCTATTCTCAAAGATTTCCTGATACTGGAGATGGATGGTGTTTGGCGCTTTCCTCTTTCCTGATATTACTTCCCGCTTCAACGAGAAATTAAAATCGCAACTTGGAAACGCCTCCTAACTGGCAAAATCATTCTGCTGGAATATACTCATTTTTTTTCCTGATTACCCGTCTTCTCACTTGTCCTCTAGCCTTCGGAATCTCTTATTTTTCTTTGCGTGACTGTCTCGACTCAGTCTAACTTCCCAGAAAGCCATACTGAGGGGAACTTTAACAAAATTCTCACTTTCAGTATATGTAAACCTTTACTGAATGTCAGTTTCTTTTCAGTGTTTGATCAAAGTGATAAACTTGCTCAGTACTTGTTTCCTTTGCTCTAAGTTACTCCTGAGGAAGAGACATGTTTGCTTCATGCATTCACTCCATATAATGTGAGGCTACAGTAAATATGTGATCAGTGAATGAATGACTAGCAAGCCTTGCTGGGCTTTTGTGTTCATTTGGGATGTGAGCTCCACAAAGGCATCCATCACTCTCGGTACTTCATTTCTTTTTATGGCTAAGTAATATTCCAGTGTATGGATATACCACATTTTGTTTATCCATTTATCCATTGATGGGCATTTGAGTTGTTTGTGCCTTTTGACTATTATGAATACTGCTGCTATGAAATTTAGTGCACGTTTTCGTATATGTTTTCATTTCTCTTGGGTATAGCCTTAGGAGTGGAATTGTGGGTCATAGGGTAACTCTATGGATAACCATTTACGGAACTCCCAAATCGTTTTATATTTGTGAGGCAACTATTGACTTGGCTCCCAGCATAGTGCCTGCGTGTCACAGGTGCTCAATAACAGTTGTTGAATAAACACGACTAAAAATGAAGCAAAGAAAAGTGCCTTGAAAGATGTTGGTTCCATTATCTGTGACAGGCCTGGAAGAGGAATGGTTGTATGTGGGAGAATATTTTGCAAATATGAAGCAATGTATTTTGATCCTTCCCACCCCACCCTGTTGCCTGTAAACCATGTTCCATTTGGAGCCTCCCTTCCTAGAAGCTGGGTCAGGAGGCCTATCACTCAGAGCCAGAGAAGAAAAAGGGAGCACAGAATAAAGAGAAAGAGCAGCTGGCTCAACTGCCAAGATTTGTGGAGAGATTTGCGAAATTGCTTGAGCTCTCCTTTAACATAGTGAGGGCTCGTCTGGCAGACAGACGGGAGCTTCTGCCACTGTGGAGGGGCCGCAATGACAGGATGGCAGGCCCTGCAACACGGGGAGGCCCGGGGAGTGGAGAGGGCGGACCAGTGTGATCCAGTGGCAAGTGGGTGTATTTTGCACCCAGAATCTCCTATTGTTCCCGCATGATGCAGATGCTGAGAGAGAGCCGAAGGCCATTGTGTGTGACCCTGCAGCGGGGTCAGGGGCAGACCTGGGTGGGGAGGCAGAGACCCAGAGGGGCCTACAGCCAGCAAGAGCTGGTCAGCCAAGGAGCCACTCTAGGCCCTGACTGATCCGAGGGACCGGGACCTCAACTTGAGCCGTAAAGCCTGGGGGTTGGCAGATGCGTGGGTGGGTGGATGTGTAGATGGGCAGGCGAAGGGCTCCACACCAAGATCTCAGACCCCAGAGGCCCCAGTAAGAGCCTGAGTGACCCTGCTCCTCTTAGAGCGAGATGATATTCGTGAGAGGGGCAGGGAGGGCAGCTGGAGACAGAAGGGCCTCAGGGACGGAGCAGCACCTAACAGGACTGTTTGAATCCTTGTACCGGGTGAGACTGCAGCTTTTTCTCAGCTACCTAACAAGTAAGGTCTAGTGAGGAAGCCCAGATTACAGACAAGTGAAGAGAAAGCATAGTCACGCCATGCGAGACATCGGGTGCCCTGCCACCTGGGCCGTTTGACTCAGCAGTGACGTAGCCCAACACAGGGCAGCAGGCACACGGTCGAGATCTGATAGTGTTGCTGTGTCTGTGGCCCCTTCCATGGGCCCGCAAAGGGGTCAAGGAGTATCTGGGCAAGAGAATTTCTCCCCTTCCACCAGCAAAAACGGCTCAAAATGCATGTCCTTTATCATCTTTGACTATTATTTTTAAAGAAGCCTGTGGAGGTATTTGTGTGGGTCAAGCTAAAGAAACATGGCTGCTCTAACAGTGGCACCTCCCAGGATTTGAGCCCTTATTTCGTTTCAGGTGCTATTGAAACCTATACATGTGTCATCGAATTCTCCCAATGACCCTGCATTATTAGTCATATTTTATAGATAAAGAAACAGGTGAGATTTCCCAGGATCTACCGTGGGTAAGCGGTTAGACCAATTTTGAACCCGATGACCTAAGCTGCAGAGGTAGGGCACTTAAGCATTGTTCTGCCTAAAAATTCCTGTTTATTGAAGAAAAAATTTTAAATGTTATTGTTTTTAATTTATAAAAAAAAAAAATACTTGCCCATTTCACAATAATATGGATGGTTAAATAGAAAAATGACATGTAATCAAAGTGACAGGAAACCTGAATGAGAACTCGTTTCAGCCACTCTTCCCCGAGCGCAAGCCACTCCAGCAAATCTGAGGCCTCAGTTTTATTGGTTATGTAATTGTCCCCAAAAGACATCACGCCCAGCCCAGCTCAAAGCATACGTGCTTCCATCCACCCACACATCTGCCAACCCACCCATCGACCCATCCATCCACCCATCCATCCATCCACTATCCATCTATACATCCACCTGTCCAGCCACCCGGCCAGTCACCTATCCATCTACGGATCCATCCACCGCTTGCCCATCCATCCATCCATTCAGTCTTTCATCTCACAGTTATTGAGCTTACTGTGTGCTAGGTACTGGACCCAAATGAACAAGGTGCTTCCTCCCTTTGAGAAGTTCACAGTTGAGGCAGAAGCACCCCCACAGTACACAAAGTGCTGGATGGTAGTTAGGCATGCGTGGAGTGCAGAGTAGATAGGGAAAGGGAGTGAAGAAAAACTGGGGTGAGGAGAGATTTTGCCTAAAATGAACTACCCCCAGATCTCTGCACCTTTTTTTCCTTAGGTCTCATCTTGAATGTTGTCTCCTCAAGGAGTTTTATCTGACCATTTATTCTAAAATTGGCTTTACTCTTTATTCTCTGTCTTGGTTCCTTGATACTGAGTTTTTCTTCCCTTGTCTTTTAATTCATATGTGTGTGATCTGTAAAGTCCCAGGTACAATGTGGTTCCATAAAGGTAGGGACCACGACTTACTTTTGTCACAAGGCCTGACATAGAGTGGTAGCTTAGTTGGTTGTCTGAATAAATGAAGGTTGGAAGCAGATGGCAAGGAGCCTTGAATGCCAAGCTAAGAAGTACGTACTTGGGCCTGCAAGCAGTGGAGAAAAACAGAGGGCGTTTGAGCAAGGGTGAAGCAAGACCAGATTTGTGGTTTGGTAGGACAAGGCTGGAGATATGGATGGGATAAGAGGAATAAGCTACAGAGAGAAAAATTCAAAGCAACTGCCTTGGATAGGGGTCAAGATTTTGTTGGCCTAACCTACGACCTTGGTGGCAGAAAAGAAAAAGAATGTAAATGTAAGGAATACTGAGGTCTAATCATTAGGAGATGCCCGTGGGTAGAGAGGGAAAGGAAACATGACTAAGGCTGTAGTTTGGGTTACTGTGTAACCACTGTGCTGTCATTAATAAAGGCAGAGGCAGTTTGGGATTTTGGAGAGGTGGGCGGAACCTGAGGCAGACGAGAGCACCCAGTGAGACGAGGAGAGCACGTACATTGTTGAGAACACAGTGGACAGGTTCCTGATGGATGCTAGATTTCAAAGGGTGGCTGAAGAAAAAGAAGCCAGGACAGGACTCCAAGCAAGAACAGTTAAAGAGAAAGAAGACAACACAGAAACCAGAGCTGCTGTTGAAACCAGACAGAGGAAAATGGTCCAGAATGGGATTAAAAGCTCTATTGCCCGTAGGGCAGGAGAATCCACAAGAGAGATAGTGGAGACTAGTCCAGGCTGCCCCTCAACTCCAGCCATGAGGAAAGGTGGGCACAATGGGCCAGATCTTCTGGTGGTTCAAGAGAAGCCAGACAGCGGGAGTTCTAAGTGAAATCTCTCAGTTGGTAAATGTCAAACTCAATTGAGAAGCACAAGTAACATGCAGCTCCAGCAAACCATACAGCCTCAGGCCTCATCTGGCTCAGGGGTCACAAGTTTGCAACACTAGTTTTGGAAGAGATCGGACACTAGCTTTTCCAAAGGCAGTTTTGGTGGGAGGAGGTTGACAGAAGGATGACTGAGAGGTGCTGGAGGCACGGACTTCCTTTGGGATGCTGGGCCATTCAGGAAGCTGAGAGGAGGGCGGAAACAAGAGATTCCTAGGGGATAGGGAGATGGGGGAAAGACTTCCTCGAGTGGAAGGGATTTAGCAAGTTTGGGGTTTAAGGGAAAGACTGAGTGGACTGAACGAACAGCATTCGTGTCCTCTTTTCAGAGGGCTTTAAACGTGTAGTTTTTTTGCCTTTAAATGAGAAGAATACCTGCAATGTATTTTTACCCCTTCCATCCCACTCTCCAGAGACAATCGTTTTTCAGGTTTCTATCTCTGGATACACATATAATTTTAAAAATCATTTATGGGATAATTCCACATGATTATTGTAAGGCTTCCTTTTTCCCCCACTTATCTACATCCATATGTGTCTAGCTCTTTTTTTATGGCTGCCTGGTATTTGCTTGGCTGGATAACTTATTTTATCATTCCATTATTGATACAATGTGATTTCTAAATGCTTGCTATTGCAAACAGTGCTGCTGTAACCCTCATATATTGATCTCTGGGCATTGGTGTGAGTCTTTCCGTTGGACAAATTCTTACCCCTGGACCCACCAGTCACATACCTGCACATAGTGTGATGTGTTTGCAAAGGCCTCGTTCAATTTGTCTGCTCTTCCCTTGGGGCCTGGGAATGAAAAATGCTGGGAAGGAGCTGTATTGCCAAGGGAGCTTTAAAGTGTCCCCATGAATATACGGCTTTCTTTTTAATCAAGATGTTGTGGGTAGGACCGTGTTTATAAATAGGTAACCGATATTCAACCTGGTGAATGTGGAACAAATACAAATAACTCTCAGAGAGAAAAAAAGTTTCACCTCTGCCTTTCCTGGTTTGGTCACCCATCTTCTAGGCCTAGGACCAATATTTAGAGAAGCTACTGATTCTGGAGGGCCTACTGAAAAGTGTTGAGTCACGGTGCAGGAAATTGGTTCACGGATTTCAGGGAGACCAAAGGATGAAGGCCATTAAAAATTTTTTTTTAACATGATTATATTCCTGGGAGTTGGTACTTAATCTGTGAAGTCATCAATATAATTATATTTTCAAAAGGTCATTCTTTGGCACAGAGTGGGGAAAACTCTTTCTCATTACCATGAAGAACACAAAAACAGGCAGGAGAAACAAAGACAGGGTGTTAAACAGCCTCTTTGCAGGGGCGTGGATGTCACCAGTGCAGCTGGCACGCTTGGCTCAGAGCGCCCTCTTCTGGACCCAGGCTCCACTGCACCAGCCTGGGCCCAGCCCATCAAGAGCAGGACAAGCCTGATTTTTTTTTTTAATTAAATTTATTGGGGTGACATTGGTTAATAAAATTACATAGGTTTCAAATATTCAGTTCTATAATACTTGATCTGTATACTGCATTGTGTGTTCACCACCAAAGTCGAATCTGATTTTTAGTGTACAGAAAGCTGCTCCACTTCTAACCTCAACACATCTTTGAGTTCCTACTACTTTAGCCACTGAAACCCCAAGGTGGTCTTTTTCAATATTTGTGCTATAGTTTCGGGTTACACAGGACCCTGTCTCCTCTTTAAAAATGACTCCTTGGTTACTATTTCTTTAAAAATACCCTCCTTAGATCTGAGTTAAGCCCTTGGGACTCTGCTTAGGTTTGTTAACTGTCGGGAACACATTTATGATTTCGGATAAGTGAGAACTAGATCTAGAAGCCAAAGAAGAATGGCAAACAGTTCCAGATGTCATCACCCATTACATTAGAGCAAAATACATTTAAGATTGAAGTTTTCTGTCCCACTCCAGAAAGCTGTCAGAACCTTAAGTCTGCCTCATATTTTCTCTACTCATTCAACAAATACTTGCCGAGTACCCATCATGTGCTAGAAAGTATGCTAGGAGCAGGTCCACAGTGAGGGACAAAATGAAGATAGTGTCATCTTAATCCATCAAGTGTGATAACGAAGTGGAGTTTTTACTGCTAAATGCTTGGAAATCTAAGAGCATCCTAATAGGTTACTGGAGCCTCAATAATGTTCTTTCAAATTACTTGTTAACCTATCATGTGCTATACTATTAAATTTAACCAGATTAATCCTCTCAGCTCAGAAATGTTTTCTTTCTAACTTCTTTAAAGGGGCTATTCAATCCTCTAAGAAACACGCTCATAATCTGTTATGATCGGAAGGAGGAGGCAGGATGAAAGAAAACAGCTTTTCCAAATAACTGCCTGTTTTGCTTGGAGCTGGAGTGGGCAGTGCTGAGGCCAGGCCCTGTTTGGATGTGGGAGCCTGTGGTTATCTGGAACTATCTTCATAAACCTTGCTGGATGGGCACCAGGCCTAGAGCCCATGGCTCGCCCTTTGCCATGCTCATCCTCCAGACAAGAGAAGTCCTCTCTCTCTCTCAACCAGGTGTGAGAACCATTTGCCAGACAGAGGGGCATCAGGTCCCAGAAAGAGCCAGTCCCGAAGTGGGGGTGTTTTCTGCAACCAGGCCACACTTACAGCGTTGAAGACAGCAATGACAGCACCAGGGAATGACCCAGGCAAGGTCGTTCAAGAGATAAGGGAATGACACGAGGCCAAGGGCCGTGAGGAGCCAAACCCCAACACAGCTTCCAATGAGATGTCACTAGTTATTTATACTGACTTTTCCTAAACTTCAGATGAACCACGGAGACGCAGACATCCTTTCTTCCTCACCTCTCTTGGATTTATAACTGTAATACAACGCTTCTTTTGGAAGGTCATGGATTCTTCTATTCTGCTATCCAAATTATAAGTGAATTTGGCTTTTTAAAAAAGCTAACCTTCTCCCTAAAATCACTCCAGATTCCAAAGGGATAGTTTTGAATGATTGTATTTTATGGGCTCGCTCCATCGAAGGTTCTGAATTTTCAGATGCTCTTTCCCCAGTTACACTGTTCAATTAAATCCAGTTCATTCCATTCAACTCAGCAAATATTTATTGAGCACTGTGTTAGAAAAAGACCTGGCCCCTGCCCTCAGGAAATGTACAGACCAAGGGATGAGACAGATGAATAAACAAATCATTTCAGTCCAGCATGGTGAGTGCAATGACAGAATCATATACAAGGCAGCACTTCAAGTCTCCGCTCTCATGGAGTTATGGTCTGGAAAAAGAACCAGACGTTAATTGGAAAGTTGCACAAATGAAAGTACAAGTTAAGCTCTGTCCAGTGCCATGGAGAAGAGGCCGGCAGCGCCATCAGAGCTTCAATGCGACGTCTGGCCAGGGGCTCTGGTAGGGTGTCCTTGAAGAAGTCTCAGCTGAGATCTGAAAGATGGGTCAGGTTGAGTGGAGGGAAGAGTGGTCCAGGCAGGGGAAAGAAAGTGTGCAAAGGAACCACGGCAGAAGAGCACAGAGTGTACTCGAGGAACCAAAGCAAAGCTGGGGCCAGAGCACAGGACTGGAGGCGGAGAGTGAGGTGGCTGGGCCGGAGAAGTCAGCAGGGCCAGATCCCACATAGGGCCTGGTCAGCCACGGCCTTTACTTTTCTGTGTGCTCATTTCCTGTCTGTGTAAAGGGGATCGGAGCATTGTCTACCTTGTAGGAATAAGTGAATCTTTTTGAGCACTTAGAGGAGTGTGCTGTATGTATCAGCTGCTATTACTGCTGTAATTATCATCCTCATCATCTCACCATGATGAGCCTGGGAAGGAGGACTCACTGGCCTAGGTCAGATATTTCTTTTTAACACTTCACGCTGCCTGTGTGGACACAGTTCCACAGAGGTCTCAGAGGCCACATGAATTAGCATAAAATCCTGTAAGAGTAACCAGTGGGTTTCTGGAGACATTCTGAAATGAATGTCCGGCTAGCCTGCTGACCACAGAGCTCAAAAACAACCACCAAGAGTTTATCCCCAAATACCCAGAAAAAAAACCGAGACAGAGGAAAGAGGACAGTGCCTCCCAAGAGAAGGCTGTCTATAAATGGAAAATTACACTGGAAGAAAACAAATCTTATTTGATGCGGACCCATTTTTGACTCTGTCTGGAAATCCAGGGCAGAAGGAAGTGGAGAGGACAGGGAGTGAGCAGATGTGCCCAGGCTGAGGCCGCCTGCCCGGGGCCCAGTGTGTTACCACCACCAAGATGACGAGGAAGGACTGTAGCCTGCTGCCAAGGCACCCACACCTCGGACCGGACACTGGACAGACCCAGCTGCTCCTGGGCTGCGTCCGTGCTGTGATGGGTGTCCAGGCTGCAAATGCTAGCCCGCGGCTGAGATGAGGAGCAATGAGTTGAAGTGGGGACAAGCAACATGGGAGAAGCTTTAGGAGAGTATGGAGAAGAGGCTGGTGCTCTCGGGGGCACTTCTGTTGCCTAAAATGGGTTGTCATAGCATTGAATGGATAACCTTTCGAGTAAGTGCTCAACGAATGCTAGCTTGAAAAATCAAGCGGTACTCTCTTCCGAGCAACTTAGAGCCTCCGTTACCCGTGGCTTTAGTTCCAGCTCTACAACCCATTTGCTGCGTGGCGCTAGGTAATTTCTGAACATCTCAGTGCCTAATATTTCTCATTTGAAAAGAATCGTGACCTTGCAATTTAAATGGCTTTACTTCACAAATATTAACAATAAAAAAGAGGTACTATTTGGTGACATATTTTCACTGTGAGACACACACTGTTAAGAACCTTCCTGGGAGGTTCTAATCCTGATACTAAGACACAGCTCCTAAGAGACAGAGCTAGGACTCAGATCTTGCTGTGTGTGAATTCGGAACCAGGGATCTCCTCAGCGGCAATGACAGATTCAGGCTCCTGTGGGCTGAAGCAAATCACAGACAGAAGCAGGCACCTCTGGGTTATCTTTATGTGTTCCTTGGTCTACAGACAATCCTCACCCCTTGCAGCAGCTTCTCTTCTGCCTCTGGCTCCCCTGCCTCTCTAAGCCATTGGCCCTGCCCGAATGAAAGGTATTCATGGGAAGGAGATGTGGACACTGCCGTGCCACCTCCATTAACACACGCTCAGCTCCACGGCAGGGATAATTTGGGCAGTGTGCCCACGAGGAATGAGTGTATGTATGTTCAGCTCTACGTTAACACTAGTAGTTTAAAATGTTGGTCCTTCTGACTCAAACCTCCACCCCCAACAACATAGTAAATCCCCGTATGTACCAGCAATTCCACTTCTGGGTATTTATCCAAAGAAATCCAAAACACCAACTCGAAAAGATATATGGACCCCTATATTCATTGAAGCATTATTTACAATAGCCAAGATATGGAAGCAACCTAAGTGTCCATCAATAGATAACTGAATAAAGAAGATGTGGTATATATATACAATGGAATATTATTCAGCCACGAAAAAGAATAAACTCTTACCATTTGTGAAAACATGGATAGGCCTAGAGGGTATTATGGTAAGAGAAATAAATCAGGAAGAGAAAGAAAAATATCACATGATTTCACTTAGAATGTGGAATCTAAAGAACAAAATAAATGAACAAACAAAACAGTAACAAATTCACAGACACAACAAACCGATGGTTGCCAGATGGGAGGGAGTTGAGGGGCTGAGTGAAAAACGTGAAGGGATTCGTCATCACTGACTCAAGCCTTTCCTCCCCTCTCTTCGTCTCCCCGCTCACCCACCTCTGGGGACAGAACTCGGCCGGTCACTTCTTGGTCTTTAGGTTTCTTGACTTTTCTGCAGAATCTGATACTTTTAATCACTACTTTCTTGACCTTGTCTCCTGCTCTGACTTTCATAAGCATCTTTTATCTGTCTCTTTCTTTTCTCACATTTTCATCTCAGTTCCCCTTCTGTCACACCCATACTGGGGCTCCCTCGGGCCTACCATTTCTGTCTTCTTTTCTTCTCTCCATTGATGACTTCACCCAGCCCCCAGATTCCAACCCCAATGAGCATTTCCACGAGGATGCTTATTTCCTCTTGAGGTCTCTCTCTTTCTCTGTGGCTTCATGGACATGCCCACCTCAGTGTCCTGCAGACACAGCAAACTCAACCTGCCAATTTCAAAGCATTTGCCCCTCAGGAAGTCTGTGTTTCTGCCAGGTCAGTGCTTCTCACATTTAATATGCATGCGAGTCCTCTGGGGCACCTTGTTAAGCTGCTTGTTCTGCTTCTCTAAGTCTGGGGTGGGGCCTGAGATTCCGCATTTCTAAGAAGTACCTGAGCGATGCCTAGGCTGCTGGTCCAAGGTCCCCAATTTAGGTAGCAACACTCTAGAGAGATTTCCATTCTCTAGGTCAGGGGTTCTCAATTTTGCCTACAAATTAGAACCACCTGGGGATTGTACCAGTTATAACATGGTTTAAAAATGTGCATACGGTAAAAACTTCAAATATATTAACTCACTTTTTTGCCTGGTCCCAACCCGGACAAATGAATCAGAATTTCTGGGTGGGTGGTCCAGGTACCTGCATTTTATAAATAATTATTGCTTTCCTTTTAGGCTAGGACTGTACTGAGGACTGATGAGATGGTATTAAATAAGTCAAAGTCTTTATGGAGCTTACATATTAGGGGAAGTAGTGGTGATAAAACAGAAAAATAAACAACTACTGGAGAGCATTTCTGATAAGTGCTATAAAGGGAAAATTGCAGTTCAATTGAGATAGAGAAAAACTGAGACAGATCAATTTTAATTAGAATGGTCAGAGAACACCCTTTTGCAGAGGTGACATCTGAGCTATGAGTCACGAGGAGGTGGACACGCAAAGGTCTAAGGAGAGAGGAGCATTTCAGGCTGAATGAACACTGTTTTGAGCAGAGAGAATAAAAAATGCAAAGATGCTATGGCAGGGCCACAGCATCTTTGGTGAGTTCAAGGAAGAGCAGGAAAGCAATAGCGTAGGAGGAATACAATGAGCAAGGAAGACGAGGCATGGGATGAGGCCAGGGGAAGACTAAAGCCTGATCATAAACCTGTAGGACATAGTTTTTCTGTGGACGGAACAACGGGAAGTGTTGTAAGCAAGCAAGAGGTCCGATCTAACTTAAGCAATCTGCTGTAGGAGGGCAAGAATTGAAACGAGGAGGAATGTCAGAAATGATGGTGGTTTGGAACATAGTGGTAGCAATGAAGAAGGCAGAAGAAGTCAGACTGTGGATATATTTTGGAGATAGAATAGAACTTGCTGGTAAATTGAATGGCGCTGGGTGAAGTAGAGAGAAAGAAAGACTTCTCTGTTTGGAGGCTGAGGCACTGGGAACATTGACTAAGATTTGAAATACTTGAGAAAAAAAGCTAGGGAATCAGGTAGAAGGGATCAAAAGTTCCATCTGGGCCATCTTAAATTTAAGGTAATTATTGGACATCCATGTGAAGATGTTGAGCAAAAAGTATAAGATCTGGCCATAAATGATCTTTCCAGCCTTCCCTTCCTTCCCCATGAACTCGTTATATACGAGTCATTCTTAATTCAAAGTATACTGTTTCCTATTCTGACCTTGTATTTTCTCAACTCTGTTCCTCGCCTATGCTGTGTTCCCTGTCCATTGTACCTGCCAATCCTGGACTTTTAAGACACTAATCTTGCATACAAAGCATGTCAGGTAACCCAAGGTCTCTATCATCAGTGATTTGTGCCTCCTGGGAACTCTTATTTGTAACAGTGTCACATCCCTATGCCACCCCCCAGGGGATATTTATGTGTATTTACCTACCCTGTGGGCTGCAAGATCCTGGAGGGCAGGCTCTCATCCTATCCTTTCACCTTATCTTCCACAATATCTAGAAAGGTGCCTAGCACTTGAAAGGCTATTCATTAAATGTGCTAAATAAATGAATGACTAGAACTTTTCCTGAGATGATAGCCTGAGGTTATTCTAGTTATCAGTGATCAAAGGTGGGAGGATTCCTTAACCCTGGATGAACTAACCTTTGCTGAGTCTCCGGGTCACTGGTATAGAACTATCCAGTGCAAAGCTAAGAGTCTTGACACATGTATGTCATTTTTATCTCTAAATAGTAATGGACGTAACTTTCTTTAGGCCAAAAGTTAATTCCTTTAAAAAAAAATCCGAATCTAATTTATGAGCTCACTAAAGAAGTCTATTATTAGAAAAACTGGTAGAACGTTCTTTCCTACGAAAAAACTTACATTTGTAGTCATCATCACTACTGCTCCATGCCCAGCTTTGATAAGACTGGACTTTGGTCCACTTTACTTTCCATCAGGGCACGTATGTCATGCTGGGGCACTGAAAACTGGTGGGGCCACTGAAAACTGGTGTTGAGCCCTGATTATTTTATGACCTTAAGCCAAATCTGTCCTTGAGGCTTCATTAAAACCTGATTGATTTATTCTAGTGCATTTTGCTTCACTGTGTGCCAGGTTATGGATTCTGAAACAGGGAAGAGACAAGGCAAGTCAGATATTGGGGTCTTGGTAAACAAGCTAGCAGACACCTAGAAACTGAGAGAAAGACGAGATAGAAATAGAGCGTAGTGACGTTGGAGGGAGGCTGGGGTGTAGCCTTAGCTCATAAGGGTATGAGAGGTAAAGGATGACTCCTGGAAGAGGGAAGGGTACAGAGGCTGAGTGAGATTAACAGAGCAATACAGAAGGTCGCAACCTAATGATGGTTCCACTTACGATTTTTTGACTATAAGATGGTGCAAAAGCAATACACATTCAGTAGAAACCATACTTCCAATTTTGAATTTTGATTTTTTCCCAGGCTAGCGATATGCTGTGGTGCTAGGCAGCAGCAGCGAGCCCCAGCTCCCATCGGCTACACAATCACGCAGGTAAACAACTGATACTCGACAGTATTAGACGATTTTGCCCAACTATAGGCAAATGTTAAGTGTTTACGGTAGGTGAGGCTAAGCTAGGATGCTCAGTGGGTCAGGTGTATTAAATGGATTTTCAACTTAGGATATTTTTAACTTACAATGTGTTTATTCGGACATAACCTCATCGTGTAACTTGAGGAGCACTCATACAAACATAGAGGGTAGAGAAGTAATGAAGGCTACTGGAGAAAGTTGGTAAAAGAACATTATCAGTAGCAGTACCTATCATCTATTGAGAGTTAGTTACATGACAGACATTGTGACAGGCGTTTATACAGATTGTCTGATTCTCTTTTCCCATGACCTGGTAGTAGGTATTATTCTTTAATCCATTTACATATGAGAAACTTGAGGATCAGAGAGGTTAAGTAACTTACTCAGGGTGATGGAGCTAGTAAGTACAAGAGCTAAGATGCAGATCAAGGTCTATTGGGTGTCAAGGCCTATGTTCATAACCGTCATTTTATGCTACCTTCTGATATTGATTCAGGGACATTTCCTACCACCATGCCTACCAGAGGGTGAAAAACTCAATGCCTGTCAACATTCCCAAAGAACGAGGCGCTGGGTGATGAGCTAATTCAGAGGTGTAGTTCAAAAGCCCTGCTATGACTGAGCTGTCTGCCAGGGCTGCGAGCACTCGGAGCAGGGATGCTCTCATCATCATCGGGGAATACTCACTCCATTGTGTTGGGCCCCACCTAAATGTTTTTTTATTGTCTGCTCTTTGCCATGAGTAATGCCACTTTCCATTTTAAGCTGGGAGCTTCAGAAGATGACCTCGTTATAAGCCAGCGCTTAAAGCTAACTGCTGCCTAGGGGATTACTCACCTACTTCAAGACCAACATCACACCCTCCCACTCAAGATGCTGCTGGAATATCCTGTTCTTTGCCAAAGCCTAAAGGAAATCTGGTTTCCCCTGGAATCAGAGTAGGAATGGTGCCAGGTTATCAGAAAGCTGGCAAATTAACTGGTTCTCCGAGCAGAACTACTGTGGTGGTTCTGGTCCCCTCCTGTGTAATAAGTAAGATTTTATGGGTTTGTTCATTCACTTGGCATTTCCAGAGGGCCTACTATGTTCTAGGCTCTCTGCTCCGTGATAGACATACTTTAGTTATCTAGATGGCTTTAGGGAGCTAACAGTCTAGGGGAGGATGAGCAGATAATTATAACAAAATGTTATAAACAATAAAGTATAATAGATGACATGACATGGGAAGCTCAGGGAGTCTGGGACACCAACAGCTAAAGGATTTATATGAAAGTAGGTATGAAGGACACGTAGCAGCTGGCTAGGTTTCTTAATTATAAACAACCAAAATTGACTTTGACTGATACAAGTGGAAAGAGAATTTAGAGAAGCCGGGGTTGCCCACTGACTCACTGGAAAGGCATAGTGGCCCAGCATCACACTGCAGGAATGATCCAGCCAGACCGAGACCTATGTGTGTGGTGGGGAGGTGGGGGAAGTACCCCTCAAATATGGGATGGGGCTTCAGATGCAGGGCAGTCAGAAAGATGACAAATGTCGAGGACAGCAGGTAGAAGTGGGGAAGGTGGAGAAGACTGTCTCAGAATGACCTAAGATATTCTGAGTCAGAGAAACCAAAAGGAACAGCTTAAAGAGAGCAGTTATTGAGGCAAGCAGCACTGGGGCCAAACAGCCAGGCTCTCGGGGGTGTCCTTAGTGAGTGAGGCTGCTGCTCAACCAAAGACTTCAAGGCCTCTGTGGGGAAACCAGCTGTGTGCCAGCAGGTAAGTAGGAACTATGTTTAAAGCCTTTTCTTTCATTTCAGTGTTCCCAAGGCCTTTCTAGAAGGCTGCGGTTCTCAGTATGTGCCTTGAGGTTATAAAGCTCAGCTACATCAGAAAAATGTTCTCTGCATAATAGTCTGAAAAGATGATTGGGATAAGTCAATGGGACAATGATAATAGCCAAGCTTTATTGCCGTGCTAACATGTGCTTACATGCGTTATTTCATTTAATCCTCATAATGAGCCTGTTAGTTTACAGACTGAACAGACAGAGGCACAAAGATTATAAATAACTTGGCCAAGATCCCATGGTTAGCAAATTATGGAGCTGGGATGCAAATGTAGATCTACTTTACTGTAACTAAGAGCCCAATGACAAGACATGAGGAGTAAGGGTCAGATGAAAAAAACAGTCATATAGAGAAAACATTTTTTCTATGTTAAGTACAAAATAAGGGATTGGAAGCCTAACCCCTTAGCTATTATCACTCTCATGGGTACCATTTTGAATCTTAAAGTCAGCTATTGCTCCCTAATGAGAAATTTTTTAATTTTATCTAAGGGAGAAAAGGCCTATTTTTCTAGACGGAGCCTTAAGTGAGAAGCTTTCAGCATTAACTCAGGGTATTGACCCCTAGACTGCAGCAAGAGGTATATTTAGTATTTTTTTAATGGATTTTTAAAATAAAAACTTCTCTGACTATACAAATAATACATGTAAAAAATATTAGAGAAATATAGAAAAATAAAAATAAGAAAACAAAAATCATTATAACCTTATCACCCAATGATGGCTATTGTTACATTTTGAGGTGTGTGTGTGTATAATTTGTAGTCTATTTTCCCAATGCATATGTATAGGTATTGTCTTTTAATCACAGTTCTTAATAGCTTAAATCTTAAATATCTTAATATCTTAAATAACTGTTATTGTCTTGATTTCATCGCCCTTCTCAAGGGAGTATTTTATCATAGTATTCGATTTTGCAAATCTACTCAATGAATATTAGTAGTAGAGCATGACATGGAATGCAAGGTGATTTGTTTGAATGAATATAGTGTATGCACCTGGTTCTTAAAGGTGGACTTGGTTTTTCATTATTCATTCATATTTCTAGCTGGTAAGCATCTGAAAAATTCTTAACATAATGATTAACCTAGTCAGGTAACCATTTACTTATTAGGAGAGATTTTTTTCCACAATCCACCATATAGATGTTACACAGATAAAAAGTAGAAGAGCAGTTTCTAGAACTGAGCATCATGTGGAATTCTGGTTCTGATCCCACTCCCCCTGCTCTGGCCGAGGGGACTCCATCCCTTTCCATGTCCCGGTCAAAGGCAGTTCAAAACCACACACAGTGATTTGGCTTTCTCAGGCAGGCATGCAGTTTGGCCCTTCCTTATGGTCCCCTCTAAGCATTTTTCTCTCAGAGCCCACGTGGCTCAAGCCAGCACAAAGCTAGGTCTATTGGGTCACTGCTATTGTCAACTGTTGGCACATTCAGTGCCACCCGACTCCTGTTGTTTTCCCAACTCGTCAAGACAAAGCTCTACCAGTTCAGGAGCCCTGTGCGTTCTTTGTGTTGCCCAGACATCTGTTTTGTGTTGGGAGTCAGGGGCCAGGGGCCGGTCAAGTGTTTGCACAATGCAGCTGGATTTGCTGATGTAAACAAAGTTGCTTGTATGTGCGTTTTCTGACCCTGAAAAGGCCCCAAAGAACTATCCCCAAAAAAAAGCAGGACTTACCCCCAGTCCAAGGAGACAAGGAAAATGAATTGAATTTAGTTAATAAGTTACAGCCAAGAGGGAAGCAAAGCACCTGGTTCCTCTCTTTCCTTCCATGTCTCCATGTAACCCTTTTCTTACTGGTCTGTTCCTCATCCTGAACTGGGGGGATGTCACTGTTAGGTGCATCCATGTGGTGACCCAGGAAGCCAAGGGGTAACAGTAGACACTCTACCTCGCCTCCTATAGTACAGAGCTCCTTTCTACCCGAGCTGTTTTGCTTTGTTTTTCCACACTTCTTTAGATTGTATTTTTACTTACAAAAGTAAACAGTTAATACATAATTGTGCATTTCATTTTATTTTATTTTTTTTAAGTTTATTGGGGTAACATTGGTTAATACAATTGTATAATTTTCAGGTGTACATTATAATTTGACATCTATATATTCTATTGTGTGATTACCATCTAGAGTCCAGTTTCCTTCAGCTACAATATATTTGATCCCCTTTACCCACTTAATCCTCTCCCAACCTCCCTTATTTGATCCCCTTTACCCTGTCTACCTTCTCC
>NW_006443124.1:3549152-3594940 GCF_000325575.1 Pteropus alecto
CTGGACTCTCGATTCTGTTCCACTGGTCCGTGTGTCTGTTTTGCTGCCAATACCATGCCATTTTGATTACTGTCGCTTTGTAGTATAATTTGAAGTCGGGCAGAGTGATGCCTCCAGCCTTGTCCTTTTTTCTCAGGATGGCTTTGGCAATTCAGGGTCTTTTGTGCTTCCATACAAATCTGATTTTTTTTGTTCTATTTCTTTAAAAAATGCTGATGGGATTTTGATGAGGATTGCATTAAATCTATATATGCTTTAGGTAATATGGTCATTTTAACTATATTGATTCTTCCAATCCAAGAACACGGAATATCTTTCCATTTCTTTGTATCTTTTTGATTTCTTTTAAAAGGTCTTATAGTTTTCATTATGTAGGTCCTTCATATGTTTTGTTAAATTTATTCCTAGGTATTTTATTCTTTTTGTGGCAATTGCAAAAGGAATTATTTTTTTTCCACTTTTTCTGAGGCTTCATTATTAGAGTATAGGAATGCTATAGATTTTTGAATGTTTATTTTGTATCCAGAGACTTTACTATATTTACTTATTGTTTTTAGTAGTGTTCTTGTGGAGTCTTTAGGGTTTTCTATATAGAGAATCATGTCATCCGCAAATAGTGACAGTTTTACTTCTTCGTTTCCTATTTGGATGCCTTTTATAACTTTCTTTTGCTAATTGTGCAGTTTAAAGGCTAATAACTTCCAGCCGCACTTTTTAGCTCCAATATCTCATCTGCGAACAAAAAAATAAACAATTGTTCAGATTAAAACCTCTAATTCTGGGAATTACTTAATTTCTCAAAATCTCAGTTTTCTTTCCATGAAAATGAGAGTAACAATATTTATGTTGAAGTGCTGCTGTAAGAAATCATAAGATGATATCTAAGAAGTGCTTAATAAGACAGATAAATTAGATTAGAATTAATTAGTTACATACTTTTTGTTTTTAAAATTTCATAACATGGTTTATTTTTATCCTATGTACTTTTACCATTGCCCTCTGTGGCAAATGATACTGGTTTTACATTTTTAGTAGTGATACTCAGCTTCCGTTTGATATGAATTCCAGACTAAAGTTTAATTCAACTTTAAAAATACTAATTAAATAATAACCAAAAAAAAAGACATTTTAGCTGCATACATCTAGATTATTCAGGACAAAACATTCTATATGTATAGAAAATAAATCCCCTCAAAAAAAGAAATGACAGAGAAAACACAAGAAAACAAGAAACCCCAACCAAACCCCAAATCAAGCCTCTAACCAACCAGACAGCAGAAATCTCAGTGCAAACATGGACACTTGTGGCATAGTTTTTTAGGGACCACACAAGATGATTTTCAAAGGCTTTTAACCACCACCAAGACCAAAATAGCCCAATAGCCAGTTAGCCCTCTTTGCCCTGTCTCTTTTTTGTACCCCCACAACTTTCTTCTCTTATCTTGCCACTCAACACTGGAAACCCTGGAGGCATTCAATGTTCTCTACAAGAACTATCCGGGTATGGATCTCCTGCAAGGGTTCTATGCTCTAAAATTATTATTCCTGTTCCTAAAATCAAAACCCTTTAAACAGATATGTTTCCAAAGTATTAACCATAAATCTTAGTTATTCAATTCAGCAAATATTCATAAGCACCTACTAAGTGCAAAGCAAGAATGTGTGTGTCTATGCGGGGGAAGGGAGTGTATAAAATCCAATCCCTGCCCTCAAGATGTTGAAAATTCACTAGGGAGGCCAACCAGGGGATGCAAATAACTGTAATTGCAGGGTAGAATGTAATAACTGCCACAGAGAGCTCCAGCCAATGTGACACAGGAGGAAATAACAAATTCTGGCTTGGTAAGATCAGGACAGGTTCGGGATGGAGGCAACACTGGCCCTCTGAGAAGCCTCTGTCCTTTAATAAATCATATTAATTCTTGTGGCCCCCCCCAACTGGTGGATTATTTTGAGTCCCTTGCCTATTCTGAGCTAACCGCTAGAAGAATATTTAGCATCCTGATGTTTCTTCCCCGAAATGTGCCAGCTCCTCGCTCATTCATGAGGACCATGAAGTTTCTTCCAGTTGGTGAAAAACATTTGATGCTTGTGGCCCTGCACACACCCCGACTCCACCTGCCGAATTCCTGCTCATCCTCAGAAGTCTTGGCTCAATGACATTTCCTCAGAGACATCCCTTGACCACCCCTCAGTCTACTGGGCACTCTCCCCCTCCAGACACCCACTATCTGATTTCAACAGAGAGATACAGGAATTGGCACTATTTCAGATTTTCTTATTCAACTGTTCACTTTTTAAAAACTTACTATCTCTCCCTATAGGAATAAAAATAGTTAATGAAAGCAGGGACTTTGCTTTTTTGTTTGCCTCTGTGTCCTCGGTGCATGATAAATCATGGTATTTAATAAATATTTGTAGAATTAATTAATGAATAATAATAGACTAATTCAACTTCATCTCTTCCCCAGTCTCTTCATCTCTCTGATCTGTTTGTTAGTTTTGGGGGGAGGGATAAATAGCTTTAGAAAATATATAAGATTAATGTCAGATTGATTTAATCAATCGAAAATAGTCATACTTGAGCTCAGTATGGCAATTGGCAAATTAGTATAGTTTCTCAGGCTTTGGTTCATGAGGGGCTTTCTAAGTATGGAGCATGTCTTTTCAGCAAAACCAATATATTGCACAGTGTGGCACAGATCGTCATCCACCTGCTCCTTTCTCTCAACAAATAATTGTTAAGCACATATTATGTACCAGGCCTGTGCAAGACACTGGAGATAAAAAACACAGGCAAGGGCTCTGTCCTAATGGAGCAAAGTCAAGGGAGAGAAACAGTCCAGCAATAGCTCCAGTGAAATACAGAGGGGAAAGGGGCACCCGCCTGGGCCACTGGCCCGGACCTGAAGCAGGTGGACAAGGAGGGTTTGTCTGAGTAAATCTGAGATGCAATCTGAAGGAGAAGTAGGACTATCCTGACGGTTAGTGGGGGGTAGGTGGCAATATTGTTAAAGAGAATCCAGGCCAAGGGAAAAGCAAGTTCAAAGGCCTGGAGGTGAGAGCAAACTTGGCACATTTGTGGAAATTCAAACCTGCCAGGGAACTCTTGGGCCTTCTTCCTCAATACTAAGACCAGGAGAACTCGGAGGCAGTGCATGTAACTGGCTGCGCCTCAGGAAATGGCTGTAATGTAAGCTCCATGGCGGTAGGGCTGTGCAGGCTTTGATCACTGCCATGCTTTTTCATCTGAGAGTAGGACCAAGACCATAGTAGATTCTTAATAACCATTTGTTGAATGAATGAATAAATGAATGAAGTTCCCTGAAGATGACCCCAGTTATCTCTTCTGGTGTCACTAAGCCCCACAGAATCATGAGACCAAGATGTATCTTGTGAGCCAGCTGGTCCCCTCCCTCTCCTCCAGGCTGTCTGACTTGCCCTCAAACCTCCCAGAGATGACACCGTCTTGTAGATATTATAAAGTATAGTTGCATGACTCGAAAATTCAGTTTTAAGGTCAAACACATGCAGCTGAGGGACAGACGATTTGTCCAGTCACCTGATGAGTCAGGGCAGGATGGAGGAGAGCAGAACAACAATCCTAAATGTCCAGCCCGGCAGGTCAGGCAGAGAGGAACTCTGACTCCATAGCATCACTGGTCACCTATTAAGATGCATGGTGCCTCATTTCCAACTCCACTATTAAAAATCAATAAGCCCCACATTCCCAAAGCAGCACTATCTCACCTGGAAATTATATTTCCTGGTATATTTGGTGGTGGGATTTTTAAATACAAGTTTAGCTCATGTCCGGGAACTGCGCACTGACTAAATGTTGCTGTCTCTCTCAGAGAAGGCTACTGGGCCAATGTGTCCAAGATACCCTGTCCAGAAGCTGTGAAGAGTAGACACGACATTTGGCCTATACCCACATCTGTCATTCTATCTCAGGCCCCGCTACCTCTCCACTCAGCAGCCAGACTGACATTTTAAAAATGCAGATCTGACCATGTCACCTGCCCAGCCCGCATTGTTCGATGGTTTTCCACAGTTCTTTAGATACAGACCTACAGGGCTCTGTATGGTCTGGCCCTGCCAGCTGCTCCAGCCACAGCCCCTTCCCCCTATCCATGGTACACGATTTTTAGTTCCCCAAATGAAACATGCTCTTTCTGGACTCAGGACCTTTGCATATGCTCTTCCTATCTTCTTCTCCCCTTTTACTAGGAATATAAATGTCCCTTCCTCCTGGAAGTCTTCCTATTTCCCAGGCTCTGTAGGTCACATTATCTGGCTCCCGTGGTGCACTGGACTTCACTACTATAACACTCGGTTCTCCTTTTATGGTGAGTCCTCCCCATTAGAATGTGAACTTCAAGAGGACCTCATTGAGTCTGTTTTGTTCTCTACTATATGCCTCATTCCTGGCACATAGTAAGTGCTCATTAAATAGGTATCAAGTGAATGAATGAGTACTCATGTATTTGAAGAGCTGAGAAGAACTTGACCGATAAGAGGCAGAAACAAAAACATAACGGAACATCACTGAAACCCTGAACCACATGACCTTCCTCACTCTGGAGGCCTGATTTCATCTTGTTACGAGCTTGTATGTTGTGATTAGACATCGGTTAATACTTTAAAACTAGTTTCCAGCTCAGTTGAGAGAAATTTCGGCCTTTCTACCAGGCGCCACCATAAGCAGCAAAGCAGAGCCCTGGAGCCATTCAAATTAGGTCGAGATGTGTTGGTGTGCCTGCTGGCGGCCTGTGCCTCCTGCTGCAGAGACAGGATGCCCTCCTGTCCTAGCCTTCCCCAGCAGAACAGGGCGAGAAGGACCTGGAGCCTTCACTGATTTCACCTCAACTTCTGTTTTATTTTCTCTGCACCCCCAGTAGGGACAAACAACAATTCAGTAAAGGAAATATGAGTAATGGAAAGAAAGAGGAAAAAATAAACATATCAAAATGGGCAGTGTCCCCTGGGCCACTGCTTTTAAAGAAAACAAAGAGAGTAGATTTGGAGATATTTTGGTGACTTTGCTAAGAGGAGAAAAATAATCAAGCTGGCCTCTCCCTTCTAGGCTGAATTCCTTTCCTCTATCTTAATGTAGAAAAAAAGGTTACCCCAGACCAGGGGTTCTCACATTCTGGTGTGTATCAGAATCCCCCAGGAGGCTCGCCAAGCCTACAGTGCCAGCCCCAACTTAGGCCTAGTGAGACAGAACCCTGGGGGACGGAACCTCACAGGATTCCCACAGAGGTGGGCCTCCGACTTTGAGAAAGAAAGTTCAGGGTGAGAGAGTAGTTTTATGCCCTGTGCCTAGTCATGTAAGGTATAGCTCAAGTAAGGTCTGCTCCTGGGAACTCCAAGGTCAGGTAGAGAGACCTCGTTCAGAGTAAAACTCCACAAACTATAGTTAGGATCTGCAGAACAACAAAGACTGTTGTTGTCACCTTCTGGTGGAAGTAGGGGAGGGAGGAGCGTATAGTCTACTCATCTTTTTCACTTAACTTGACTGTGACTGAGCTGACCCCATAGGCAAGGACCTATGCTGGGTATAGGGGAAAAGTGATGGCAGTGATACTATTAAGCAAGACGATGATGATGGTGGTAGTTATTCACGTTTATTGACACCTTAGTATGTGCTCAGTATTTTATATGCATTATCGCATTTACTCCTCCCAACCACCTTACAAGGTATTATTATGTCCATCCGATGAACAGGAAAACTAAGGCACAGGGAAGTGAAGTAACTTGCCCAAAGCCACCCAGCAAGTAAGTGCAGACCCAGCTGGAGCCCGGGTCTCCCTGACTGCAGGCTCTGGTCTGAACTGTGACAGTACAAGCCCCCACGAAGACACCCAGGCCCTGGCTTCTGATGCTTACCATGAATGGAAAAGGCATAATAAAATCAAAAAATAGGTGTAAATTATATAGATTTATGTACCAGTGAGCAATCCACTGGGGACATCTGATGAGTCTTTTCTTGGTCTGGTTAAGCACTTGGTCGAGACAGTTTGTCACCTGGATCTCAGCAATTGGGAAAGGAAAAGTCTATAACCAAAGCAACCACTTTTCTCCTTCTGGGAAGGGTGGAGTCAGCGCATGTTTCAGAGCAAAGCCAAGCAGCCTGATAGCCCATTCCCTGCGGCATGCAGAGAAAGGTGAGAGGCTTTGTTATTTTGTGAATTCCCCAAATATGAAAGACATTAATAATACCATTTGTGGTGAGCTCATCACATGCTGGATATTGGACTACTTGCTTTACATGTTCTTATCAAATCTGATCTTTACAACAACCCCACGAGCAGGTTCCATTCTGGTGAAGAAACAGACTCAGAGAGGCTCAGCAGTAATTTTGTAAGAGGCCTAGGAATTGCTGGATTAAACAGAATCATCTATGCCTGGAGACTTGTGGAGAAGGTGAGCTTAGAACAGAGGTCAGGAGTGGCTTGTCGGAGCTGAGAGATAAGGGTGGGGCAGCAAAGGAGTAAAGTGGCCGAGTGTCAGACACAAAAGACAGCTCCAAGACTGCCAGTATCTAATGCTGCCTTGGGCATTCTGCTCCCCTGTAGCCCAGACGCACTGGGTCTAGCAAGGACCTGAGCCCACCCGTATAGAAAAGCATGCCTGGGGTTGGTCACATGCCCAGAAATGAATGCAATGAAGTCCCACGAATGGGCCTATGCATCCTCAGGGCAGGTTTAAGCAGAGGGAGCAAGGTTTCTATTTTACAAGGGGACTTCTAAATCAAAGTCAGCAGACCTGAAACTTTCAAATTAATTTCTAGTCAACCTTAAAGAGCAGACATACAAATCAAACGGAAGTACAGATAAGTCAAGAGGTGAAAATGGAACTTAAGCTCATAACACGTACAAACTTGATGAAAATTTTGAGTTAAAACCTTAACAAAATGCATGTCCATTCCCCCCAGCAATTCCATTTCCATAAATCCTCCCTAAGAAATAATGGGATGGTGTCCAAGGACAGCTACAGTAGTTCTGTTTATAATACTGACAAACAGTCCATAACCTAGATGTGCAATGATAGGGGATTAGTTAACACAGTTTTGCATATATTAGCTAACACAGTTTTGCCCATATAATGGAATCCTATTCAGCCATTACAAATAGAGATGTAGATTTATGTCTATTAATGAGGAAAATATCCTAATGTATTGAGTAAAGTCAGGTTATAAATAAGCAGATTATCAAACTATATGTATATATAAACTTTACATATATAAATTTTATTTATATATATAAATTTTACAAAGTAGAAACATATATATGATTCCACTTTGCAAAATGCTTACATCTTTATAAATAGAAATGTTAACAGTAGTTATATCTAGCTGATAGGATTACAGGCAATCTTTAAAAACTTTTTATTGTCAAATAATAAGTTTGTCTTTTCTAATTTTTCTTTCACTCTCTTATATTTAAGGGTTTCTAAGGAGATTGGAATTCTCTGTTTATTTGTTGCACTGATATGACAGTAAAGCAACAGACCCAAAATATTAACCCTCCGTTTCACAAAGAGTGGGGCATGTGCCCCTGTTGATTCAAGAGAAGTTCTGAGTGGTGCCAAGACATCTCACCCCCTTCGAAGTCTCCCTCGATCATTTTGATGATTTAAGGAGAAAGCTCTGGTTTGGTACAGTTATGTGTCCAACTCCCCTAAAAGAATTGCTGAGCAGGCAGGAAGCAGCACCTAAGCAGAAGTCAAGGGCTACTGTTCTTTCATTGTATTTCTCTTTATGACTGCCTTCTACTTACAGGATGTTTTTGAAATTATACTAGGGAGATAAAGCTTCCTTTAAATAAGGAAATTTGGTTTAAGTAAAACTGCTTGTCAATTACTTAAATAAATTTTAAAAGCAAGGAATTTGGTAAGGGGAATGATGATCAAAATGATGAAGGCAGCACATCTGTACTAAAGTCTGAGGCAAGTGGCATGAACCTCTGGTGAGAGTGAAACTACCCCTCGTGGAACATCAGTGTGCACGAGGATACCCCCGAGCCTTGATTTCTGTCTATCTCATCATTTTAATACAAAACAATAATACAGAAATCATAAATGCGTAATCTGTTCAGGTGATGACCCCAGGCAGTGCGGGGACAATCTCAGAACAAGAGTCCAAGCACATCCAGATAAGTCCTGCTGGGAGGATGACTGAAGAGGGAGGCGCCTAAGAGCAGATAAAATTTCTTTGCGACATTTGCCCAGAGGAAAGAGGCCCTTCCACAGGAAAAAGGTCAAGTCTGGTCTATTTTTGCAAGTGCATTTCAAGTGGTTAGTGGACTTATTTCCTGTGGTTCCCAAGAATTCTGCAGCAGGCTCTCAGGAGGATGTTGGTGATAGGGAGCAGGGACTTGATGAGTGAGAATCAATAATTATCTCTATATTTGCTTCACTTTTTTCTATAAAAATAATCTAAGGGAAAAACACTTGCTTTAGAAGAGCAAAGTTCATTATGACAGAGAGCAGAATGGGACATGAAAATAAGTCCCTTAGTGTGTGACAGAGACCTTAGGTCACAATTTTACAAGCTGAAGACTGATTTATTCACTCCTTTCCTTCCTTCTCTCATTCACTCAACAGATATGTGGGCAGCTCCTCTGTGCCAGACATCATTTAGGGGCTAGGAGAAGATGGTGACTAAAATAGTTGCTGTCCTCCATTAGCTTACAGTTCAGTGAAGAAGAAAGACATCAAACAAGTAAACACAAGGATGAATTTGTAATTAATGACAAATGACAGGAAGTGTTGAAAAGGAAAAGAACAGGAGGCAACGAAAGAGAATAATGAATATAGAGTGGTGACAGAACTGAGATCAGTATGTCAGGGAAGAACTACGAGGAGGTGAGGCTCCCGCTGCCGTCTGGACGGTAAGCAGGAGGGAGCCCGTAGAAAGTGTTGGGGAAGGGCGTCGCTGGGAAGTGAACGGTTTGTGTGAAGGCAGTCATGTGGACAGAACCACAGTGGGCCGAGGATCCAAGAGAAGACAGGAGTGTCCGGAATGCAGTGGGCAAAGGAGGGAGTGACAGGAGCTAAGGCCAGGCCATATGGGGTCTTACAGGCCACGGTAAAGGTTTATGGACGTGAAAAGCCACAGAAGGTTTTAAGCAAGGGAGTGACCAATCTAGGTTTAAAAAAAATCCCTCTGGCTTTGTGTATAGAAATGATTGGAGAGGGGTGATGGTCAAGAACAAAGAGGTGGCATTTCAGGAGTTAAGACAGGAGCTGATGGCGGACTGCACTGAGTATTAAAGTAGATGATAAGGACATAAATTCGATAACTCTTAACTAGAGTAAAGGGCTTAATGATGAGAGGTTAGAGAAGCAGACTAGTTAAAAGGGCTGGGGTTAAAGTGAGATGACGGAGGCACTTGTCTGGGGCACAAAATTTACTCAGAAATTAAGATAAAGAATATTTTGTGCAATGTTTTTTAAATATCAAATCTAATTCAAAAAATTCATGATGAACAAAATATCGAATTTCTCAAAAGACAGGATCAGTAAAGGCTAGACCAATCCATACAAGGAGCATGAGGCAAAAGGAAAAAATCAGTCATATTGATCCTGTGTTTATTTGAAATTTTTATATTTTGTTCATTTTCTTACTCTTGTCCTGGCAAGCTGAACTTCCCCTTCCTCATCTGTAAAACAAAGGGGCCACCAAATAACCCTCTGCTATGAAAACAGAAATTATGGAAAGAAAGTTGCTGACCTAAATCATCGCAAGTCTTCTGGTGGTTTAGATGGTAGCCTTTCTCCTTATTCTGGAGACCCACAGACAGAAGGTGCATAATAGTTGCTCCAAAAGTATTTCTGATGATAATGTTAATGATCAGCATCTATCAGGCTCTTAATACACCGGTACTTTTTCCAAAAACTGTTAAATATAACTATCTCATTGAATCCTCACAACAACTCTGTGATGGTAAATATTACCCCTAGTTACCATGCCTGACATATGCTTGATTAGCATGTAGTAAATATGGGAAGAAAGAAAGGATGGATCAATAGAAGGGGAAATGAGAGGGAAAAAAGTGGCAGGCTTCACACTATTCCTGAGAAGTCCCACATGGATAACTGGTGATTCCAACTCCCTTCCGTGGTAGGCACTAATCTCAGACAAACACTACTCGCCACACTTAAAAGGATCAGCAAAGAAAATAACCTTAAATATCTTTTTTGTAAGTTAGGTTTTTAAAAAACTGAACATCTTTTTTGAGAACAGACTTCCTTAATTCATTCATGCCCACTTATTGAGCAATTACTATGTGCCAGGCACAGATCTAGGTGGTGACATATAATGTAAGCAAAACAAACCTGATCCGGGTCTTCATGAGGCTTACACATGCGCGTGCCTGAGTGTGTGTGTGGTGTGTTGGAGTGAGACAGTAACAGGTAAACAAACACATACATGAAGTCATAAATTATCCTAAGTGTTATACAAGAAACACATTTGGGTTGGAGAGAGAGGACAGGGAAGGGATAAGAGCTACTCTAGATAGGGCGGGTCCAACATAATTAAACTCAAGGAGGCTCATAATAGTCATGCTGCTGAAAATGCTGTGCTAAGAAGAATTTTCGAAATTCAGATCAGTCCAACTCCCTATAGAGTGTGAAATTTTACAACTTAATGGCTTACTCCTATGGAGGATAATTTTGAAAAACAACACCCATTCATTTTATTATTTTATTTATGAATGAATGGACATATAGAAAAGTTATTCACACCATTGGGGCTGTCTGCCCCATCCCATGGGCCTATCTAAATGTCTAGATTTATCAAATTCCAGAGGATCCCCTAGAACTTGACAATGCCAAAGAAGATCTTTGAAAGTTGAGAGGAATTATGTGCGAAAACGTGGCAATAAGGAGAAGTAAAGAGAAGTCACTTTGACAACTCTCTCTGCTTCTTGTTGCCTAATCTGCTTTCAAAGGCCAATAATGTAGAAATTCTCCATTTTTCAAACAACCTCATCCAACATAGTGGTGCTTTGATCTCTAAAACATGAGAGAGGAGCGGTAGACAGTGGAGGATATAAATGGCTTTGAAAGGTCAGCAAGAAAAAAGAAATAAACAAGGAGGGAATTCGTGAGGAGTCAAAGGGATAAAAGTACACCACGCTTTGAGCTACCTGTCAAAATGAAAGAAAACGCCTGTGAGAGGCCATGTTTGACGGATGAGTACACTGTCATGGTTATCAGTACCTACCTACCTATCCTCGTGATTTTTTCTGATAAATGGCAACTTGACTGCAATGTGCACTGTCCTGGAGACGCTAAATACCAGGAGTAGATTTATTTCTTGTTTATCTTCTTGGATACAAGATTTCAACTCATTTCCAAGCTCTTTCATCCCTTGTCAAACACCAGTCATTTCCCGGGGCCTTCAGCGATGTTCTCTTGCTCCATCTCCTTCCCACAAAACCCACCTGATTCCTGCCAACAGCTGGGTTGTGTGCGGACCTGTGTGTGGAACACCAGTGACATAGTCACAGGACCATGTGAGCCACCGGGCATGCTGAAACAGGGCAAATAGTACGAATGGGAGAATGGGCCCTTTTGGACTTTTCATGTGGGATCAAAGAGAGTTGGCAAGTGAAAGGAAGCTCTAAAAATAGCCAAAGTCCTTAAAAAGAAATAATGCAAAAGGAAACAAGGTTTATACTGTTCTAATAATGTAAGCCCTGTAAAAACTAGTCACTGGAAGGCTGGCACTGGGGCAGGTGATTATTTTCTTCCTGCCCTTTGGCTGCGACACCCACTGGGTCCCTTTGCAAATCCTGGGCCCTGCTACCCCGCCTGCTTCCTACATGGTGCTGGATGCCTTTGCAGGAATGTAACTCTTGGGGCATAGCTGGGGCCTCTGTGGCCCACTTTCAAGATCCAGAACAGACTTGGACATGTGAAACGAGCTCCGTGGGGCTTACATTCCTTCCTCGTGTCCAAGCCTCTTAAAACGTAAAGCCACACGCTGGGATTGTTACCTGTTCTTCCAGAGATGCCTGGATGTCATCTGTCTGGCAGAAATGTGAGTTTTGTCCTTTTTATGTTTTAATGTTTTAATGTTTTGAGTGAGCATGGGGCCCTCGGACATGAAGCTTCCCAACAGAGAAGCAGCACAGTAACCTGATGTCTGGGACTGAGGACTTTATTCTTGGCTAAAACACAGATTTGCTTTGATAAGTCATTCAGCCTGTTTGCATCACAGTTCTCTCAGCTAGAGAAAAAGGGAAAGTGTTTGTCTATCTCGTATAATAGAAAGGACAGCAAATACAAAATGATTATAAGGTATTTTATGCAGTGTCTACACAACAGGTACCCAGAGATGCTTGTTTACTCACATAAAATGCTTTGTAAAACCCAAGTGCTAGAAAAATGTAAATAATCAACACACAAGAACAGAGGCTCTTATTAACAACAATACCTTCTATTTCCTAGACACTCACCATATGCGAGTCCTTTCCCAGGCCTTGCACTGTTCCTTCCTCATGGCACCCTGATGAGATCAGAACTCTTAACAGCTTCATTTCACAGATGAGGCAGCTGAGAGCCAGAAAGGTTAAATGATTTGTGTGGTCACACAAGTAGTTAATGAAATGACATAAACCAAAACGCAAGTCTATGACTCTGAGGTTGTGAAAAAGGGATGTGAAAAAACATCCCTTTTTCATGGTGCTTCCAACCTAGTCTGAAGTAGGACCGTTCACTCAGTTTCCCCAGTGGTCTCTGACCTGGCCCCAGCTTTTTCATAAGCAATGGCAAATGACTCTACTGTCACAAAGGCCAAGACAGACTCGCATGATGCTGGGTCATTTTGGGGAAGCATTGGATTGACAATCAGGAAAGCGCTGGTAGTGGTCATGTATGGCTGTGGAAGACGACAATGCTATGTCAGGGGAGGAGCTTGCAAAGACTCCATTCAGTGCAAACAAGTATCTCCTTTAGAATACTGTCAACAGGGCTACACCAGTCGTAGAGGCTGATGGGATAAAAGGAATAGAGATGCTGATGGGATAAAAAGAACAGAGATGCTAAGGCTCACTCAGTCTTTTTTCTCACATTTCTTTGGCAATTAAAATCATTGACAATTAAAGTCAGAAAATCTTCCCTTCAGATCTTGGCTCTAATATTTATTTAGCTGTGTGACCTTAGACAAATTATTTAAACTCTCTGAGCCTCAGTGTCCTTAGCTATAAAAAAAAAAAAAAAGCAATGCCTTTATCAGGGCAGTTTATCAGGGCAGATTCCCTGTCCTGTTAAGTAAACTTTGAGACATTGAACCAGCTAAGGTAGATGATTGCCTAGAAAATATTATTCTATTCATTTACCTTCCAGCTTACAAAAATGAAGGAAGGGGTGGGGGGGAAGCAATGCCTAACACAATTTCTTTGCAGATTAACTAAAATGATGTATGTAAAGCACTTAAGACTGTACCTAGTACATAATAAATGTTCACAAAAAGGTCATTATTTTATTATTTATGGACGTATTTTATTATTTATGGGCATATCCAGAGCAGGCTTTTGAAAAACATCTAGTAGGACAAGCCCTCGGCATTTCCAAAGAGATAGCAAACACAGACTTCAAAATATTAAGGTTAAAGATTAAAGCCAAATTTTCTGGATCAGAAAAGAAGGGGGGAAAAACCCAGCAAACATCATCCTCCAATGAGCTGGACGGTCTGCTGACTTCAAGAAAGAAATGTCTCTGCTGGGCTGGTTCTAGAGATTATAACTTGCACAACAGATTCAAAAAGTTTTTGAAGATACATCAGTAAGAGAAGATTAGTGAGCGGGTAAGGGCTGCCAGAGCTCCTGCAGAATCACTTTGCATTTGGCTCAAAGCCCCAGGGCTTTAAAGCAGCAGTCTGCAGGAAAGATATTTCCATTTAAGATGTGTGTAGGTATTCAGGATTGCGGAGGGCCTGCAGGATGCTCTGGACTGGAATGTAGCATTAAAGTTTACACAGAACAGAGCACATCACTGCACCAGGGGTTATGCCATTCTTCCTCTCAGAATGGAAGCTGTTTTCTCCAAGCACTTAAAAGAATTCCTGACCCCCAACTGAACAATGCTCTAGGGGGTTGGGGGGAGCATTTTGTGAGTAGAGAAGCCAGATTGCAGAGGATTAAAGATCCAGAATCAAGGGAAGAAATAAAGGATATTGGAGGAGATCCTTGGGGATGTATGTCTGCTCATATTTTCTACTCTTCATTAAAGAGTGTGAGAGCTCAGGCTGGGATTGAGCTATTGGGTGATCCAGCTGGATTATAACCACCGCTACTTCCTGCCCCTCTTATCAAGCATGGCTTGATGGGTCTTATGTGACCACAGTGTAAGTTTCTTAAAGGCAGACACTGTGATTTCTACTACAAGTCCAGAATCCCTTATATGAAAAGATTTGAGGCTCAATATGTTTCAGAATCCAGAATTTGGGGAATTTATAGAAAGGCAGTGTTGTAAATATATTGTATATTATGCAAAACTCCAGTGGGACCTGGGGCAGTACTCTATAATCAAACACGTTACTAATTCTGAACTGATTATATAAACATTAACACAAAGTAGGATAAACAAAGACTTTAGTCTCAGGAAAAGTTTGGGTCAGGTTTTGCCACAATTTGGATTATGAAAGAACATCTAGTGCTCAGAGTCTTTTGCATTTTAGAATCATGGATTAAGGATTCTAGACTTTCTTTCCCCTTTCCTTTTATTTTTCTTTCTTTCCTTTTTTTAAATTACCAGGACATCTGCAGGATTCTACTCATGACAGAGGCTAAATAGAAGCTGTTGGCATTCTAGAGTATGAATCTTGATCTTCTGGGAGCCACAGGACAGTTTATTCTTAGTGACTTCGGGATTCTTTAGAATTAGAAGGATTCTAAATTAAAGAACAGTAGAGAAAAACTATTGAACCCTAGGTTCTCTGTCATCCTGGACAGTAACACACACAAACCCATGAACTATACTGAGAACTGGTCACTAGTATATCATAGTCAGCACCCAAGGAAATGAGAAAAGAGCATCAGTGAAAATGAAAAATTCTAACCTGTATTTAAAAAATGACATTTTTCAAATATTGGTAAATATTACTACATATTAAAAATCAAGTTTGTTCAATCCCAAATCAATAGCACAGATGACTTGCAAAACTAAACAATAAGATACATAGAGGATGATAACCAAGCTAACATCTATGAATGCTTGCAAGTTTTTAGGTGCTGGGCTCAGTACTTTATATACATTATCATTTAACACTTATCACAACTCTGTGCAGTAGCTACTGTTATGGAACCCAATTCTGCAGATGCAGAAATGGAGGCACTGTGAAACTGAGTAATTTACTAATGGGTATCCAGCTGGGACTCATACTCAAGTTTAAAAGCATGCTAGTCAACCAACTATCAGAGAGAAAGGGAGAAAGGAAGGAAGGAAGGAAGGAAGGAAGAGCCAACTATGAGAGAAAGGGAGAAAGGAAGGAAGGAAGGAAGGAAGGAAGGAAGGAAGGAAGGAAGGAAGGAAGGAAAGAAGGCAGAGAAAGAGGAAAGGAAGAATATTGGAGGATAAAGGAAGAATAAATAGAGAAAAAAGCCCTGATTTATAGCACTTGCCAATTTCTGTAGTGTAAATACTCTCACTGATCTCAAGCTACTAATGTTTAAACAACTGGCTCAAAAAATTCTCAATATTTAAAAACTGGCTTTTACAAACTTGTAGGAGCCATATCCTGCACACCACTGTCAAGGTTATCCCATGGCCACATCCAGTTCACTGCCAGTGTTGGAAGATGAGATTTCTGCTCCCAGGACGGAACTGGCTCAGGAGCAGCACGCCAAGATGCTAGCCCAGGCCAGTCAGCCATGGCTACTTTCCTACCTCAGACCTGGTACAGATCACCAAGGGTGGAGCAGGGGAAAAAGAGAAAGAACACACTGTCTCCCTTTCTCAGACAAACTTTTCTTCACCAGAGGGTGTGAAGTGGGTCCTCGCCAACCTGACACTCCCTGGCAGAAATAACAAACTCTGGAATTTTTTTCCAGACCCCACAAACTTTCTCTTCGTCAGATAGGGAGGACAGACTTGAGACCAAAGGGTCTCACACCTTCCTTTAGATCCTTAATTTCCATAATATTTCTTTTGAAGAAGTAAGGAAGTATCTTCTACAAGTTGGGAATCAGGTTTGGGCCTGCTTTTAACCAAGGGTAGGAGATTCTAGACTAATTTTAACCCAATTAAAATACATATAGGTTCTTGGCTTAGCTTCTCTGTTAATACCTGAGGATTAGGTCTCTTGATAACACGTTTCCACCAGAGGATTCTGAGGAGGGACTGGCCTGGTATTTAATTAATGAATACCCACAGGGCACTGATTATGTGCGGGCATTTGCCAAGTGCCAGGTCTAGAAAGAAAAGACATAGTTTCTGTTCCAGAGTCTCAGAGACTAATGAAGGAGACGGTCCAGTAAACATAGTTAAATTATATTCATTCACTCATTCAACAAATATTTATCAAGTGCTTATTAGGTGCCAGGCATTTTGCCAGACACTGGAATACCATGGTGAGCAAGGCAGATTGGTTTGTACTATCACGAAGCTGACAGTCCAGTCGTGAAGAGAGACGTTAATCAAATAATCGCAAAAATGAATGTGTAATTAAAAACTGGAGTAAGAGTTCTGAGGAAATGTTAAATGGTCCTGTGAGAACGAGAGGAATCTGACCCACTTAAGGGAAATCAGGAAAGGTTTCCTTGAGGACTTGACAATTAACTCAGACTTGAAGATAAGTAGGAGTTAACCAGGTGATGGGGGTAGAGAAAGGATGAAGGGGAATAGTGCTCCAGAGAGAGGGAACAGTAGTGAAGGTGGGCAGGGTGAGGGGCGGGGAAGCAGTGGTGTCAAGGGAATGAAAGGCCAGTTTGGAGAGAGCGTGTGGTAGGAGCTCAGGCAGGAGAGGAAGCCAGGGCTGGCCCTCGCAGAGCCCTGCAGGCCTTGCGGGGTCTTTACTCCTTCTCCCAGAGCAATGGGAAACCACTCGAGGCTTTAAATAGGGCGTACGCACAGCAACTACATCCAGTGTTGCAATAGAGTAAAGACAGTGCCGCCATGGGAGCATCAGGGAATCAACTAATCTAAACTGGTTAGCGTGGTGTGGGGGAAGAGTAGGGAGGTTAGTGCTGGGGGATGCGTCTAAACTGGCTTTCTGGGGGAAGAAAATATCTGAGATGAATTTTCAAAGGGTGAGTATAACAGGCTACGGTTAAAGGGTGGAGGAAGGGAGAGAGGAAGAATGTTGCCGCTGGGCAAGTGAGAGCGTGGGGGAACTGACCACAAGAAGGACCGGCCAATAAGAGAAAGGATGACAGGGTTGGGCAGGGGCCAGATGATGAAAGCCTCGCAGGTCATGGCGGAGTCTGGGTTTCATTTATCCTGACGGCAGCAGGGAACCCACTGACACAGTCAGAAAGAGAGCGATGCTCAGATTCACGTATCAGAAAGGTCACTAGCAGCAGGGTCAAAAGTAGATTAAAAAGAGCAGTGCTAGAGAAGAGAGACCACTGTTGCCTGCCTCAGCAGCCCAGGTGAGCGAAGGTGTTGCATCTGCACTAAAGCAGCCACAGCGAAAATGGAGAAGAGAGGATGGTTTTAGTTGTACATTAAAAAGGTGCAACTGAAAGGGCTTTGTCGCTAGTGGGATAGATGGGATTGATTTCTACTCTACCCAAGGAATAGTCTGAACAAAATCAATTCTACTATTTATGTGAAGTCTTGCCTTATGACCTGAAACAGGGTCAACTTTTATAAATGCTCCAGATGTCAAGAAGAATGGTGTTCATTAGCTGTTGGGTGCAGTGTTCTTTTATATGTTCATTAAATTAAGCCGATTAATTGTGTATTTCAATCTTCTGTATCCTTAATACTTTTTGTCTGTTTGCTCTATCATTTATGACAGAAATGTATTAAAATTTCCCACCATCACTGTGGATTTGTCAACTTCTCCTTATATATGTCAATTTTTGTTTTATATATTTTGAGACTATGTCATGAAGTATTATACAAATTTAGAATTTTTATACCTTTCTGTTGAATTGTTCCGTGTATCATTATGCAGTAATCTCTTTTATCTTTGATCATTCTTTTTGCCTTCAATCTACTTTATATATTAATATAGCCATACTAACTTTTAATTTTTGTTAATATTTGATATCTATTTTTAATTTTTGTTAATATTTGATATCTATTTTTTGTCCTTTTGCTTTAAACCTATGTCCTTATGTTTTAAAAGTGTATCTTATAATCAGAGTGTAGAACAATTTTTTTAAAATCCAGTAGCTAGTAAATTTAGCCCATTTACATTTATTGTGCTTATAAATATATTTGGATTTCTTTCTGCCACCTAATTTTGAGCAATTTCTTTGATTTTATATATTTTCTCTTTTTTTCTGGATTCTTTTGGGTAAATAGTTGTATTTATTTCACCTTATTTCCCTTATCCAACCACTTGCTGGCTGGAATTAATGCATTCTCTCTTTCTTTCAGTAGTCGCCCCTAATATTTAACATGGATTTTGACTTAACAAGATCTAGGTTAATTAATATCTCTAAGGAAGAGTTATGCTTTGGGGTGATACCATTCAAAGGGACAGGGAGCAAGGACTTAGGGCACATTTGGAACCAAAGGTGAGGCCTGTTTTACATTTGCTTGATTTGAGGACACATATCTAATTATCACCTTAATGGATGCTTATACATCTACCTTTGGTGGCTTTACACTTTGCAAAATATCTTCCTTCATAGGTATTCTACATTGCATAAGCAGTGACAGGGGTTAAAAACAAACAAACAAACAAAAATAAACACAGTGTTTGCCTTCCCTTGATTCTTGAAACTTCAAAATTTCTAAGTTTGTGTAATATTTAATGACATAGCCTCAAAATATATAAAACAAAAATTGACATATGGAAGAAGTTGACAAACCCACAACGATGGTTCAAGATTCTTAAGTCTTCCCTTCTAGCTTAGTCTCCAGGGCCAAAGTGAGCACAAATGTCTCCTACATATAACAGGCTTCACAAATGTCACTTCAATACCTGTGGATAAGCTGAGAATTGAGTCCCAAACCGTGACCTGGATTCTTTCATACATAACCATTACTTACCTCTGCCTCCTTCATTTCTCTGCTACCTTGGTGGCTTAAATGATAAGAGGGAAGGGGCTGATCTCTGCCAAATGTGAGAGAGAATAAAAAATTCTATTTTCATACCTATTGAAAAATTATTTTAAATTAAGCATTCAATCGCAGCTGACCACACCAGACTTTGACTAGTTCTACATAACCAGTTATTCATGTCGCCCACAGGTCAGGTTACGTTTTTATTCTTTCCAAGTGCTATTATGAATATTGTGTCCACTCACCTCTCCAGACAACTCTGAGGTAGGCAGGGTGGGGGCTATTAGAGGAAACATCTTGGAGGGAGTAAATGACTCGCCTGGGTTCCCAGAGCCAATCTGTACATAGTGGGGGCTGTAGAGTGTTGCTCATTATGCCACATTGAAAGTGACTGTTATATTCCTGGGTAAACGTGTACACTTAACATCCCGTTCATGTGTCAGAGTTCACATTCTCTTCCAGAAGCTACAGCTGACAAAATATGTCAGCCTTGACAAGGATGTTCCAAAAGGTTTGCTGTTCCCTTCACTTCGGTGTCACTGATAAGTCAGGAAAATCTTCAGGTTTTCCCCAAACCTCAAAAGGCTGGGCTTAGCACACAACGATGACATGGAGTCCATTGGTCTTGATCTTTTCCATCTCCAACACACATGCACACGCACACACACACACCCTCCGGATAGCCGACAAAAAGATAATAGTAACCAGAAGCAGAGCTTATAAATTTCCATTATGCTTAATGTCTGATTACACATAGTTAAGGAATTCATTCATTAGAGTAATTCGTGTAAGTCCCCAAGGGCCTGCTAAGGCCGCTGCCTAAGTTTTATCAGGTCATAGGCTTCCTTTATTCTCATCCTTTAACAAATACTGGATTGGCAAGGAACTTTGGACCAACCTCTGCTTAAAATATCAGTAAATTATAATAAAGCAAAATTGGGGGGCTTTCATGCTTTGGGGGTTTCCTTCAGCAGAAAAAAAAAGGACTTTATTTTTTAAGCTTTATTTGATTCATAAATGCTGCTTCCAGAGTCTATCAACTTCACATCGACTCGAGACTTATTTTCGGGAGTCAGCATGTCCCCTAGGTCCCCTTCAGGTTTCCAAGTGTGGATCTGCACTGAAGGATGAGAACCACTGGAAGTCAGTACGTTCACCCTATCAGTGATGCTCTTCCTGAGTGGGGCGGGGGAGCAGGCAGAGAGCAGAGGTGGCCCTGTAAGCAGGAGGGAGGGTGTGCCTGCTGGCCTCTCGCAGAGGCTGTTTACTTGGGGAGAGCTCTGCAGTGACAAAGTCCAGCCTGCATGGCTTATCCGCACAGGTGACTGTGCACATTAGTACAATCCTAGGCCAGAGCTGGTGCCTCCAACTTCGGCCGGCCTTCTGGTGCATCTCTTCCCTTGTGTCCCAATGGGATGGAAGCAAGAATGCAAATGGATAGAGCCAAATCCATACCTAACACTTAGAAAACGTCTTAATGGAGACTCTCCACCTGTGCTGGATCTAGAAGGTAGGCTGTCCTTAACATGCACAATCAGGGGCGCAGGGGGACCTCCATTTGAGAAAACCCAGAGACAATGATAAACGAAATTCTCCCCAACTAAGACTGATGATACAAATGGATAGTTATGCAGTTAAATGGCCACTACCGGTGTATAATTATTAACTCCTGAACTAAAAAATTAAGTACATAACTTAGTAAGTGCCTGCAAAAAAAATCGTTAAAACAAAAAATATTATCTCTTAAGTTGTATCTTAAGGAAGGGGGATCTAGTCATTGTTGTATGCTAATGGACAGGCGACGGGTGAAGAGGTCCATGGTTGGAGAATTAAATTGCTTTATATCTGAAGGGATCCAGAAACGAGTGGGGTGAGAGGTGGAATGGGGGGCTGGGTGGAAAAAGGGCTGAGTAGAGAGACAGAATGAGAGAAAAACAGAGGCGGGCACAAAGACTTACAGGCTTGTGGATGAACTGAGAAGGGTTTGGAAGAAGGAGTGAGGGTTCTGGGAAGGAAATGCAATGTGCTGTGCAAGGTAAACTCTGTAGCCTTCCCTGAGAAATAGATGTAAATAAAATTAATTTTCTATCTGTTATGTCACGTGAGAAGAGCTAGACAGAGTTTTACCATACGAGAAAGGGGTGTTTGAGATGGTCTGACTTTAAATATATTTTACACGGTGTATGCAATATTCTCTTTGAGGGTCCGCGGAGGGACTTCAAACTATAGCAAAATCTGGGGACAGTGACTGGCCTGTGTGGCTGTAGACTAGAGAAATATACCAGAAACATTAAAATGCCTAGAGGCTTCCAACATGAACCCTAATCCCAAAGTCACCAGGACAAATTATCCAAACTGTCACCTTCATTTGTGGTGGAATTAATGTCTATGGAGCAGCTACATCAGGCTGCTCCAGGGATGGGTGGGTGGGTGGATGGTTGGTGTGGCGAGGCAGGAGGCTGGCTGGCCTTCACCGACATTCGCAGGGCTCCTTAACACCTGGTGACGTGCATTCTCCAGGGAGATGAGGAGATGCCTGCAGTCCCACTACCACGTAGGCACGGGGGCAAAAGCTGAGGCTGGTGGTGGTAATAGCCAATGCGTGGGTCACAAATGACTAACTTAATGAATGACGAGCTCACGGAGGCAGATGCATGTGCTATGCAATGGGTTAAAACTCCACTTCTGATAATCGAATACTCCCCCTTATCTGTGGGGGATGTGTTCCAAGACCCCCAGTGGACGTCTAAAACCCCCGATAGCACTGAACCCTATATATACTATGTTTTGCCTATACGTACATACCTGTGATAAAGTTGAATTTATAAATTAGGCACAGTAAGAGATTAACAATAACTAATAATAAAATAAAACAATTATAATAATATACTGTAATAAAAGTTCTGTGAATGGCTTTGGATCTATTATTAAGTAAAACAAGAGTTCCTTGAAGACAAGCACTGTGATACCGTGACGGTCGATCTGATAACCGAGACGGCTACTAAGTAACTAGTGGGCGGGGAGCGAATATGGCCTAAATACACTGGACAAAGGAATGATTCAGGTCCCAGGCAGGACAGAGTGGGACAGCCACTCTGTCCCACGACTCAGAACGGTGCACAATTGATAACTTATGAATTGTTTTTTGGAATTTTCTGTTTAATATATTTGAACTGCAGTTGTCCCTGGGTCACAAGCCAGGCATAATGGGGGACCCCCGTAGCACTGCAGTGTCAGTGAGGTCACTTAACTGCTTCCTGGTGATTAAGGGCTAGTTAGGGCTTTGTTTCAAGAGCTCTCTCTTGAGGCTCAGCTCTACCACTCACTAGCTGTTGACCTTGGACAGGCCATGGAACATCTCTAAGATTTGGTTTCATTTTATAAAAAATGGGGAAAATACTGGTGTCTGTCTCAAGGAGTTATGGCGAGGATTACATGAGTTAACTCGTAGCCCAAAATATGTTAACCACACGGATGCTCATTATTATTATAAGGCCACTTGGTGACCGATGTGTGCAGTCAGCATGTACTCACCCTCGGGAAGGTCCCATGTTAGGGTCCTGGTCTCTTCGCCTCCATCACGTACTGTCCTTGTCGTCACCAGCACGCCGTTCTCCTAAACTGTGGGGACAAGCAGGTGTTTTAAAATCCTCAAGTTTATTGGTTTTGTTTTGAATCTTTAGAGATATAATTAGTACATTTTTACCTTAATACATTATTAATTTGCATATAGTGGGTATATACAACATTAGAGGATTATAATACGCCATATGGCGGTTTCGGTGTCATAGTAAGTATGTCTCGTTAGAAAATAATTACGATGAATCCAGCTTTTGTACTGGGGACACTTTCTCTGTATAATACGAGAATGTGTGGATTGCTGTGGAAACAGGCAATAACTGGCATATTCTTCATAATGATCTGTCTCAAAAAATTTCTCTTGGTACAGCATTTGCCCTTTAAAACCCCCACGTAACACCCCCACGCACCTGGCTTCCCAGTTCTGGTTCTGTTCCCTCTAGCAAGCCCAGAATTTTCCTTTACACATTAACCCTTGGCTGTCTCTATTTATGCCTTTTCCTCTAGGTCTCGAATGCCCGGGCTCTGTGTGCTATCTCTGCACCTGGGCCTGGCAGTACCTCGTCAAAACAGAGGGAGGGCGGAGGGCGAAACCTCAGTGCTGGCCTCTCGGCTTTTGTGGGTTTCGGCCAGACCTGGGGCGTTATTTTAGTGCAACTTTGGTGTTTAATTTGAGGATGTGTGTGGATCAGAAGGAGGGACCGATCCATTTTTTTTTTTTCTCCCCCTTGGCCAAATGATTAAATTTAAAGTTCTAAAAAACTCACAGCTCGATCCAAAGCTGTGTCCAATTGGGAAGTGAGAAGTGCCCTGACAATCCCTCTCAGGCTAGGGCCCATGACTGTGGGCATCACCTGGGCAGTCTGTGGTTCCCAGCCAAACAGAGCCCTGTGCCTTAAGGCTCTCCTTCCCTCCCTGAGAGTGTACATTGCCTCTTTGCTGGAAGAACATTCTACAGGTTTGTTTAACCTCTTACAGCCTTGAAAGCACCATAATCAGCCGCTGCTGAGCCATGGCCGAGGGGGAAGTCACGACGTTCACGGCCCTGACTGAGAGGTTTAACCTGCCTCCAGGGAATTACAAGAAGCCTAAACTTCTCTACTGCAGCAACGGGGGCCACTTCCTGAGGATCCTCCCAGATGGCACAGTGGATGGGACAAGGGACAAGAGCGACCAGCACAGTAAGCACCCATGTCTCTTGTAGCCCCTCGCCTTTCTGGTGTCTTCCTTAGTCAAGGAGGGGAGAAGGGATGTAATCAAAGCACTGGGAGCCTCTTCTTCAGGGTTCTGTTCAAGCATGACACTCACGGGCAGGGCAATGTAAACGTGGAACGGGTCTGAGTATGGAAAATAGAGAGTCGTGAGGGCCACAGCCTGCCTAAAAGGGACTCGCGACTTACACAGCTGCTGTGAGAGCAGATGTGGCTGCCAGTGTTTGGTTGTTCCTGATTTCTGCAACTAGTGGAAAGTCTGGTTTGAGAGCAGATGTGGCTGCCAGTGTTCAGTTGTTCCTTTGTTCCTGATTTCTGCAACTAGTGGAAAGTCTGGTCAGGGCCCTGTTTGCTCCATGATGGGAAGAGCCATATGGCAGGGACAGTAAATCTTGCACAAAGACGTGGGCTCAGGTTCAAGGTAAATGACTCTCCAGGTTACATTTCCGCTGGGCTTGATTTGTGAAATCCTAGTTCACAATCATAGTCCTACACATCATAAACTATGCAGCTTTCACTCTGCATATCAGGCAGACATGATTATGGTGATCTGAGGGGTCAAGTCATTCTCCAGACCTTAGAGAAACTGGAGAGCAGGAGCAATTTGAGCCAAAAGGTGAGCATCTCTTCTGGGCTTTCCTGCCAGCCCAGCTCTCAGATGGTGTTGATAAATGGAGGTATAACTTTGGAAAAAAATAATCTTCTTGACTCTCTAGGAATAAAAACGTCTTCTTTCTGCTTTAGTACTTCTGGTGTTGGTGTATGTTGATATTAGGTGCCTGGGTCCTACCGTGGTATTATTAGGAATCCCCTGAGTTACCACCGAGTCATTAGATGTTGTAGAGAAGGCGAGGTCAGATCTGGTCCCTATTAAGAGGGTCTAAAGGGTCAAACATCGCAAATCAAGAGAAGGAAAATGTGGATAAAATCAGGAGATGCAGAAAAGCACTGATAGAAAGTAAAGTTCTGTATGATGACTTTAAAATGGAATGCAAACCACTGGCCTTGATATGATGTTTTATATATCAGATAATCTTAATTATTCATGGACTATGGACCACAAGTAGCAGGCTCTGAGTACAAATGGCCACCACTTGGTGCTCACCTTCTACCCTCAGATGCACAGGTAGTGGGGATGGAAGCTAGTGTTTATGAACCAGGTAGCATTGCCCCTCCTTCCTACCCACCTCGCAGATCTTTGAAGTGAGGAGAAGGAAGGCTGAGATTGGGGCTTGCAGGGTTAGATTTTGGGGGCCTTGTTTTGATGGCTTGTGATCAAATAGGCTTTCTGAATAACTTATACTGGATGAAACACAGGCAAAAAAACTAGTATGTCAAAAGTACAAAAACAAAGTTTACTGCATATAAATGGACTTAGATTTCAGTCTACTGTGTCAGGCAAGCCATACAATTTGTGTGATCTGCCCCACACAACACAAGGGGAACAAGCTTTAATTTCTCTAAGGTTTTAAATGTTTCTAATAAGTTTTACCGATTTTCCGAACCAATGGGAATGCTCTCTGGTCTCAGAGTCTCAGGGGAAAGGCAACTTTGGTGAGGTGTTCCTTAGGGTTAAGCTGGCCCTTCCAGAAGAGCTTGAATTCTGGGGTAACAAGAGGCTACAATTACAATTTCCCAGCACCAGAATTTCTTATCAAATGATATATGTTTTCACCGTTGTCATTCCAACATCAACACACAGACTGCACTCTGAGTAGGTGACATTGGAACAGCTTTTGAGCAGTACTTCTGATTCGGCTACCTAAGAGGCCAAGAACCCTTGGGATGTAGCATAAAGTAGCCTTGGGAGGGTGGAGGATGAGAAGGTCTGTGTCCAAGTAATGTTAGATTAATTATTAGCCATGTGAACTTGGGCAAGTTACTCAACCTTTCTGGCCTCACTTTTAAAATACTCCTACTCGCTTCACATGTTCCTTGAGAGGATTAAACGAGATAATGTCATGAAACTTCTTAGCATAGTCCCTTGGCCCAGAGTAACATATCAGCACATGTTGATTAATATTGCTATTGTCATCGTCATCATCAAGATTTCCATATATTCAAATCGGCATATGGAAATATAGCATAACACTTAAGGACCTTTCCTAGTCTTTCTCTTCAAAAATACTGCTTTCCAGGAAAGTCAGGGGTCTAGCTTTAGGTTTTGATTCAATGCCTCTCTGACAACATTTAGAGTTGTCGTATTAGTCTATTTACTTATTCTAGAACAAAGAACAAGCGTCAAGGAAGACAGAAACCAGAGTAAGTGGAATGAGTAAGCAGAAATCCATCTCTGTACCTGTTGGTGCCAGAACTGGATCATCCACAGAACCTCTGCAGAGCCAGGGGCCCGAGATTTAGAAACAAAAAGCTTGAGTTTATATTCCTGCCTGCCACCTTCTAACTGGAGCAGCACTGGCCAACTGCCATTCTCTCTATTTTGAATAAAAATATTCTGCAGAAGCGGCCTCAGGCCCCCAGCCCCATGACCCTCCAATCTTCCTCTTCTATCTGGAACTTTAGATGTTTCCACGGTCCCCAGATGTCTTGTCTTGGGGAAAATACTGAGCCTCCATTTCCTCACCTGTAGAATGGGAATCATAACACTGCCTTGTGGGCTTTTACAAGGCTGAAAACGCATGAGATCCTGCAGCAGAGAGGACTCCCTGGATTGAATGTGCCCACCGAGTGTGGTTCTGTCGCCCTCTTCTGCCCAGTGGCAGTACTGCTACAATCCTTCTGAATTTCAATGATGATTCTACAGAATCAACTTGGACAGGCATGGAGTGGATGATCCTGGCTAGCTGATAGAACAGTCTGACAAGAGGATGGTTGCTATTCCATGATCATTAGTTTGAGCATGACTAGAGGCTGTGGTCACAGGTAGAGAGCCATACTCTAAGACTTCCTTCAGGAGGAATTATGTCTAAAAGCCAATCAAATATTTAAATAAATCTACATAAAGCACGTAAGAACTGCATGCCTTCTGGCTCTACAAGGCGAAAAAACAAAAAACAGGACAAAACAAAAAAACTCCTTTCACAGTCAGTCTGCCCTAGGGAAAATTGAGAAGTTTTCAAATTTGTCTTCTTCCTACCTCCAGGAGAAAAGCTCCCAAGCACCTAACACAAAGCCTCTCTCGTAGCAGTATAAACCTGTGATGAATGCTTGTACATAGGCCACTGTAACGCAGGCCTGAGTAACACGTCTCCACTGGTGGGAATTTCTGGTCTGCAGAGAAGACGTTTTGGTTTGCCCCTTTACAATTCCTCATATTATGGTGGCAGGCAGTTCCCACTATGGGCTGTGAGCGTTTGAGCGTCGGCATATTACAAATGCCAGGCAAAAGCAGAGAGTAATCGCTGCAGATTATGAGAAGGGGCACGGGTGCTGGTTGTGGGAAGATTCGTGGTGACTCCCACAGCTTTACTTTGGGAGACAGGTAAATGGAGGTGTCATCATGAGAGGGCGGATTCTGGAAGAACAGGCACAGGGAAAGATGGCCAGTTCCATTTCAGACACAACATTTGAGGAGTGTACCAGGCAACTCTCTTTGGAGTTGAAATTCCACATTTATTTGTATGATTATTTAATAGTTTTCTCCCTCATAGGCTCTTTGAGGATGGGGACTTAAAAATGCAATTTTTATAGCTAATATATTGCCTAGCACTTGGTATAATGTCTAATAAACATTAATTTGATGAATGAATTAATTAATTATATTAGTAGCAGATAAATCCAAATTCAACAATATAGTCAATAAATACCAACTGAGCACCTGGATGTGCCAGACATTACACTAGACTCTTTCATTTCTACCTAGCCACAACCCCGTGAGGTTACAAATTATCATCACTCTGCGAATGCTGAGCTAATAGGGCCTGTGACCAGCTGGTAACTAGGAAAGCTTGGCACAGAACCCCAGCTTCTTCTTCCAAGACTAAGGCTCTTTCCGTATCCCACTACCACTCCTGATATCACTATGACACTATGACAGTAGTTTTGCCCCACAAACTGATTAAACAAACATACTGGATATACACAGGCTGTCATGTGATGGACGTAGACACAAGTTGCATCACTACTGTTTACTAGTTCCTTGTCTCCTTGGGAAAGTTACTTCTTCTCCATGTACCTCAGTTTCCTCATATTCAAAACAAGGATGACAAAGCCATGAACAAAATTAAAAGACAACCCACCGAATAGGAAAATATTTTCGCCAATGATATATCTGATAGTTGATTGTCAACGTATATAAGAAACTCATATAACTCAATAACAACAACAACAAAATAAACATTCTGATCAAAAAATGGGCAGAGGACATGAAAAGACATTTCTCCAAAGAAGACAGATAGATGGCCAACAGACATATGAAAAGATGCTCGACATCACTAATCATCAGGCAAATGCAAATCAAAACCACGAGATACCACCTCACGCCAGTCAGAACGGCTATTATCAAAAAGTCAACAAGTATCATGTGTTGGCGATAAACGATCTGATTAAAAAATAGGCAGAGGACGTGAAAAGACATTTCTCCAAAGAAGACAGATAGATGGCCAACAGACATATGAAAAGATGCTCGACATCACTAATCATCAGGCAAATGCAAATCAAAACCACGAGATACCACCTCACGCCAGTCAGAACGGCTATTATCAAAAAGTCAACAAGTATCATGTGTTGGCGAGGATGTATAGAAAAGGGAAGCCTTGTGCACTGTTGGTGGGGCTGCAAATTAGTGCAGCCGCTATGGAAAACAGTATGGAGATTCTTCAAAAAACTAAAAATAGATCTACCATATGACCCGGCAATGCCACTTCTGGGTCTTTATCTGAAGAAAAAGAAAACACCAATTCGAACAGACATATGCACGCCTATGTTCACTGCAGCATTATTTACAACAGCCAAGATATAGAAGGAACCTAGATATCCATCAACAGATGAATGGATAAAGAAGATGTAGCATATGTATGTGCGTGTGCACACACAATGGAATATTACACAGCAATAAAACAATGAAATCTTACCATTTGCCACAACGGGGATGGATCTAGAGGGTATCATGCTAAGTGAAATAGGTCAGGCAGAGAGACAAATATTGTATGGTTTCACTAATTTGTGGAATCTAAAAAAATAAAATAAAATAAAACGGGACAAAAACAGACACATAGAAACAGAGACCAAAAGGATGGTTACCAGAGGAAAGGGGGGTGAGGGGGTGGGCGACACAGGTGAAGGGGAATACAGCCAATGACTTTGTGATAAGTTTGCACGGTGACAGATGATTACTAGAATTAGTGGGGCGATTACATTGTAAGGTATAAAAATGTCGAATTACTATATTGTACACCTGAAACTAATATCACTAGTATTGTATACCAACTATACTTCAATCAAAAAAATTAAATTTAAAAAAAAAAGCAAGGATGACAAGGGTACCTGTCTCATAAGAAAGCAGAAATTTTAAGAGTGATCATGTGTATAAAAGTGTTAACACACTTCCAGGCATATGAAGGGTGATCGGAAAATGGTGTGTGTCACCTTCATCATCATCCCTAGGCTCCCCGGCCTTCTTTCTCTAACCATCTGATCTTTGGAGTCTGTTAGGTGAACTGAGGGTGACTTTTCATCTCAGCATCTCGGAAACTGTCTAGGGTTGGCACTCTCAAGGCCTGGCGTGTAGGTCTAACGTGCCCGGGCACTGGCCAGGCAAGCTCTGCCCTGTCTAACTTCTCCGGCAGAGCGAGCTGTCTCAGGCAGAGTGAGAAGGAGCTTCATGTCAGATTCCACTCCTGCTGGAGTTTCCTCTCCAGCGATGGAAACCATGACTTATTCCTCGATGGGATTCATAAATAGGAATAATAACTGGAGAATAATAATAAGCTCATGAGCGTCTCAAACCTGCAGCCTCTTCCTGCGGCCTCGTACCCCTCGCCTCCCCAGCACGTAAGAGGCCGTGTGGGGAGCAGGATTACCGGCACCACTCACCACACAAATGGAAATGTTCTGAGCAAAGTGTGCCAATCAAATATTTATAAATCAAACCACATCCTAAAGGCACTAGGAGAGTTGGCTGGTCAAAAGAATGCAACTTTGCAGCCCTTTCTAAAGGGCAGGCTCCTTATCTTCAGTGAAGTCCCTCCCGCCCCTCGTTTTCCAGGCGGTCCAGGCTTCCATTCTCTGGTTTGCCATGACTCGGCACCTAATGGTCAAGGAACTTTGCTCCCCACCAGCTTGGGCTAAAAGTCAAAACAACTTTTCATATGACTGAGGTGGTCAAACCTGGGCCCTGCTGCTGAAGTCGGAGAGCAGGGCTGGTCTTCAGGCAGGAAAGCTCTCCCCAGTGGGGTGTTCTCACCTGGGTCGGAGGTGATGCCAAAGGACTCCCTGCCCTTCCTCCCCACACACCCCTTATCTGATATACAGAAGGGATTTTTCTGGTTAAAGTTTTTTTGTTTTTAAATATCACACAGTCCACGGACTATATCAAAATTTTCCAGGCACCTTTTTCAGACCTTAAAGGAGAAGCAGATGCCTTTACATATTCTAAGAAAAGTCTTTTTCAGATATGTATGTATTCCAAACCACTGGAATTTTTCTTCCCACAAACTCCTTTTTTTTCTTTGCCGTCTTTCTCTAATGTTTTACGGAGCCTCGCTTGTGGCTCCGTTTTAATTATAAATGCCACTGACATAAAACAACCTCAAGGAGCTCTGACTGAGGCTGACCTCACTTTAGGTAAACACAGCAAAGGACGGGAAGTCTCAACCCAGAATAAACCAGGCACGTAATCTCTTTTGGCCTCTCTTTGGAGAGCAGAGGTGGAGAGCGGGCTTAAAGGCCACCTACTGCTGCAGAAGCAGAACTTCCCTCTGCGCAGTTGTCTCACTAAAGGTACCAGTTGTAATCTTATCTTCAAAAATTCCTAGGGTGGGACAAGAAGATGCCAGCGAGGATGGCTTAGGGCTCGGAAAGGAGGAGTAGTGCCCCAAGGCTTACTTCTCTTGGCACTGACAGGCTCGTAACACCTTTTCTTTCTTTCTCTCCTTGAAAGTGGGAATCACATATCTTACCGCAAATAAGTTACTACTAGGAGCTAATGGAGGGCTCTGGGGGGCAGAAGAGAAAACCAGAGAACAGACTTACAGTTGCTCAGAAAAAGAGGTAAAACAGCTAGTTGGGGGGCCAGCACAGCCACTCGGAAACGCTGGGCTCCTCTTGACATAGGTTCCTCTAAGTAAAGACCCATAAGGGGTCCGAAGGATGAGCAGGGGTCAGGGAGGAGCACAATCTACAACGTGATCTTGTACATTTCAGTAATTCGACATTTATTTTCGACATCTAGGCCCTTCCCAAACCAGCACACTCGAATGCATTCCCAGTAAAGGACAAACAGGAGGTATTCCCTTGCTCTGGTGCTAACGGAGTAGAAGATGCTGGAAAAGGAAGCTGAACACAGAGGTGTGACTTTAATGGCCCCTCACCCCTGTCCTGCCTCATCAGCTTTCCTGGTTCCCTGTCTGTCCCCAAGAAGACATCTTTATGGACACTGATGTTGAGGGCTAGGTGGTCCCTGGGGTCAAGCCTTAGCTGGGTCATAGAGCATCACAGAGGGCACCAGGAGCAAGAAACGGAAGTTTTGGCCAGCTCTGAGTGTTTGCCCATTGACTAAGAACCGGGCTTTATATGTCAGCCATCCCCTGAAAAGTAAGGAAGGGAATTCCGCCAACACCAGCAGACCCATCACCCAAGATTAACCAGTGTTACCAGCTGGCTGTTCTTGCCTTAGAATTGTGTTTTTAAAGAAATGAAAAGTAAAAAAAAAAAGAAAGAAAGAAAGAAAAGAAAAGAAATGAAGGGTTAGTATGAAGGGGAAGTTCCCTCCCCTCCCCTCCCCTCCCCAGTCTTAGTCCTTCTCCATCCTCCCCAGAGCGGCCATGGGTATGAATTTGGTCTGTATCTAGCGCATGTTCTTGTATTTTACTCCCTATATATTTATGAGCTATGCATATTGTTTTATTATTTTTTTAATAAAATTTCCATCAAGGATTTTCTATAAATATTCTTTTGTAATTTTCTCTTTCCACTGGATACTTTCTGCTATTCTTTGAAAGAATATCTGTATATCTATATAACTATTGTTGTAGTTGTTGCACACTTTTGGTTGCTTTTCGCTCAAAAACAAGTGATTTTTTTTTTTTTTTTTTGCTATTGTGTTGCTTTAGCATTCATGGGGTCTTCTGTATCCCTAACTGGGCGTAAGCCCCGGAATGCAGGGCCCTTGTCTGGCTTGGCGCTCAGTTCCCAGCACACAATAGACAGAAAATGAATATGCCGGCTGCCTGACGTTCCCCAGGGCTCCAAGAGGGAGGAGCTTCTGCTTCAGCCCGGCTGTGTGGCCAGCTCCTCCCTCTCTTTCTGAGCCCCTTTCTCCTGCTCTCTCCTCCCCACTCTTCCTCTCCACTCTTCCTCAGAAGCAGCTGCAGGAGGATGTAGGTTTGGAAAACTGGAATGAAGTCACACTAGGGAGTTGGACACCTAGCTGGTTACACGAGCAGCTCGGGCTGGGTGTTACTCCTTCCTGCCAGCTCTGCTTGCAGAAGGATATATGTTAGGAAACTTAGCCAGAAAGAAATCCAGTGAAAATGAGCTATGAAACTTGGACATCCTGGAGAAATAATATTTACAGAGGAAACTCTTGAGACGAACTCTCACCAGTGTAACAACCCTGGTGTTGGGGCTCACGGCCGAGCACTGGATCATGTGCCAAGCAGTGCTGGCTCATGTTTACCTCTGTGAGGCCTTTACATGGCCAAGAGGGGACTCCACAGACGGCAAAGTAAACTCTACTTCTCCCCACAGTGAGATGAATGGGAACTATTTAAGACATAAAAAAGAAATGAACTAGGGAATAAAAAGCTTTATAAAAACCTTCCTTGGTCACAATGACATGTGAGTGTAGTTTTATCAGTTATAACAAATGCACCAACTCTGGCGGGGAATGTCGATGATGGGGACGAGGAGGGTACATGGGAAATCTCTGTACCTTCCTCCCTATTTTAATGTGAACCTAAAACGCTCTAAAAAATACAGTCTATTTTAAGAAAAAAATCTTTGATTACCTAAAAGGATTTGCAATTTGGGATTTCTGTTGCACCTATAATGTGTTTGACTAAATACCTACATATATGGATGGTAGATGGGAAGAAGTCTCAGGGGACTAACATCACTCCATTCTATGGCTACGAAAGGGGACCTGGATGACCATCCACCATCTTGCACATGTCTGACCTTGAACACAAGGAATTCGAAGAAGATGAGAGAGGATGGCTTGATTCGGACCACTGTTTCCCATTATCGGAGCCCAAGGTGTTATATGAAAGAGAGGAAGAAGCAGGATACTTGGACTCTCAAACCTGGGTTCCGGTCGTAGTTTTGCCCCAGATGACAAGTGTAACATTGGGGAAAATGTGCTCTCGCCAAGCTGCAGTCTTCTCGCTTATAGGACAGAGCTGGTGCCACCTTCCTCTAGGGAGTGCTATGGGGAGCGATGAGGTCACCTAAACACGGCGGAAATGATAGTGCTGGGCACTGTCCATGCATTAGATCACTTCATCCTCATTACAACTCCGTGAAGCAGGCACTATCATTACAGATAAGGAAATAGAGGTAAATAACTTGCTCAATGATCACACAGCTAACGCATAGCCAAGCCAGGATTTAAAATCACGCAGTTTGATTCTGGAGCCTACATTCTAATTTTACGCAATTCATACCAGGGTAGAAACTAGCATGCTGCCCGGGACATTGAAATTGATGAGTAAATTGTTATCCCTTTCCTTTGGTCTGTCTTAAACAAGCAGGATTATGCTGAAAATTGATAGACAGAAAAATATATGTGAAAGTTCTCTGAAAACCATAAATGAAAACACAGAGCCTAAGAAAAAACAGCTTTACTGAGATAAGTCCACATACTGTACAATGCACTGATTTAAAGTATACCATTCAGTGGTTTTTCTTACATTCAGTGCAACCATCTCCACAATCAATTTTAGAACATTTTCATCCCCCTAAAAAGAAATCCTACGCCTCCTAACCATAAGTCTCCTCCTCTGCCCCATCTTCCCCCACAGCCCCAGCAGCCACTCATCTGCTTCCTGTCTCTACGGGTTGGCCTCATCTGGACACGTCATGCAAATGAACTCACAAAATATATGTACTTTTGCGACTGGCTTCTTTCATTTACCATGTTTTCAGAGTTCATCCCTATCGTGGCATATGTCAGTGATTTGTTCCTTGTTATTGTTGAATACTATTCTATCATACATTGTTATTCAACATATTCACTTGCTTTATAGATCGATAGAGCTGGAAAAAAACTTTAGAGACTGAATCCAAACCTCTCTCATTTTACTGAGAAGGAGACTGTGGCCTAGAGGTTAAATAGCCTGGCCAAGGTCATGCAGAGGGTTGGTGGCAGAGCCCATCCTTGAGCCTTACAATTCTCTACTTGGTCCCATCTTACTTCACTCCACAAGGCAATAATGGAAACATAACTCAAGGTGCGCAGCTTATTGATGATGAACCAGCAGAATCATCTCTGCAAATACTGGTCATTCAACAAATATATATTAGTTGTCCCCGGAGGGCAGGGCACTGTGAGATGTGCGGGAGACCTAAGGGGGAACAGGACAGACAACATCCCTGCCCCTTCTCCCAAATGCGCATTCTCCCGGGGAGGCAGAAGTCAATGAGTAAAGCCCTAAATGGGAAAATAATTGCACTTCGTACAACTTGCCATGAAGGAAGCAGACAAGGAGTCGAGAGAGATGATGCTGTGGTGACCAAAGGGGCACTGGCAGGGGCGGTAAGGAGAGTGGCGGTGAAGGGACCTCAGTACGGAGCGCCATACTGTAGGTGCTGGGGTGGAAAAGGCCTCTCCGAAGAGGGGATGTTTAGGCTGAATACAGGAGGAGGAAAAGGACCAGCTTTGTGAGTCTCGGGGAAAGAGGGTGCCAGAGAGGGTAGAGCTTGTATAAAGGCCCCGAGGTGAGAAAGAGCGTGGTGTATTTGTCAGAGTTGAATGGGCGAAGTAGTGACTGAGTGAGCAATGGTGTGACTTGAAGCTAGAAGAGAGGAGTCCCAGATCACAACGGGGCGGGGAGGGCTTTTGTCCTGTTCTCTCAGAGCGAACAGAATTTAGGAGGACCCGTGTAGGAGATCAGCGGCTTCCAATTTCCTTCCTATGAATTAGATAAACTCCATTACACAGGAAGCTAGAGGAGGCCCTGAGTGAGGCAAAGACGTCCAAGGATGAGAGAAATGCATCTTCACTAGGAGCGATATAACTATGCACCTCATCTGGGATGAATCAGAAGACAAGGAAAACAGAGGGAAATGAGAAAATATGAGCGTATTAATAGGGAAGTGGTTACATGATTATGGCATAGCCACATAATGGAACACAATTCAACTGGCAAAAAGAACAAAGTTAATTCTTTCAGTAAAGAGGTGGGAAGATCTCCAATTAGTTGTTAAGAAAAAACAAAAAACAAAACAAGGTGCAGAACTATACGGATAGTGTCTTACCATTTGTGTAAAAACAGCCCGGAGGAATAACGTGCATTTGCTCATATGTGCAAAAAATCTCTCTAGAAGGATACAGCTAAAATATATCTAGGAGGGGCTTGTTTCTGTCTCCCAGGGGAAGGTGCTCTGGGAGGAAGGACAAGATAGCGTCTTAACATTTGTGTAAAAACAGCCCTGAAGAATAACGTGCATTTGCACACATGTGCATAAAATCTCATGCATTTGCTCATATGTGCATAAAGGATACAGCTAAAATATATCTAGGAGAGGCTTGTTTTTGTCTCCCAGGGGAAGGTGCTCTGGGAGGAAGGACAAGAATCTTGTCTAGCTTGTTTACTGCTGTATCCCCATTGGTTGCAAGTGGGAGGTAGGAAGAAGGGAGAATTTTCCCTGTTTCCTCTTGTATTGTTTCCAAATTTGAAACATGGGAATATATTTCCTATTCAAAGAAATTAAATAAAAAAATGAAAATGAAGAAAAAGCAATGAGGGGTCCAGATATGCCCACCAAAGCCCTGTGTTTCTTCCAGCCTCCCTGCCCCTCGGCCTCTGAACAAAGCTGACCCTTAAGAGGTCAGCTCATCCTCCTGTGGAACTATTGAGTGCTCACTAGTCCTGGTCTAGATTTCACTCCTAGTCATAATGATGGTTGTGACAGTCTGGTAACCAAAGAAACTGTTCAGAAGAGTCCAAAATTAAGTTCAACTCCCAATGTGAACCATCAAAGCACCTCCCTCCAGATCATCCCTGGGGAGAGTGAGTAAATGAATAATTACAAAATGGATATCGGACTCTAATTAGGTATCCAGCCGTGGGCAAGGCAGCTTGGGAGTACCTGTCAGCATAAATGGGGAGAGTGTAACTCAGGGTAACTTACGCCCTTGACCTCGACCTTGAGGTTTTTCAACCTTGGCACTAGTGACTTTTGGGCCTGGATATTTCCTTGTTGTGAAGGGCTGCCCTGCGCGTTGCAGAATGTGTAGCAGCATCCCTGATCTCCACCCACTAGGTGCCAATAGCACCATCCCACTTCAGCTAGGACAACAAAAAAGTCTCCAGATATGGCTAAATGTCCCCTGAAGAACAAAACTGCCCCTAGGTGAGAACAACTGTTCCCATCCCTGCATTTTGAGGTAAGTGCTTCATTTTCCCCATCAGAAGCCAGGGTCTCTACCCAGTCGGGTTGCCACAGAAGTTGGGGGATGACTGAATTTCCCCGTGAGTGAGTTCGCTGAGTTTCAGATGTGCCAAATAATCCAACTTCCTGTGAACCTCTTCTGTCCAGGAAAATAACACTGTCAGGTTTGGGAAAATAAGTCTGTTGACGAGAAGCTCCCAGGCCTAGAAAGTCCCGGCTGTAAAAAGGCACCCCCCACAAGGCAGGTTGATGACTGAGACAGAACACACTCAGGCTGGTCAGGTGCCCACTCTACAGCACCCCAGGATCACTGGGACCACGGAGCCACAGGAAGTGAACGCCACTTCCTCCCGTGGTTATTTCCCTGCAAGTGATAGAGAAAGAGAAAGGAGCGAGGTGCTGTGAAATTGCACAGGGTCATTTTATAACAAGCAGACGGGGAAGGGTAGGCATGCCTGCTTCATCTCTCCTCTCAAGAACACGATTCCCAATGGACAGCTTTCTTTGGAGGGAAAAGAAAAAGGAACTGTATTTCTATGTTTTGATTAATCTGAGGCTCATCCTTGAGGGCTCTGTGAAATGAATGAGCAGAATTTTCCATGGCTAACTGTCCTGGCTGCCAGGCCCTATTGGCAAAAGCCTAGTGTTTATTTACTTTTGCTCGTGTTATTTTTATTTCAGTTCAGCTGCAGCTCAGTGCGGAAAGTGTGGGGGAGGTGTATATAAAGAGCACCGAGAGTGGCCAGTACTTGGCCATGGACTCCGACGGGCTTTTGTACGGCTCAGTAAGTATAAGGCTGACAAGCTTCCAGACTCGGCCAAGGTTTGAGGTTTCCAGAAATCTTGTTACGTTGAGTGATACAAACTATAAAGCAACAATTAGTCTCTGTTTGTTATTGTTTCCAGTAGGATTCCTGCCCTCTACCTTGCCTTATTTTAGGCACAAACATAAAAGAGTTTCTTGCGGTATTCTCTCAAAATACTCAAACATATTATCACATAGACAAAGAGAAGACATTGATTGAAATTTTGGTAACTCATCTGTCAGTCATTCCGGAATACCTAGTCCCACTTCATTCATTCCAAAAATGTTTCTTGAGCATCAACCACCTGCTATAGGTGTGTCCTCTGTGCTTTTTACAAAAACTTCAGAGCCTGGATTCTAGGAATTGATATGTCATTCATAAAACTTTTATTCTAGAAGGGTCACATAAGAGGATAAAAAGTTTAATAACTCAATTGAACCAACATTTTGTCAAACGCCTCCTGTATCTAAGTACTTTAGGTACTGAAAGGGATGCAAAGATAAATTAGCTACATCCCTGCCCTCGAGAAGCATGAAGAGTTTATTCAGTATCTAAAATCCTCCACATCACCTGCTCCATCCTTCTCATAATTAATTTAGATAGGTTTGACTCTGGATATGCTAGTCTTTGTGAGAAAAGTATAGAAATAGAAGCGATCTGATTTTATCCCTTCTGGTATCTCTGGTAAAAGATTTGACTAGAAAGAGAGCTGAAGCCAATGGTCCCAGGGTTTGAAATTATTTCTGGTTTCAATGATCCTTTCGTCGTATCCTAATAACTAGATAATTAAGGCTTAGCTGTCATTCACAGCCAAAGCCAAACCCCTTTTCTTCTCTTTTATGAAGATATATGTCTACAAAAAGGCAGCCTGGAGAGTGATTTTAGTCTGGGGATTGCTTTAACCTATATCAAATTACCAAGTAACACTGGGCACAGGAAACGCTCTCTTGAAGCTATAACCTAAGCCATAGTTCAAGATGTAGACACAGTCCAGTGCTTTTCATGCTCCCGCTAAGGGTTAAGGAGATGAGATCATCAGAGTAATAGGTAGCCTGTAGTAGGCTGTTGGCTGAAATATGGATCAAATGGTATAATTTCAAGGGTTTGGAGGTAGGCAAGACAGTGGCTGCTTCATAGGGAGCAGATTTTTTTTTTAGGAGGTTCTTCCAGTTGGTAATCAATCGACCAATGGATCACTCAATCTCAGGCTCATAACTGAATTTCATGCCTCTGACGCTTTGGCAAGTTACTCACCCACTCTGAGCCTTGTCTAAAATGCAGATAGTAATGGATAGTAACTACCAGCATTAAGGGCTTAAGGGGAGTCTGAGCGACAATGAACAGAACCTGCCTGACAGCGTGACTGGCACGTTGGCGGCATCCCATCAATGGTAGCTATGAAACAGTTTCTATATCCTGACCTTCATTATTTCTTCAGTGACATGTTACAATTTTATGGCTTTTCTTTCTTTAAATCACTTTTGATATTTATTATAACCTTCTTTTACTTGTATAAAAATATTGGGGGAGAACTCCTCAAATCCAACTTCCTCTAGGCTCCAAACACCCCCTTCTCCCATTATAGTCCTAGCCATCACTGTAATTCACCTGAAATATTCAGAGGGTGATCTTGATATGTTATGCCTCATAATTTTATATTTACCCATTGACAAAGAGAAGTTCTAAATATCTCAGAGCTCTGCCTTTTGCTCTTCACCGATTTTAGGTATCAATCCATCATGATACGGATTTGTGTGTATGTGTGTGTGGAAAGGACATATTTATTTAAAAGAAAATAAGTCTGAAAGGCTATATACCAAAACGTTAATCTATTTATCTCTGGAGTTGGTAAATGGCTCATTTTATAATATCTGAATGCCTTGCTATATTTTCTGAATTTTCCTCAGTGGGTTTATCTCACCTATGTAATTGGGGACAAAACATGCTAAATATAAAAAAGAAAATAATGAAAACAATAGGCATGAATCAACTGTTAATCCCCAACCTTTTGGCACTGCTCCAAGTACATGACAAGCGCTGACAAATCCTGGTTGGGGGGTGAACGCAAGCACCTCCAAACTGGCCCGCTGACTCAGCCTCTGACTCAGTCACTGTATGAGTGTCTACTGCTGTAGTGTAATAGAGACATCACTGGGGGGGCGGTGCGCGTGGCCATCCTCAGCTTTGTCACAGAACACAGGCCTGATGCCCACTGAGTGGTGTCATGGCGTGAACCCTCCTTATAGGGGGGTGGGCCACCCACGCAGGTACAAAACTGCTGACCTCCTCCCGCCCCTGACAATGTGCATCAAACACTGATGTCTGGATAAGTTCCTTTAGAAGCAGTAGAGTCACCCAATTAAACATTACATCTATGATCCATCTTGTTCTAAAATGATCCAGTGCCTCACCAAGTTGTCACTGCACTAGACTACACATGAATAAGTAAGGATACAGAGTTCCTTACTAACCAAAGATAACTTTGTTGCATGCTTTACAGAATATCAAGAATCAAATTCACCACCTCGCTGGCAAGCACCTATTATTTGCATGGTTCTATGTCTGGGGGTAGACAGAAGGCTACCAAGATCTCATCTCTTCCCAAAGCAGGGCTTACAGTCTAACAGACAAACATGCCCACAAATAGAGAACAATGAACAGTAGGATTGGAAACCACCAGAAAGAAACACCAACCACTACGTATGAAGAGATAATATATAGACCACATGACTTGGAATTGGAGCAAAGTCAATAAGCAGCATAATAGTGTTTTAATATACCTAACTGGTTTATATCTCTATATGATAAATATCTTCTAAAATCTTAACAAATAGAAAATTCAAATAACTGGTGTTCCTCCTGCTCTCTAACAGAAGAATTCCAAGTAAAAAAAAAGTAATTGTTGGTAGATCTTTAAAAATAATTGCCCTATTTAATATGTTGTAGTTATCTTTCCAGCTTAATAAATTGACAACTGCATTGGATCCCACTGTATGGATGCGCCACTATCCACTTACCCATCATCTTTCCATGGATATTTAGGTTGCTTCCAATTAGTAACCAATATATCCAAAGACCATCCTTGAAAACACAGTTTTACATTTGCCCAACTATCTCCTAAGGGTCAGTTCCTAGATGTGAAATTGCTGAGTCGAAGGTAACACGTATTTAAAATTTTGATATATATCGCCAAACTACCCTCAGAAAGATTCCACCAATTTATCTGACCAACAGAGTGCGTGAAGAGAGCCAATTTCCCACACTCTCACTAATACTAAGACCTGTAAATCTTTTTGCTCTTTGCAAATATTATCACCAACTTGTTAAATTATTTTTAATTTGCATTTTCTTGCTAGTGAAATTGAATGTTTTCATAGGTTTAGTACCATGTTTAAAACAGCAGATATAGCATGCCATTTTGAAAGCATCCTAAATCTATATCTATATGGGCTCCTCAACATATCTCTGTGTGGACGTACATAAAGACATAAGGAAAGTGAACATCACCTGTCTATGTCTTGGTGGGTGGGCTTTGGGGTGACTTTTTCTTTTTTCTTTCTTTTTTTAATAAGTTGTCATTTTTAAAAAGTAGAATTTTTTTTATAAGTAGCAAAAAGAGCTATTTTCATTTTTTTTTTAAAAAACTAAGTTTCAGGATATGTTTTACACTTAAGACACGTTTTGTGCAAGCATGTATGTTCATTACAACGCAAAAGTAAAATCCTGATTTGGTGAGTGAAAATCATTAGGATGAAAAGTGATATTAGTAGGTTTTCAGTTATTTTTCTAGTCCAAGCTTAAAAGCCCCACAGTCTGCTTTTACCTATTTTCGACATTTGTTGTGGTCATGCCTGTGTGCCAGGCCTTTACAGAGACAAAAGACCCGGCCCTGGTCTTGGGGTGCTTGTAGTCATCCAGGATCTCCCCAGGGGGAGACTACAGGGTCTTGAGGACAGCAAATGGAAGGAGAGCTTATAACAACAGCAAATGTATACTGAAGGCTCATTACGCGCTGGGTCCTGTTCTAAGTCCTCGTTAACACCCTCAGAGATAGGCTCATTACCCCGTTTTTACTGAAGAAGAAACTAAGGCACAGAGAACCTAGGTAACTTGCCCAAGGTCACCCAGCTAGTAAGCCGAGGAACCCTTTTTAAAACCACTCACTAATAGACCGACTCTCTTTTATCTTTTTAGCAGACACCAGATGAGGACTGTTTGTTCCTGGAAAGGCTGGAGGAAAACCATTACAACACCTACACATCCAAGAAGCACGCAGAGAAGAATTGGTTTGTTGGGCTCAAGAAGAATGGAAGCTGCAAGCGCGGTCCCCGGACTCACTACGGCCAGAAAGCGATCCTGTTTCTCCCCCTGCCAGTCTCCTCTGATTAGAGAAATCTGCTCTGGGTGCTGACGGCTCCAGAGGAGCCGGAGGGGTCCTCACTGGTTGACCCCAGATTGTTCCCTTGACCATTGGCTATGTTTACCCCTGGCCCCAAGAGCCTGAATCTGTAAGCAATGCACTTCTAAATACCCAGTTCGCTTTCTTGCAGAGCCCTTTTCCCCAACACAGTTTGGAACAGAGGGACCAAATTGCTTCCAGGGGCCAACTGGCTGGCCAGTCTGGGTCTGGTTTAGAGGTCCATTTGCCTGCAGGCACCTGTTGCAGGCTGGGCCTCTCAATGCCAAGGTAGGGCCAAAAGAAGTGCGTTCGGGGGGATGCGGAATGAGTCATTAGTTACTGCATATAATTCCTGAGTAAACCCTGTCAGTGATTCTCCTAAACATCTGGCATAATTCCCTTTCATCCTTTCAATGTCCCATAAATATTAACAGAGAAGCTTATGGCTGGCTGGGTTAGAGGAAGGCAGCATTCCACGAGTAGAAACAGGGATTAAGAAATCCTCTCTCAAGAATGGAAGGGATTAAAATAGCAAGGGGAGATTGGGTTCTGGCTTAGAAGGATGCAATGTCAACATGGAATAAATGAAGGATGGGAGGCTCAGCCACAGCAAAGCAATGCTTTGGACTTTCCCAAGGTTACTGGGCAGCAGGAAGCCCCTGGATGGTGTCAGGTGGAAAGCGTGAGCAGTGGGTTCTTGATAAAAGCAAGGACATCGGATGTTGGTAAATTCATTTGGGTTCAGGAGTGATGAGAAAGAAAGGGGAACATGGGTTTGAGTGGTCATTGTCCTCTAAAGAGGATGATTCTAGTGACGAGAAGGAAAGAGAAAGGGACACCATGACACGTGCTTGGCCACCAGAAAGCAGAGGCTTTGGGGTCCCAGGGCAGTGCTTAAAAGTCACAGGGGGAGCTTGTTTGAATGTACATTCTGGTTCAGTGGGTCCGGGGTACAGTTTTTACATTTCTAACAAGTTCCCAGGTGCTGCAGATGCTGCTGCCACCCCCCACCATGATTTAAGTAGAGGTCCTGAAGAATGTTAGTCAAATGAAGGTGGCTCAACCCCCACCCCGCCCTCTCTCTCCTCACCCTTAAGATGCCTGTGTTCAGAAGCATGGATTTAAGGCGCTTTGGTCCATTGCCTATAAAATGCCCATTTAGAAGATAAACAAAAGCATACTTCAAAACGTTAAACCATCACAAACAGCTTTTCCCAAGAGACCATTTGTGTTACGATTACTTGTATAAATACGCTTCCTGCTTAACGTAAACTTGACCCAAGTGGCTAGCAAATTAGAAACACCATTTATCTTTGACATATGATACTGTTGCCATGTAAGGGCCTTAAATAAGCCATTTAAATTTACTGTGAGACTATGTTTTAATCACATTTAAAAATATATAGCTCAAAGGCAGTTAAACTGATCAGCAGTCAGCCACTGAGAATAATAGGATACGATATATAAGCTATTCAATTATCTACTATTTATACTACATTTACCTGTAAAATGAGATATTGCTTTGTTTTTCACTGTGCTATTAGAAATTTTTCTTTGAAAAAATGGGGACTCTTAAACAATGATATGATAATTATGGATAAAAATTGATGAGAATGTTTGTTAGCTCATGTTTTATAAGGAATAGAAGTAATTATTAATTGAAAACAATCCCTTAGTAATTGAACCATTATATTGAAAACGGAAGAAAAATGACAATTTGTGAAAGTTCCAAAGGATAGTGCAGTTGAGGAACTAAACTTAGTTAACACTATGGTGAATAATACCATCCTGCATTTCTACAGCAAAATGATTTGTAACTTTGTTTTGGTTTTTGCAACTTGGATAAGATGGTTCTATTTTATATTAGTAAATTTTTGCAGGCAAGTTGGCGATAGTGCAGTGTGGCTTTACATCTCTTTATTACAAAGATTTGGCCAGAAAAAGGCACCCAGAGAGGAAATCCAAGATATTTATAACGGTCCATAACTTTTTAGTGTATGAATCAAATTCAAGTAGAACATAATTGGCCAAGAAAACTTAAACACTGTTGCTAACAGATGAGATCGAAGTCTGTAGTTTCAGAGACCCAAAGCCTTGTAAAAGAAACACTACTGTGACCTCAACACCCTCAGCCCAGTCATCATTCGTATATTTGTTCAATTAATATTTATTAAGTGCCTACTGTGTGTCAGGCACTCTCCTGGGTACTGGGGCTCCTGAGAACCTTGTCTGTCTGATTTGCTGCTGTATTCTCTCCCGGGGCATTAGATTTGTGATGAAAGATACTGTGGATTCATTTCTTTCAGTCAAGTAAAAACAGACTTCGTAGGTTCCAGCTGAATAAACAGTAAGTCCCAGAAACCCAGGTTTTGGAAGAATTAGCAAACCCCAGCACAAGATAAACCCCTATCAAAGTGTTAGAGGACATGGCAAGGTAAACGTAACATTTTCAACCATGTGAGTTCAGGGGGAACCGTTTTCAAATCAGAAAAAGCCTGTCAGATCTGGTAGGAAGGGGGCGGTTGGTAGTTCCCCACTCCGTTTTGAACATGATCTAGTTCCCTAAACATGGAGCATTCCCGTTGCTCTGTCTCTTCCTTGAGGAAGTCTTGTAGCCATCTGCCTGTCATATGCCTCTCGTGTGGACTGATTTTCAGGCCAACTATAATGAGTTGCCTGACATTCTGTAAAAGCATCAGGAACATATATGCTTTGTTTTCAATGTGCTGGTGGAGGTAGTGGTGATCTGTTTCCTTGGAAGGGATGGTAATAAAGCCTCCTACGGCCAACAGTGTGTACTTACAAAAGTTGACTGGAGCATCATGTGCTACTCAAGATCAGGGTCCCTGCTTTGTGTCAGAGGTGATGGAGTCCAAGTCCCCAGCCTGTAGAACATGATGCCTGAACCGAGTGAGCTCACGGGCTGCAAAGCAGACCTCTGATGAAGAAGACACCTGTCGTTTTACATCACTGTCTCATTTTTTTTGCACCTTATGAGTATTAATAAACGTTCCACTAATAGGTGATAATGTCTCTGAGTTTCTGAGTATCGTGGTGTTTCATCTTCCTATGTAGGGACCTCCCCTGGCATCTCCGCTTTGGCTGCTTTGTCTGCTACACTTAACTTGTCACCAAATATTAGACTTTTAAGACTGGTAGGAAAAGGTAAGGTAACAACATTTTTCATTTTGCTTGGAAACTTAAGTCAATATTGGTGCATTTCTAGGGATTAATTAGGGAAGTATATTCAGGAAATTTGCCCCCTAAAGAGTCAAGCACCATAACTAGCTGAAGTGATACTTTTTCTTTATAGTAAAATCATGCAAAATTTTGATATTATAGTAAAGCTAACCAGCATGGGCTTAGACAAAGAAACTGTGATTGGAAAAAAATTCAAGGACTTATTTACAATTTTGAGTCAATGTTAAGAGGTGCACCTCTCAAGAGCCTTGACATGAGGCTATAAGTTGCCTCATCAAATTTTCTGAAATTATCATACTAAGCAACAACTCCTTAAATAAACTTCTGAATCTTATGACTTATTATTCTTAGGATAAAGTACACTGTTTCTTAGACATCACGACAGAATCAGATCACACAAATGCACAAGCACACATGCACTTATATGTGCACACATACCCATACTCATACAAGCACCTGAACCAATACAAAACAGTTGAGCAGTGTTTGCTCACTCTGCTAATTACATACCACAATCAATCCTGCCATTTTCTTTTAAAGTTGCCTAAAAAAATATTTTTCTACCTTTTGGAGCTTGATCCATACTAAGAATGACATTTTCCGTCACAACCCAGCATATACATACTCTTGTACATACATACAACTGAAACTAAAAATGTCATATAT
>NW_006443124.1:3595021-3600356 GCF_000325575.1 Pteropus alecto
AAAAATGCTGGTCAAGATCAATTAAATTGGGTCACGACACTAAAGGGTCACAGCTAAAGTTTGAAAAACACTGGCTTAAAGTAACCATTCTTCCTGAAGACAAGACTCAGTTGGAATCCTGTATTATGATGTTAGAGTTTTCAAAGACATGGATTGTTCTTGAAGACACAGGCAAGGAGACATTTAGTTACCCAGAAACCATCTGTTCTGAGGGCTTGGTGAATTCTTTTAGTTGGTTTGCTACTAATCATGCAAAATAAATGCAATGATGCAGATCCCACAGGAACCTACTGCTGCTCCCAATGTTGGTCTTAGCAGATTTCTGTTCTCAGAGCCCTGGGGACTTGGACCCCTGCCCCTCCTTTGGAATTCTCATCTCTTTGGGTCATTTTCTCCCTAACTCGCAGTGTCCACTTCATTCCTCTCTCTTGACCCCCAAATTCCTAGTTCATAACCATTTATAAACAAGACATAAAAAGTAGATTGAGCCAGGAAAAGGCTAGAAACCCAGCCCTCATCACTTTCTGGGAATTAGCCTCTCATCTACCTAAAAAAAAAGTTGACCATCCATGACTCGGACCTAAGATAAACACCCGTGCTACTGAAATGCATCTTATACAGGAATTTAAGTTTTCATCTTTGCAGCATCAATTAAAAAAGTAACTATGTGCCCTAAATGTTCGGGGGGAGGGAAAGGTGGGTTTAGGGTGGCTGAGAATTGGCATCTTATGGGTTAATTAGACCACAAACAGAAAACTATAAGTGAAGTCATCACTTTTCATATTTATCTGAGCGATGTCCTATCTGCCATGAAGCAGGTAGGAGAGGGGAAGGCTAAACCCTTAGCACTTTTGGGTTGTTGTTATACTAACAAGTATGGTAATAATGACGCGTCAAAGATGTGCCCTCAACTGCAAATTAGCAAAATTTATTTTCAGGAGCAGTAGCGCAATGTAAGAATACTTAAGCCCAACCAAGCAGTGGGACGTGTATGCTCTCCATGTCAAAAATTACTAGAGATTCAACAACCGTTAAAATTGAAATGATGACTCATAAAAAGTGGCACACCCCCTCCTTCCTACTTCACGCCCTACACCTGTCTTCCACCCCCAGAAAGAAACTTCCTTTGCCATGGTACATAAAATTTACTCTAGAATCCAGAGAACTCAGACTCTGAGATGTGGGGATCTGACATCCAGCACTCAGGACCCCAGTGATTCATCTAACATTCTCTCAAGTTACAAGGGAAATGTACTAAAAGACTACTAGGATCTTTCTGTAACATTGTACCCACATTTTGGTTGACACACTGACCATGACATACTATACTGTTAGCTTTCCACCCTAGTTATAAAATTTTTCTTCTTTTTTTTTTTTTAAGCCTACAGCACCTGGTAGTCCCAGGCAGTCTTCCATCCAAGTACTAACCAGGCCCAACCCTGCTTTGCTTCCGAGCTCAGACAAGATCGGGCGCATTCAAGGTAGTATGGCCGTAGACCCTAGTTACAAAATTAAAAAGAGAAACCAGGTCATACACAGCCTGAAGCTAAAAGGTGGGTTTGCTTTACAGGTGTTGTATTATAGGACCTAGTTTTAGAGTCTTCTGATGGGTCTGAGAATGTTTGTGATGTAGGGAGAAGGTGTTACTCAAATTGATTCCTTCTCTCTGAGCTTCCCACTGTCACACATTCAGCAGCTAAACATTGGTGTCTGTTTTATTACATCAAGAAGCAAATCTCACCATGTCCTTAATGCGCTTTTCTATCAGCCTTACTGAACGATTGGACATTCCGTTTTTGGAACTGTGTTCAATTTCCGGATTTTTTCTTGGCTGCTGTGCTTGGGGATATAAATGTAGGCAGGCAGTTTGTGCAAATTATCATCACAGAAACACACCTCGCTGTGATTTTCCCATTTCATGTTTTCCTGCCTTAGGAAAAATTTTTTAGTCTTACCCAGAGATACTAGGAGCAAGATGTTAGATTATTTTACTGATATGCCTTAGCATATCTTCGAAATAAGTTTTAGGAATGTTGTTATATACTAACTTGTTTTGCATGGATTGCAAAAATAGGACTATTCACAGCCTGGGAATGTCAACTCTGTTAGGAGTTCAGTAATTTCCTGTAAAAGTGAACAATAAAATGTATGGTATTTTCAAAATAGAACACCTGCATTAGAAATTGATTCTGAGCTGGGAAATGGTACAGGTTTTAAAATTGGCCGGATTATTTCTACTAATACAAAATCACAAATCCAGGGTGGTTGTACAGAGAGGACAAATGAGAGAAAAACTTGTTTCTATATTCTTGGTGCTACCAGAATCTGTCATATAATATTTAGTGGAAGTGAAGAAGAGAGATGGGTTTTATAGATTGCTTGAAAAAATGTGTTAACTCCCAAGTAATTTGAACATCTGGGAAGAGTCCAATAGGGCAGAGGGTACCCTGAATGGTCTGCTCCTCAAGAATAAACAGCAACAATAAGATGGAAATGAAGCTTCTTTCCTCACTTATCTAACTCTTCAATTCATTAATCATTTATTGAGTATCTACCATTATGTCAGTCAGGGTCCAATCAGGAGATAGAAACGACACAAAAATTTGAATGGGGCAATTTTAATAAAAATAATTATTAACTAGTGAAAGGGGACTAATCACTAAGAGGAGTAAAAGATCTCTAAAGAATATTGGAACAACAGACATAGGGAGCAGGTCCTATCCCCAGGGCTGAGGAAAGCATTCGCGGAAGGAGCAAACTTGAGAGCAGGTCTCCTCTCAAGGATGAGACACAGACTTCGCTGGAAAAGGTGTGGCTGTGGCCCACAGGACATTGGAGGCTCTCACTGCGGTGCCTCAGGGAGCTTCTCACTGGAGTACCAGCGAAACCCTTTGGAAGCAACTTGCTGGGGTTGTAGACTACCAGGTCTCTGGCAGGAAGCTGCCCACTGGCCACTGTGCCACGGGGGCAAGAAGAAAACACAGGAACTCCAAAGAAAAGCCCCTTCCTCTTGCAGTGTCCCTCCAGTGCCCTCTGCTGATAAACCTTAAGTTATATTAGCTGGCAAAGGAGAAATGTTTATAGGGTCCAGATCCTGTATCACAAAACAAGGCAAAGAAGAGTGAATTTGGAGCACAGGCAATAAATTGGTAACTGGCATAACGGTAATTTAGATACTCTGCTAGACACAGTATTAAAAGATGACATGCATTATTTGTAGGATTGCAAATTGGTACAGCCACTATGGAAAACAGTCTGGAGGTTTCTCAAAAAATTAAAAATGGATAAACCTTTTGATCCAGCAATTGCACTTCTGGGTATTTATCCGAAGAAAACCAAAATAATAATTCATAAAGATCTATGCACCCCAATATTCATGGCAACACAATTTACAATAGCCAAGATATGGAAGCAACCTAAATGCCCATGAACAGACAACTGGATAAAGAAGTTATGATTCATATATACAATGGACTATTACTCAGCCATTAAAAAAATGAAATTCTACCATTTGCAACGACATGGATGGACCTAGAGCTTCTTATGCTGAGTGAAATAGTCAGAAAGAGAAAGATAAATACCATATGATTTCACTTATATGCAGAATCTAAGGAACAAAAAGAACAAACTAATCAAAAACAGACTCACAAATATAGAGAACAATTTGGTGATGGACAGAGAGGAGGGGGTGTTGCGGGGCTGGGAGAATGAGGTGAAGGGTTAAAGAAGTACAAATTAGTAGTTGATAGATGGTCACGGGGATGGGGAGCACAGCATAGGGAATGCAGTTAGCATTAATACATTGGCTAGGTGGAAAACCAGAGGAAAGAGCAATAAGGGGGATTGTTTTATCAACTATATAAATGTCTAACCAATGTACTGTATACTTGAAACTAATAAAATAAAAATTTTTTAAAAAGATGAATAAATGTGGTCCTTTTCTTTAAAAAGCTTATTATAGTAGTGGAGAAAGTCCTTACATAAAAGGACCAATTATTTTGGCTTTGTTCCCTTTATGAAAAAAAGCTGCTATCTTTCTAATCCTTCTGAGCTTATCTGAAAACTACCATGTATGTTCAAGGCGCTTTCTAGAGATACTGTTAAGTCATTCCCTGATTTAAATCAATGTAATATACATATACAGAAGAAGACAGCTTTGTAGACAAACTGGCAGAGTTGGAATCCTGGCTCCTCCCTTTACTGACTTTGTAACCTTGGGCAAGTTACTTAGTCATCTGTCCTCCACTTCCTCCTCTATGAAATGAGAATATAAACTGTCCCAACCTCACATGGTTGTTGTGAGCATCAAACAAAATGGAGACATGCAAGTATTTTTAACACAATATCTGGTACATGATAAGGATTAAATAAATATTTGCTATTATTTTTATAATAAATATAATTATACGTATTATATAATAAGATAGGGCTAAAAATGATCTTTTAGATTTTCCATTTAGGCTCCCAATAATCAATTTCAGAAATCCATATTTGGAGAGATCTTACTTCACAGCAGGTCCTTTGGAAAAAATATAAGAATCTCGGCTGACTCTAAGCTTATCTCTGTACGGCACAGAGCATGGAGTGTAAGTGCCCTATTGTAGTTTGAGTTAGTCAGTCCACATCTGGGCTGCTGTATTTCATTTTAGATGCTGCATATTAAAAGAAGTTTTATGAATAATAAAAAAAAGTTTTATAGAGGGTAACATAAATAGTAAACAGCCAGAAAAACATACCCACCTCCAAAAAAGAAGAAGAAACTAGATGTGTTTAGTCAAGAAAAGATTTAAAATAAGATATTAGAGCTCTCTTCACATAATCCAAAGATCATTTGGTTTTTCATGTTCTGGTAGTCAAAATGGGTATAGGTATTTGGAACTTGACAAGGCAGTCATTTTTGTTCAATACAAAAATTTTTTTTCTAACAACTATAACCATTCCAACAATGATCGAAGCACATACAGGTAAACTTTGATATCTGCCAGTCCTAGAAATTCTCATATAGAGCCTAGATGGACACCTGCAGTAGACTCTGTGATTTGTCACCAGCTACCCCTTCAGAAATGACCCCCACACCCAGCTGCTGAGAGTACTATATGCAACAGGCCTCAGTCATCAGTATCCTTCATGGATGGCCTTGGTAAGCAGAGTTGCTTTGTCCGAGGGCACGCCCCTCTGAGGTGGTCTGCATAGGTGCATTATTGCCTGGCCCCTTCCCCTAAACTTTGGATAGCTCTACAGGATCTTTCCAGCTTCAGAACTTCTCATAAAGTCAGCTGAGGCCTCTATTGAAATTGCCTCAACTTCTTGTCTGCCTTATCCTGCTCCTTCCATG
>NW_006443124.1:3602107-3645871 GCF_000325575.1 Pteropus alecto
AGGGGTTGGATTTGGCTGGCTGGAGATGTCTTAATCTGGGTATGAAATAGATAACGTAAACATGTTTACATAGATCTAATGAGAAAAACTCAATAGCCCATATTACCCTGCAGATACTGGCTTCTTAAAGACCCATAATCAAAAAGTGACCTCCTAGAAAAAAAAAACAAAAAACAAAAAACAAAGAAACCAAAGAGACAAAAAGCGAATAGAGAGAGTATGGATTAGTTTAGGTATTCCAGATTCTGTAAGTAACATGACCGATGCCATGATAACCACTCTGAATTGATCTCATTCCTTTTCCTAGAAAACAGGGAGACCTGCCTTCCTGACAACCAAAGGAAGATAGTTCCTGAATCTCTGCTGTGGGGGAGGGATTGTAACCCAACTCCTGGAAATAAAGAAAGAAAAGGGCTCTACTGAAGAGTCCACAATTTAGCTGGAGAAAGTGCTACATAGATGAATCGTTAGAATGTAACATAGGAGAGCACTAAACGCAATATGTACGTGTGCTGTTGGAGCTCAGGTGGGAGGAATAAAAGTCCTCCCAGGAGAGTTAGGGAACGCTTCCCCGAGGTGATGTCTGACCTGTGTCAGAAGAGATAAGCAGTTGTCTACAAGGAGAGCAAGTAGGAGAGAAAACAACCACAGGGCAGTGGGGGGAATGAAGCAGGACCATGGAGTCTCACCTTACTCAAGGATTAAGCACCAGGGAGTTAGCTTGTGATGTCAGTCATACGTGGTCAAAGTCAGCCTTGAAAAGCCCATGGAGAGAGGGTTTACCATCTCTCAGTAAGCCACTTGCATGCATTGTGGTGGGGGGTTGGGGGGGTCTATGTAGTATGAACATTTTAAATAATTAAGCATTGTAATCACCCTCAACCAGGGAGGTGCTCCTGGTACAGCAGGCCCAGAAAAAAGAAATAACAGCAGACTTCTGCCTCCCCTTCACTCCCTGGGAACATATATGCATGGAGTAGAATCCAGGCAGATTATCCACACTATTTACTGTTCTCTTTCTCCTCGCTCTCTCTCTCTGTCTCTCTCCTGAGTAAAGTTGATTTCTTGTAAGTTGGTTATGTGAGTGTGATGTCACTTTCCTGACAAGAACAGGGCATAAGCTTGGAGTTACCCAACTTTACTATTAAAAATGCGACTTCCTTTAGCCTTGGTTTCCATACCTCTAACACAGAGAGAATATAAAATCTTCTTAAGGTTACTGTGAGCAATAATTGAACTAATCTGTACAGACTGCTTAGGATACTGCTTGGTACAGGGTAAATAGTCAATGAATATTAATTATTACTGCTAGGATTACTCCAATCAGAGGAAACAGCATGTGTTAAGACACAGAAGTACAAAGAAGAATGGTGTGTTTAAAGGATGGTGAGCAGCATAACTAGATAAGAGCGAGGCTGGTAAAATAAGCTCTGGGGAATTTGTGAAGGTTCTTTGTTGAAGAACTAAGCTTAAAACTCTGCCTTTGGGCAAGAAGAAACCTATGGAGACTCTAAGCAGGTAAGTCATAACTCCACTTTTATGTTAAACTGAGATAACTCTAGCTATGGAGAAAAAGAAGATGGAAAAATCAGTCAGGAGGGTACTGTAAGAGCTTCATTCTGAGATATGGAGAACCTGAATTGATGATGATGGTGGTGGTGGTGGTGGTAATGACAATAATTTTCTTAGTGTGGTTTCCCCCAAAACAGACCCTGAGAGCATAAGTGGGGTGCGGGATGGGAGGAGATCTCAAGAAGCATAAGTGAGAAAGGAAAAGTAAGACAGGGATGGGAGAAGGGCCAACAAAGTGGGCATCACTGAGCAGATCATTGCTGTGGACAAGTGGGGCCCTGAGAGGTTATGAAAAACAGTTTACACCTCCAAATTGCCCCAACGAGGGAAGTAGGGTACTTATCCATTGGTGCCATCCTTCTCTGCTTGAGAGCTTCCATTGGAGGTGTAAATTCCAGCACCTCTGGGCTGCTCTACCTCCAGATTGAGCAAACTCCTGTAACACCAAGGAAACCTCGGGCAGAGAAAAAGAGAGAGGCAGGCCCTTAAGGTAGAAACTGTCAGTTTGTGTGGGAACTATCCATTAGAGCTGTATGCGAGCTCAGAAGTGGCTGGAGGAATATATGGGGGAGCATGATGACAATGACAATGATAATACTAGTTGTAGTAGGTAACCTTTACTGAGTGCTTACCAAGAGCCAGGCATGTGCTAAGCATTTCGTATAAACACATTATCAAGGTCTTTCCTTACAACCCCTAAGGTGATGGTGCCATTAGTATCCTCTTTTAATAGATGGAGAAACTGAAGCAACAAGAGGTGATGTGATGTCTCCAAAGTCACACAGCTAGTAAGTAATGAAGCCCACACTTGAGCTCTGTAGTCTGACTCAAGCCCACACCATCAATCGCTACTGTGTATCATCTCTGAGAGAATGGTAAGAGCTGGGAAGAAGAACTATATCTGAGAATGACTTAGGACAGCGCAGTCCAATAGAATTGTCCAAAATGATAGAAGTAACACCTGTGCTGTCCGGTATGGTAGACACTAGCCATGTGTGGCTATGGAACACTTCGAAATGTAACAAGTGTGGCTAACAATTAAAGTTTGAATTTTATTTAATTTAAATTAACTTAAATTTAAATTTATGTGTAGCTAGTGGCTACTGCATTGGACAGTACAAATTTAGGAGGCAGAATACGCTGCCCTTGAAGAAGGTGAGGGTAACTTAGAACTTTAACGACATGATGATATTATGACACATTGTGATATGTGTCATAATTAATTAATTACGAAGAGTATTTAAAGTTCTGAAATTAATTTTTATATTTAATTTAAAACTTTTTTATATAAAAGCAATGCAAGTGCATAGTTTAAAAGTCGTATAGTACTATAAGGTTTATAACAATGACCAGCAGCAGTCTCCCTTCCCATCACTTCCCTGTATTGCTCTCCAGAGGCAATTACTTTCATTTCTTCTAGATATTTCTCCCTATGCTTAATGTCGTATTTCTAAACAACATGTTGCTATTTCATTTATTGACTTTTCTTCAATATTAAACGGTATCTATTGGCTTCATACTGTGGAAGATAAGGATTTAGCTTTTCACCCTATCTACCAGCCGATAATATATATATATATATATATATACACACACACACATAGCTTCCACGCCATCCTAGTGCCCTTCTCACTCTCCCTATAAAGTCATATCAGTGACTCATATCACTGGTTAGTTCAAGATTCAATGTTTACATTAGTAAAATTATGTAACTATTAGTTGATAGAAGCCATGTGGATGAGTGCATGTTTTTTCTCATACAAGTATCTGGTTTTCATTTCCTCCATTTTCAACTTACTCATCACTAATTCAGTCTCAAACTTTGAACAACTCTAAAAAGCCTCTCAGTTCAATCAACCACACTGTTTATCAGTTCAATTTTTCATTGAGTTGTCCCTCCTGGGGCCCTCCAATCTGTGAGGCTGCATTCAGGGTCTCCTGCAGACTTGTCGCCCTGTGGCTTCCTTCCACTATTTTCCTGAGACTCCTTGTACATCTCTCCTGTTTTAGATCACTGTTCCATGATCCCATGCAATCCTCTTTCTTGATTTAGCCCTCTATTTTTAATATTTCCTACAGTAACATTTTTACAAATGGTAAATGGAAAGTTAATTTTTGACAGTCTTTGTGCCTGAAAATGTCTTCGTTCTAACCTTATACTTGGTTGACAGTCTAGCTGGGTATAGAAGTCTCCATTGGAAATTGTTTTCCCTCAGAAACATGAAGGCATTGCTCTTTTGTCCCCTAAGGTTACAGTGCTGATGTGACAATATGTGATGCCATTCTGATTCCTGATTAATTGACCGTTACCTCTTTTCCTCTCTAGAAGCTTTTAATATTTTCTTTGGCTCCAGTATTTAAAATATTGTAATAATGTGCTTTGGTGTGGATCATTTTATTCATTGTGTTAGATTTGTGGTGGTCTCTTTCAATCTAGAAATGTATGACCTTTGCTTCTAGGCAATTTTCTTAGATAATTCTCTCCTTTCCATTTACTTAGTTCTTTTTTTCTCTTATCCCCCTGAGTGTATGAGTACACACACATACACATCCTATTGGTTCTATTTCTCTGGAGAACTCTGATTAATACAATTTATTAAGTATGAAAACAGTAATACAATTTTGTAGAGAAAAACCCAAATTTTTGGAAGATGCATGATAAAATATTTAGGAGTAAAATGTCATAACGTATATAATTTACTTTACAGTGGTTCAGCAAACAAACATACTCACATACACAGAAAAGCAAATATGGTAGAATGTTAACAACTAATAAATGTAGGTTATGGGTGTATGGGTATGTATTGAACTTTTCTTTTTACTTTTATGTTCAGAATTTCCCAGAGTAAAAAATCAAATAAGAAAACAAAAACTCAGAGCAATAAGTAGGAATTGGCAGTATTGAAGTTTATCTCATTTCTTATGATAATCAGGTAGATGAGGTATAAAAGGCTCTTGGAGGGCATGGGGGGTACAGTAGACTAGGTTTTGAGTTGGAGGTAAGCAAGAACTATAATTAAGACTACTGCTAACCAGGAGTTTCAAAGAGGTATATTGTCAATGAAGGAACGGCTCAGGGGAAGAAAATCTACCCACTGGCTATCCTCATAAAAAAAATCTGTATCATGAAAAAGAAAGGTTTCCCTGTAAGAATTTATAATCATGAGCCTGTCCTCAAGCAGAATTGGACTACAAATTTATACTACTTGCCTGGCTAGAAACTCCTATCCTTAGAAATTAATAAAAGGCAATGATCCATGACATTCTTTGGACACCAGGTAAAAGCAAACAAAAAACCTCTCTGCAGATTTAAACCCCCAAACTAGGATGTACAGTTTTCCATGTTTAATTCAAAAGTTACTTATAAAAAGTTGAAAAAAAAAGAGGCAGCAGTTACAACAAATGGCACCAACGAACTCCAGATACTGGAATTATTGGATATTTAGAGTAATCAAATACATTTTTCAAAAAGGGACTTGTAATGTGAGAAATAAAAAGACGATCACGAACACAAGTTAGATTTAACTAAAAAGGAATCGGCTGGAACTTCAAATGAAAAATAGAGATATTTAAATTAAAAATCTAATGGTAGACTACTTCCAGAAATGTCAGAGGCGTAAAGTGATCATGAAAACCTCCCATAAAAAATAATGACAAAAACAAAGTTTTTAAAAGGTTTTTTTTTTTAAAGAACAACTATTTCAAGACCCTGGAGAGAGTCCAAAAGCAGACAGAAGCAGAAGGAAAGTTTACTCTCAAAAAAACTGCCACAGGAAGGGATAAGAATTAAGTTTATGTCTTCCTGGCCTAAGGGTGATGCCCAACTCTTACAGCTATAGTTATTTTAAAAATTGCAGTGGAAAACCACAGCCTTACCAGCTAAGGTGCCAAATATCAGAGTTCAAGGCTGAAAATGTAGCTAGAAATCTACAGGAAAAGTACTGGCAGCAGAAAACCCACAGAAGGAGTATAAAACTCTGAATATGAACTCTACTCAAATCTTTGGCCAAGAGCTAAACTACGCGTGTGTGGGAGGAGGCCCTAAGGGGCCTAGTGAAAAAAGTGGGCAGAAACCAGAAAGAAATATGCCTTTGAATCTCAGAGCTTTGTGTGGCCCTATCTGTGAAGTCACTACTTTTTTTTTTTTTTTAACTGAGTGAACTTCCTAACCATGCACAAGTCAGGTACCAGAAAGTTGAATCTTACAGGCTTAAAATGTAAGAAACAGAGGCCCAAAACAGCCAAAAAGATAGAAATTAGGGAAAGGGAAACCTCTAGAAGCAATAAAATAAAAAAAGAGTGACCTCTATCTCTATTGAAATCCTTGAATAACCACCAAATTACACAGAGACAGGGAAAAATCCCAGAAGGCCAGGTGAAGAAAGTAGCAATAGAAAATCATAATGACAGAGATATTAGTTGCTGCATGTCATAAGAGTGACAAAGTTTGCAATTAGAGTCCAGACAAGTTAATTGCCTATTAGAACAAAAAATAACAAATCTCAAAAGAATATAGCAGAATCTAGAATTGCCATATAGCCCAATTTTCAACCAGAAATTACTAGACATGCAAAGAAACATTAAAGCATGCTCTATACACAGGCATAAAGGCAGCCAATAGAAACTGACTCCGAGTGGCTCCAGATGTTGAATTTAGCAAAGACTTTAAAGCAGTTATTATAAATATGGTCAAAGAATTAAAGGGAAATATGGTATGTTGAATGAACAGCTAGGAACTCTCAATAGAGAAATGGAAACTTAACACACCCACAAATGGAAATTCTAGAGCTGAAAAGTACAAAAACTAAAATCTAAAAAGTTCACTAGATGGGCTCATCCACTTATTGGGGATGGCAAAAAAAAAGAATCAGTGAACTTTAGATAGAGAAATTAGAAGTGTCCAATCCAAACAATAGAAAGAATGAAGATTGAGAAAAAATGAAGAGAATCTCAGAGACCTGAGGAAACAGTATCCAAATATCCAATCCATACATAATTGGAATTCCAGAGTGAGAGGGGAAAGAGAAGGGACCGGAAAAAAGGAGTATAAAACTCCTTTTATACTTCAAAAATTCAAAAATTATTTGAAGAAATAATTACTGAAAATTCCCAAAGAGGCACAAGGAAACTCTTAGGGGTAATGGCAATTTTTCTGTATTTTGACTGTGGTGGTAGTTTTAAATGAGTAAACATTCATCAAAATTCACCTAATTGTACGATTTAAATGAGTGCTTTTTATTGCACATAAATTACATCTCAATAAGTTGTCCAAAATGTAAATGATGCAATTCATCCCTCCTTTCCATTAAAAATTTTTAATGGATGGGTTATTATGTTGGACATATCTGAAGAGAGAATATGGGTAAACAGAAAAATTAATCAACATTAATTAGTCAGAATGTAATATGGTGACATCAAGGAGACATCAAGAGACACAAATAATAGAATGGAAGGAGGGGTTGTAGTATAAGTGGAAATGTGGATAGAAGATAACTGGAAAGATTTTCACTGAGAGTTTTCTAGTTTTGATGAAAGACATAAATCTTAAGGTTCAGGAAGCACATGGAGTCCTATGCAGTATAAATTACATTTCAACCACATCTAGACACACAGTTGTGAGGATGGTGAATGCCATAGAGAATTTTTTTAAACAGCTGGAGGAAAGAGAAAAAAACCACTGATTCAAAAAGATATATGTACCCCTATGTTCAGTGCAGCATTATAGTGGTAGCCAAGACATAGAAGCAACTTAGTTGTCTATCAATAGATTAACGGATAAAGAAGATACAACACACACAATGGAATATTATTCAGCAATAAAATAGTATGAAATATTGTCACTTAACACAACTTTGGACCTAGAGGGCATTATGCTAAGTCAGACAGAGAAAGACAAATACCATATGATTTTACTTATATGTAGAATCTAAAAAACAAAAATAAAAACAAAAACAAATGAATAAACAGAAACAAACCCATAGATACAGAGAACAAGTTGATGGTTGCTAAAGGCGAGGGGATGGGAGGTGAGAATAAAAAAAAGAAAGAAAGAAAAGAAAGAGCTATTACCTATAAAGTGGCATTGATTTGGCAGCAGACTTTTCAACCCAACAATAGCGGCCAAGAAAGAGTAGAATCCGGTCTTCAAAGTGTTGATAGAAAATAAATGTCAACCCCTCTCTGTTGGTATCTCGTAACCAGCTGCAGAGCTATTTCTGAACAGCACCTTCTGTTTTGAGCCTTCTCATTACCTCGTCACTCCCAGTCCATCAAAATATGTCCCGTCTCTTAAACTATTAAGGGATTTTATTTAAAGTAAACAGTGTTAATGTGTTGAAGGTGTTAATGACTTAATACTGTGGGCTGCCAGTGTTGACTTAAGCCATTTTTTATTATAATATTACGTAAATATGCACAAATATATAAAACTAGATTTAAACTCTTATGCTTATAGCTCTTACATAACTATTAAACCAAATTTATAAACATGATTTATTTAAAAAATTAAAAATAAAATTACAATGCCAATAAAATAAAAAATATTGATATGTGACACATGATGCTATTTTGCTGAAATTAAATGATTGAAATTGTGTTTAATAGCTGAAAGATATAGTTTTGTGTCTTCTCTTTCCAGGGAGGCTCAAAGCAATGGGTCTGGAGTCAAACTGTCTGGGTTGAAATCCCACTGTGTGATTTGGGCAAGTGACTTAACCTCTTTAAGTCTCTATCCCCCTCCAGTGTGCAATGAACACAGTAAGTACCTAGTCATAGGGATACTGTGAAGATTAAATTCAACAGTGCAAGGAAAGTACTTAGCCTAGTGCTCAACACACACAAAAAAAGGGCTTTATAAATTATTTTTGTTGTTATAATTTGTCCTTTTTGACAATAAACCTATTTTAACTTCTGTTCCATTATTTTGAAAGACTGATCAATTTAATGAGGCACTCAGAAATATAATACCAAAAAAAATCCTAGTAAACACAGGACCTAAAAACCTGGCACTTTGCTGCATCTTTGAGTGCAATGAACAAGGTACCACTCACACCACGCTTTAAGTTTGGAATGCCTCTGTTAGTGTGAGACTTCTGATGACTCAATTTGCATACATTTTTCTCTTTCATCTACCCTGTGATGGGATGTCACTCCCTTGGTCCCAGTGTGAGCATAGTCTCCCATGCAAACCTGGGAACTGAAAGAACGTGGTCAGACTAAGTTATGGGGTTATCCATAATAGGTTCACAGTCCTTTTAAAAGACCCTCCCTGAAACAGAAACACACACACACACACCACTCAGATTTAACAGCTTCCTAGAGATGAAGGGTTTTAAGCCAAAGGAGTTAATCCAGGGGTGAGAATATTAAACTTGATGGCAGACTATGGTAGGAGGTTGGTAAAGGGGAGTGTTTTATCATACTAGGGGGAAAAGAATGCTTATAACATTAAAAAAATAGACCAAACCTCATTATATATTTAGTTTACAAAGAGAAAAATCAGATTTAACAGCTTCCTAGAAATGAAGGGTTTTAAGCCAAAGGAGTTAATCCAGGGGTGAGAATATTAAACTTGATGGCAGACTATGGTAGGAGGTTGGTAAAGGGGAGTGTTTTATCATACTAGGGGGAAAAGAATGCTTATAACATTAAAAAAATAAACCAAACCTCATTATATATTTAGTTTACAAAGAGAAAAAGCCTATCTGTACAGAGTAAAACCTTATAAGTTTAGTTTTTATGGGATGGCAATTTATGATAAGAAAGGATGGACCGAACTATCTCTACAAGGAAAATTTATCAAGGAAAATTTAATAACCAAACTAGCAACATTAGAGGAGAAACTTTTAACTGTTTAGAAATAAGACCATCTGTTAAATGACTTTAGCCACTTACTGTATACAAATGAAGCTACTTAAAAATAAATTAGAGATATCTCTTAATTAAAGAGAGTCTATTAAGCTCTTGGTCTCAAAGGTATATGCTTGAAGGTAATCATAATCTATTCCCTAAATGTTTCATAGCTCAGACTGGCTCTATTGCCAGTTACTCTAAATAGATGAGGAATTAGCTGGGTTATCTGAGTCAGATATATTCTACAAATAAAAGCAAATGCACAGAGTGAGAAAGTTACTTCTCACTTGGTACTCTTTGCCCTTATCCTTTAGTCCTCTCCTGATGGCAAAACAAACTCTGTGGTGAAATGTAGCAAAAGTCAGATAAAGAAAACTATGTGAAATACTTATCAAAGACCACTTTGACCCAAGCAAGCCATTACAACACAACCTGAGAAAGTTACACATACACAAAGGCTAGCTCCATGAATGGGCTCCAGCTCACGATGAGTCCACCTTCCCCATACCCAAACTTTTTCCTTCTGCCAGGATACTGAGAAGACTAATGAACAAAAAATTGGTGGAATTCCTCAAATCCTTTAAGAATACCAAATGCAAAGAACAATGACTAGATTGAGACAAAATACCAGATTCTTAGAAAATGGAATTCTCATACATATGTGCCCTGCCCCATCAATTTAATTAAAAAGTAGAGGTATCAAAAGAATTGAAAGCAGGGACTCACATACTTTTACACCCATGTTCCCAGCAGTATTATTTACATTAGCCAAAAGGTGGAAGCAACCCAAATGTCCATCAAGAGGTGAGTGGATGAACCCAATGTGGTACATACATACAATGAACACTTGTTATTCAAGAACAAAGTGCTAACACATGGTACAACATAGATGAACCTTGAAAATGTACTAAATGAAATAATCCAGACACAAAAGGATAACCATTGCATGCTTCCATTTGTAGGACATATCTAGGGTAGGCAAATTCAGAGACGGAAAGTAGATCAGAGGTCACCAGGGGCTAGAGGGAGTGGAGTTACTGCTTAATGGTTACACGGTTTCCATGTGCAGTGACGAAAATGTTTTGGAAACAGACAGTAGTGATGGTTGCACAACATTGTGAATGTAATTAATACCCTAGAATTATATACTTCAAATGGTTAAAATGGCCAACTTTATATTTTTTTAAACCATTTTTTTTTTAATGAAGGACTCGAATCACTGGAAACAACCCAAATATCCTGCAACAGGTAGATGGAGAAACAGATTGTGGTACATCCGTGTGTTGTAATGAAATGGAACACACTATTGATACATATAACAACTTGGATCAGTCCCAATGGCATTACGCTGAGTGAAAAAAGCCACCCTCCAAAGGGAAATTTAATCATACTGCAAGATTGCATTTATACGATATTCTCAAGAAGACAAAACTATATGGATAGAGAACAGACCAGTAGTTGCCAGGCAGTTGGGGGTACAGGTAAGCATGTGCTCATAAAGAAGCAGCGTAAGAGAGTTGGAGGGGGGTTGCGAGTTGGCAATGGAACTGTTCTGTATCTCAACTGTGGTAGTGGTTACATTAATTTATACATATGTTAAAATTCTGAATTACTCAAAAAATTTTTAAATCAAGTTGTTTTTTTTTTTTTAAAAAGTGAGATAGAAGGAGAAATGGCATTGATGACTATCACTGCTCTTGTGTCCACTGGTCACTACTTCCTCCCTCAAGGCCCCTGTATTTCCCATGAATTTCTATATCTCTCAAAATGACCGAAGATCACAGTCTGGAAAACGTGTTTTGTAAAATGATAATGAAGGGTCCATATTTCTATTCCTAGAAGAAATTCTTTTCCCTGACCTCATCCACCTACATGTAATCACATTGTCTTTAGCCTTGATTCCTTTCCTGAACAAAAGTTTCTTCACTTGGGAAAAAGAAATGTGGCCATGTCCCAGTGATAATGTCTACAGGGTCCTGGAAATTATTAGAACACATATCTATCACGATACAATGAAAGGAACACTCACAGTGCTTCCTCTGAGGAACAACCTTGGCAAGATTTGTGTTCTCCCAGGGCAAGTCTCCTAGGCTGTTTAATAATAATAGCCCCAGAAAACCTTCTGGTTTCATGACTATGTGTACCTGGAAGTAGCCAGTCCCACAAGAGTCCAAATCTAAGGCTTCATCTAATAAACACACAAAAACACTGTGGGAAACTCTGGATTCAAACCAATGATCTGCGGGAGAAAAATGGTAAGAGAAAGCTCCCACCTATCTCATGTTTCCATGGTAATTCATGTCACACTGGCAGCTGTGGCCTTTGGAAGCCTCTGGAAGCCCCCGGGACATTATTTATAGCAGCTTCAGGCCCTGGATGTGAGCTGGACAAAATTGGGAGAAAGCAGAGATGGACGGCCCTGCTTTATCTCATCATGTACTTCCTCACCTCTCACTGCTGGGCGGAGTGTCACCTAGTGAAAGAATATTTTACAAGCAAGCCATTCATCAGGACTGCTAATTAAAAAGTTGGAAAGCGTAACACTGGAGCTGGTTTTGCCGTCTTCTGACACCTCGTTAACCTCGTCGCTGTTCTGTCGAGAGCAGGAGTCTCAGGAATGACTACGTAGGTTCTCTCCTGAACCCTCAAGCAAGAAAAAGATACGGCAACACTTGGCCTGAAAAATAACGCCCCCATCTAACCACAAGAATCGTGCCAGATCATGAACCAAACAGGACGAACATGACAAGGAGAGGAAGAGCTAATTAGAGTTTACAAAATTTAGGAATTAGAGTTTATAAAATTTTGTAAATTCACCTTTACCCAGAGGAAAATACAGTAGAAATAATAAGTAACCTATTTTTCATAGGCCTTTCTAGTAAAGGGGAAGATGTTACATAATTTCCCTCTGAAAGGACAGTTAGGGATTTGAACCATACTGTATACCAAAAGCTGCACATTTTGTGAAATTTGAACTGAGCCCAAGTATTCTTTTTTTTTTTTTTTTAACTCAACGGCATGACTAACTTATGTTTTAAATATATAAATAAACCTTAGGATACAGTTCAAACTGAGACCATGTCTATTTATTTTTTGTGACTGGTGAACTGAAATATAAAAATATTCACCCAACCAAACCAGTATCTCCACGTGTTTGAGTCTGTCTCTGGCATCATGAAAATTGGAGAAAGATACTAGGCTTTATCGGACCAAGGCATCCAACTCTATCTCATTCCTGGTGAGACTTTGGGAGATGGATCCAAGTGGTCTCACAAAGCCCAAAGGCAGAATCTAAAACTCTAGGTCTTATCTGAATCTATGACATTCTCATTTGCTCACAAGAAACAGAATACTTTCCTTTGTTGGTTCCCTGCAAGAAGAAAGTTATAGAGCCCTTTTTTTTTTCCTTCAATGAAAATAAAATATCAAGAGTCCAAAAGATGGATTCTAATGCTTACTTATTTTATTTTCCCTAGAGCAAGTTACCAGGGCTGTGGCATTGCTATTGGATACCTTCAAAAAGGTCTAGTGGGTATTTTTGTCAATCTGAACAGAACGGAAGGGATGCTAATTATGGCCAACACAGCAAGGCCAGATATTTATCTCATCTAATTAGCAATTAATGGTGCGTTTAGACAGACTGCTAGACAAGCCAGAACACTAATATATCCTGGAAATACTGACATCCTAGACACAAAATCTCAAAAACTGGTGATTGTAGAACAGATAGAGGGCACATGAGTGAGCCAGAGGCTGATTCGTCAGAGAGTAAAGGACAGTGACACAGGCCTGGCCCACAGCCTTGGCCATCTTTTGTAATCTCTGTTGGCTGTTTTTTTCTCCTCTTCTCTTGCATAAACATCTACTCTTGGCCTCTTCTATTCTCCCTGGGTGGCTACAGCTGCTCCCATGCTTTAAAGGATAGCCTGTTCCCTGATGAGTCTTAAGCTGTATCTGTCCTTCTGCTGGGGGCTGTGGGTCAGTATGTTCAACTACTCACTGGACACTACCAGGTGAATTATCAGCAAACACCCTGAAAGTTATCAGCTCTCCCTTCCTTAGTCTCAAATCTATTCCTCTTCCTATAGTCACTCATAAAAATTCTGAGCTCTAAATAAAAATTACTACAAAATGATTCCTGTGATGTTTTCTCAGTCTCAAAATGAAGAGATTTTCAGAAAGGAGAAGGCAGTCAGAGGATGAACATGTTGTACAGAGATGCCTACTCTCCCTGAGGCTAGGTGGATGGGTGTGGGGACGTCACGGGTAAGGGGGTGAGGGAGCAGTTCCTAGGAGACAGATATGGTTCCTTGAACGTCGGGGAGGCTGATGAAATGATCTGCTACAAACTCTAAGAGCTGTCAATATTTATGCCTAGTATAAGTGCTTCTAGGACCTATCTTACTGGTTATAAGGAAAGTCACAAAATTTATGTGGAGTTTGCTTAAAACTTGGGATATCAGGGCTATTCTGGCTTCCTTCCACAAAGTCACCATATGCTTAAATAAAATACAAAATCGTCTAAAGAAAGTGAGGAAAATCTTCCAGAAGGAATAAATGCTGAGCAGTTTCTGATTCTTGGCCCCCTCTTTGAGGGTCTGCTGCTGTGTCTGACCCCTGCCTCTAGCTGAAGCATAAATAAAATTCCCTTTCTATGTCTCCACTTATAACATCTCAGACCAGCTAACAAGTTTAAAAAGAACATTATAAAATAAACAAGTAAACAATAATAAAGAACATATGCCCTCACATACAGTTTTAGGATTTGAGATCTAGACATAATCTAATCATCAACCTCTTTAACTTTTGTTTTATAAATGAAGAAAGTAAGGCCCAGAGAGAGTAAGTGAAGGACCCAAGGCCACAAAGCAAAAGTGGCCCCCAAACTTAGTAACTTATCTTCCTATCTTGTGTGCTTTTCATTTTCTCAAGCTTCAACTCTTAAAAACAAGGCCTTGATACCTGCCCTCCATCCTAAGCTTCACCCCTCCTGGGCTCTCTACTATATGCCCTCCTGATACCATCTTGGTTCCTTGGCTGTTGGGAACTGGTTTATCTGAATATCTTGCTATATACTCAAGGCCAAATTCCAAATCCCCTAACAAAGCAACCAATGTTTCTTGTAAACCTTCCACTTAGTTCTGGTTTCTCACTTAAACAACATGCCTAGTTTACAATGGCATTACCTGATAATGGGGACTGACATCCTTGAATCTCTCAATGGCCATGGTTCAAGTAACTTGTTACAGAGAAACAGACACTCAAAATCTTCAATATACTAATGCCTTAGTCATATAATAACAACTTTAACTGCACAAGTGCGTGTGTTCATACACACACAAACTCACATAAGAATTCGAACCTGTATATTGAGGATGATTATTCTTGCTGTGATATTTAGCCAAAAATATCAACAAAACTGGTGCTTGAAGATCATGGAATTTTATAGAACCTGATGCAGTAAACTTCATCCTGGGCTGGAAATCATCATAATGTGTTCTTTGTCCTGATTTTCTAGCCAGACCGCTGAGAGCCTGATTTGCATGCCAACTCAGGATATCTGGGGAATCAGCCTAGGTCAGCAGAAATTTTATTTGCCTGGGGCCCCCAAAACCTCATAAAATTGTAGTTTTCAAATATCTTTGGCTATCTCTGAGGGATGGAGATGAGGAACAGCCTCCACATTTGTAAAAGATAAGTGGTTGAGGAGGAACATTATATGATGTGTAAGATTCCTTTTCTGGAAGTTTATGTATGGATCTAAATTTTCCTTGGTTTGCCTTGCAGAGGGTGCTTAAGGGGAACACTAACATTTTTCTTGCATTTTTGCTTCTGGGTACTTACAAGGGAATGTTAAGTGTCTCCTTTCCCAATTCTACTCTCAGGTAAGGTCTGAATTTGTTTTTCGAAGGTGTGAGCATCCTACCCCCTCACCCCTCTTTCTTTCCTTCTCCCTCCCTTATCCCTCCTCTTAGAAGTAAACTGCATTTTTTATTCAGAAAGATTATAGTAGGTCACCCTGGAGGAAAGGATGGAGGCCTCTTCTTTGCACCAGAAAAAGAAGCAGCCAGACTCAAGAGGGTGGGTGAAATTCTTTGGAAAGTCAGAGTTTTGGAGTTTCTGTGTATAGGGCTTGAACATCTGTGCCCTATTGACATGCCATACTCGGAACAGGAATGAAAAATTGCTGCTAAGCCACAATTTCAGTGCCAGGGGCTTCTGTGCCCTCTCTGGACCTGTAAAAAAGCCCTTTGAAGGACATCTCTGGACCTCTTGGGGAAGCAGTGCCCAACAGATGGCCAAGAAAAACCACCCAAAAATAGCAATAAATGTCTCACATACTTCCCACCTCAATTTATGAGACCGATATTACTCTAATAACCAAAACCAGACAAGGACGTTATAGGAAAACTACAGACCAATGTCTCTCATTAACATAAAGACAAAAATGTATAAGAAATATTAGCAAATTGAATCTAGTGATACAGAAAAAAAAAGATAATCCTGGTATATCCATACAATAGAAAACTATTCAGCAATAAAGAGGAATGAACTACCGATATACCTGATAACATGGTTGATTCTCAGAAACATTACACAAAGTTAAAGAAGCCAGAAAAAGTGTGTGTGTGTGTGTGTGTGTGTGTGTGTGTGTGTGTGTAGATATAGATATATAGATAGTTAGATGTGATTCTAAGTATATTAAACCCTAGGGAAAACAATCAATTGTAGGTGAAACAAAGCAGATCAATAGTTGTCTGGGGTGGGGAGGCTGAGGGATAAGGATTGACTGGCATGGGCCCAAGGAAACTTTTAGAGGTGATGAAAATGTTGTATGTCTTAATTGTGGTGATTGCTACATGGATGTATAACTCTCTTGAAACTTATCAAAATGTACGCTTAATGGGTCCTTTTTATTATATGTAAACTTTAACTCAATAAGTTTGATTTTTTAAAAAATCTACAAAAGTAAGCTTGTCTAATGGAGGCCCTAATCTTTAAAAGGCCACAATATTTGGTGGAATTAGTCAAAAGAACTATAATTATCAGAGTGAAAACTCACAACACCAAGAATTCCCTGGAAGAAGCGGCAGGATATTCTTGAGAAACATGAATATGGTGACAGTAGGAACAGCATAAAACAATCAACCCAAACCCTGAGAATCCTTGAATAGTCAATACATAAGTAAAGAGATATTGTGTCTTAAAGCCCTAGACTAGATGTGCCTCGATAATCCCTGAGAGCTCAGACTTCAAGGCTTACGAGGATTAAGTTTCCTCCTTCAAGTCCTAAAAGCCTTTCGTGGTTGTTTTTGTTGTTTTTGTTGGCAATAGCATAAGAGGTCTCTAGAAGCTCAGGGTAATGCCCAGAAGACAGCCAGCAAGGAAATGGGAACCTCAGCCCTTCAACCACAAGGAACTGAATTCTGCCAACAACCTGAACGAGCATAGAAGGGGATTCTTCCCTTGAGTCTCCAGAAAGTAACTCAGCCCTGCCCACAACTTGATTTCACTCTGTGAGACCAAGATCAGAGGACGAAGCCCACCCAGATTTCTGACCTACAAAACTGAGATAATAAATTTGTATTGTTTTGTGGTAATTTGTTACAGCACCAAGAGAAAACTTAATGCATGTTATAACAATAGTAACCATATATAGGAACTCTATAGAGTTTATTAGCCTAAAAAAACAAAGAAAAGAAAGAATCAATCTCACTATTCTTTCTTTTCATTCACATTTCATGATGAAAATAATTAAAAATATGCATATCTATCACTAACATTAAACTGTGGACTTTGCGTATGGTTTTACCTAAATAATTCCAAGAATTAAAATTTCATATGGAAGAGATGATATCTTTATAGTAGACTTTCTGCTTGAGTGAAAAACTTGAGGTTTACTTGGTTATAGTATGGAATTGAACTTCACTAAGGGACCTCCTTTGATTTCTAAAGTAAAATATATTTAACATTTTATTTTACATACAGAATTCGGTTTGATTTCAAAACTATTTTTTACTTAAAATGCAGACACAGGACTTTCAGTACATCAAACTTATACAGAAAAATCCCTAGGCTAAATAAAATTTTCATTTTTAAAGACAGGATTTTCCAGGTATAATCAAAATAGTTTCTAGTAATTTGTAAAATATTCTCCCTTGACTCTTCACTATGAGATAGCAACTTATTAAATACCCCCTTTTTATTTTCCTGTTAAAATTTTTTGAATAAAATCTTTTGCTTAGAAATCCGACATTAGAGTAGCATAATACTCAGGCAGAGATGAGACTGACACATGACTCCTTGGAAATCAATGAAGTTTAAAGCAATCTAAAAGCTACCTTTGAAACTATTTGAACAACATACCTAAATCTAATGAAGTACATGATTTTATAATACAATAATCCAAAAGATTTTTTTGTTTTTTGTTTTTGAGAAATGATGGATGTGGTGGCAGGATGACTCACTGATCACTGCGACAGGGGCTTGCCTGGGCCAGGATTGTATTTCTAGTCTTCACTAGGAGAAATATTTCAAAAGGCGAGTGTCTGAGAGGGTCCTATTTTTCCCTAATTCCAGATGATAATTCTGGAATTATATTTCCAGACCTTCATCCATTCCTCTGCACCAAGGATAATTTTCAAAACTCGCAGATTTTTTTTAAGGATTCTTGAACTAGATTATTCATAAGCTAATTATCTATAGAACTTCCAGGCTTCAGTTTTGCTTTTTCCCTCTCTCATTGCCATGTCTAATTGCAATTATCAACCATGGTTTATTAAAAAGACAGGCTGCCTCTTAGAAAACTATCCTAAGTCCACTATTAAGGAAGCCAGTCTTAGCTACTGGATAATGAGATGCCTCCTGGAGGATAAAGGAAATGTCCAACTCAAGAGCCCTTACCAACTATGAGACAGGTGGGTAAGGCTCTCTTGGATCTTCCAGCCTAGATATAAGCAGCCAAGTAGCCACGTGAATTAACCTACATGAAACTAACAGAGAAACTGCCCAACCAGCACAAGGAATGGTGAGAAATAATAAATCATTATTATTTTCAGCCACTGTGTTTTGGAATGGCTTGTCCCAGCAAAGGCTAACTGAAATACTAGTAAAATATTGAAAGCTTTCTGCCTGAAATATGGAATAAGAACAACATATCTGCTTTTGACATTGTACTGGAGGTCCTATTCAGAACAATAAGACATCAAAAGTAAATATAAGGGCTAAGGATTGGAAAGAAAAAAATAAAACTCAATATTTGGAGATGACATGATTGTATATATAGATAATATAGAAGAACCTATTAGGTTTAATAAGCAAGTTTAGCAAGGTCACTGATTTAAGAGTGATTATTTTTTTCTATACACAAGCAATACACGCATAGGAAAATATAGATTATGCCATTTACAATAGGATCAAAAAACATGAAAGAAATAGCTGGCAATAAATTAAATGAAAGATGTGTAAGACCTCTGCACTGAAAATTACAAAACATTAACTGAGAAAAACAAGACCTAAATAAATGAAGTGATACAGTATATTTATAGACAGGAAAGTTCAATATACAAAGATATCAAGTCTCCCCACACTGATCTACAGATGCAATGGCAATGCTAACAAAACCTTGGCATGTTTGTTATCTCTTTTTCCTGGAAATTGACTGGCTGACTCTAAAATTCATATAAAAATTCAAAGAACTAGAATAAAATAGACAACGTTTAATTAATAACAAAATCAAGGGACTGAAACTATCAAATATGGTTAAGGCATTAATCAGCTATACTAATGCATATAAAGATAGAAGAACTGACCACTGAATAGACTAGAGGGTTCAGAAATAGATCCACATGTTAAGATCACACTGCCACAGGGAAAGATATTCACATGGAAAAAATTAATCTTGACCCCTACTTCAAACCATACCCCTGAATAAATGTCAGATAGACTGAAGATCTAAATGCGATAAAACAATAAAGCTTTTAGAAGAAAACATTAATATCTTCGCCATCTTGGGGAAGGCGAAGGTTACAGGACACAGGCACTCTACCACAGAAAACATTTATATCTTCACCATCTTGGGGAAGGCGAAGGTTACAGGACACAGGCACTCTACCACAGAAGGGAATATTCACCAACTGGACTATATTGATCTACAAAATGAATACTTCTATTATTAATATAAAATTCCTTCTGTTCATCAAAAGACACTATTAGTAATGGGAAAGGGCAATTTGATATTTTGTTCATCATGGATTTAAATTTTTTTTTATTATGGTAAAATATACATAACATAACATTTTCCTTTTTAACCATTTTTAAAGGTACAATTTGGTGGCCTTAAGTACATTCACACTGTTGTGCGCAAGCTAAAATTCTGCACCCTTTAAACAATGATGACATAGGAGGCTCTTGACTTTCCCTCCTTCCATGGATACACTGACTACAAAGCTACACGTGAATCAATTCCTTCTGAGAGAGATCCAGAAACTAGTTGAGTGACTCCTATACATTGGGCAACTGAGAAAATACATTGAAATGGGTAAGAAAAGCTGAGAAGCACTCTCACCATAAACCCCACCCCAGCACAGCATTTCACAGTTTGGAGGGAACTCAGCTTCTCTCTAAGGAGCAAAGGATTTGGATTACACATCTAGTTCTCCAACTGTTAAGACTGACACTCGAGAGATGGGTTCCCAAATCACCTAGCTCTGAGAGCCAAAGGGAATTGCATTCACAAGTTCCACAGGACTAAAACGAACAAAGGAGCAGTTGAAAAATGAGCATATGAACATTACCCACAGCTATTAATCCCCCTCACCACCATCTACCAGCTCAGCACAGAGGGATCAGACAAAAATACCCATCTCCCCATTTATCCCTAGAAGAGATCTGACTACAGACTTGACCAACTGCTGTCGGGATTCTGGATTCGAATTAGCCTGCATTTGGGAGCTGACTGGCATCCTCCCGGAAACCTGAAAGAGTTAGTGGGAACATCCCCGTCTGTTTTCCCATGGCTCCCTCTGACAGTAAAACCAAGTCTCCAGCTTCTCCCTGTAAAGTGCCAAACATCTAGCATGCCAACTGTTATGGCTGTCACACAAGGGATTGGCTCCCAAAGCACCTGGCACTTGGAACTGATGTGGCTCCACATTCACAAGTCCCCCAGGACCACAGAAAATAAAGAGGTGGTTCTATTTGGGCATGCAAGCACTTCCAGCAACTATTCTCTCTGGTTCAACACAGAGTGAATAAACTAGAACACCCAGCTCTGAGTTTCCTTCCGACAGGAGCTGGACTGTGTATTGAACCTCCTGCCTTTCCCAGTTGCTACCTGAAGGTCAGGGTTTCATTTAGCCTTCACTGGGGAGTTAGGAAGCAATTAGTAGTTCTCTGGGAGCTTGAACAGGCATGTAGGCATTTACCATGCTTTTGGGACACTGACAAGTCTTGGCACACCCTCATCTACTGGGAGCCACTAAGGATGAAGATGGTGTCTTGTACAATCACAATGGTTTGAGAGACAACAAGGAGCCCAGTCTGGGCTTATCGACAAGGTTCATCTACACAAGGCTAATCTGTCAAGACTCAGGGAGGTGGCTGTTTTATCTAATGTGCAGAAACCAACACAGAGAGTCAAGGAAAATTAAGAAACAAAACAAAGGAATATGTTCCAAACAAAAGAACAAAATAAATCTCTAGAAACCAACCTTAATGAAATGAAAATAAGTGATTTATCTAACAGTTCAAAACAATGGTCATAAAGACGCTCACTGAGGTCAGGAGAGCAATGCATAAACAAAGTGAATTTCCACAAAGACGTAAAAAATTTAACAAAAGTACCAAACAGAAATCATAGAGCTAAAGAATATCATAACTGAACTGAAAAATTCGATAAAGGGGTTCCGTAGATACAGAAGATCGGTGAACCTGAAGATAAAGCTATGTAAATCACCCAATCAGAGAAGCAAAAAGAAAAAGGAATGAAAAAAAAGTGAAGATAGCTTAAAGGACTTATGACACCTTCGAGTGGACAAATATATGTAATACAGATATCTCAGAAACAGAAGGGGCAAGAAAATTTATTCAAAGAAACAGTGGCTGAAACTTCCCTAACCTGGGGAAAGAAACAGACAGCTAGGTCCAGGAAAATCAAAGCTTACCTAAAAAAGAATCCAAAGAGACCCAAAATGAGACACATTATAATTAAATTGTCAAAAGTTAAAGACAGAGAGTCTTCTTAAAAAGCATGGGAAAAGCAAAGTGTCGTGTACAAGAGAACCCTTATAAGGTTATCAACATTTTTTCTGAGAAACATTGCAGGTCAAAAGGGAGTGGGATCATATATATTCCAAGTGCTGAAAGACTAAATGGGAAACCAAAAATATTCTACCCAGCAAAGTTATTCTTCAGAATTGAAATTGAGAGACTTCCCCAAACAAAAGCTGAAGGAATTCACCGCTGCTAGATTGGCCTCATAAGAAATGTTAAAGAGAGTTCTCTGAGCTGAAACACAAAAGGATGGTAATTAGCAACATAAAAACATGTGAAAGTATAAACCTAACTGGTAAAAGTAAATATATAATTAAATTAAAAATACCCTAAATTGTAATGGTGGTAAGTAAATCACTTATAACTCAGTATAAAAGTTAAAATACTAAAATATGTAAAATAACTATAACTACAGTAATTCGTTAATGGATACACAATACAAAAAATATTAATTGTGACATCAAAAAAAGTGATGGGGAGTGTAAAAATATAGAGTCTTTTATATGAATTTAATGTTGTTATCAGCTTCAAATAGACTGTTATAACTATCTTTTACGTAAACCTCATGGCAACTACAAAATGAAAAACTATAGTAGATACATAAAAGATAAAAAAAGGAAGGAATCAAAGCATACCACTACAGAAAATCATCAAACCACAAAGAGCATGAGAGGAAGAAAGGAACAAAGGAACTGTAAAACAGCCAGAATATAATGAACTAAATTGTAATAATAAATCCATGCCTAGCTATAATTACTTTAAATGTAAATTGTCCAAATTCTCCCAACAAAAGACAAAAAGCAAATGAATGGACTTATTTGTTATTTGATAACACGGTCAGCAGGTCTCCAGGTCTATCTCGATTCACATTCTCTAAGCATAGTCCTCTCGGTTGTCCTTTGAGCTACTCCTTATCCTTCCGATAAATTACTTTAGTATATGTCATTTAATTGTCATGATGTAGATGATACTATTGTTGTCACCATTTTTCAGATGAGAAAACAAGCTTAGCAAGGTTAAGTGACTTGTCCATGGTCACACAGGTGGGAATTAGACTCAAGCTTGGCTGACTTTAAAGTCCTTGCTCTTAATCATCTTGCTAGTCTGTCTCCTGAAAAGGGTTCAAAGGCTCCACATATGTGACCTTGTTTAATTCTCACTGTTGTGCACTTTAGAGTTGGTGAAATACAAGTTCAGAGAGGTTAAATAACTTGTTCAGGGCCACACAGGATATGAGTGGCAGAGCTTGGGCTTGAACTCAGGTTTGCCTGAGGTCAAGTCCAGATTCTTACCCACTTCACCACATGGACTCTCTTGACTAGTTAGCTAAAAATAAGCAGATTCTTCATCTGAAAAGAAAGTGGGATAATAATAAGCAGGAGAATCTGGAGTTTGAAGAAGTATATTAACTCTTTTTGTCTGTGGCCATGCTACCCTGAATAAGCCCAATCCTGTCTGATCTTGGAAGCTAAGCAGGGTGAGGCCTGGTTAGTACTTGGATAGGAGACCACCTAGAAAGACCAGGTGCTGTAGGCATAAAAAATTAAAAAATAAGGGATCGTAAGCTGAACGAGGTCCTTGCAATCTGTGAGGTCAACCAAGGGTTGCCTCGCCTAAAAAAATTTTTTTTTTAATTAAAAAATTTTTAAAAAGAGGTATATTAGCCCTTCAAGAGAATTCCAAAAGAACTCCATATTCTCTAAAGTGGAGAAAATGATGACATTGATTATTTGACAGTGTTCTTCACTCCTTCAAACTTTCATGACATTTAAAGACTTGTCATTTAAAGACTTGACTAGTTATTAAGAGAGATATAAAGCAAGTATATAAGGTCTGATCAATAGATGACATTTTAAAATACAATCCCCTTTGGCTCTCAGAGCTAGGTGATTTGTTATTGATTCGTTGTTGTTGTTGTTGTTGTTGTAATTGCATTCAGTTGGAAGTCATTGGCTCCAAGACTTAATGTGCCTCCTTCAGGGTTTAGTTTCTTAACCGGCAGTGCCTTAGGCGCTGAGGAAAGAGGAGTGTAAAGTACTGTAAATTTTGTACTGTGAATTATCACTGCATGAAAACATTCCCAGGCCTTTTGGTGTAAGTTTGTTCTAATGTGCAACAACCTGAAAAGAAACAGCCCATGTTCCATGATTTTAAAAAGAGACTGCCCATAAAAACAGTACAAAGTAGACAAGTTTTCATTTATTTTCTTTGGAACATTCCCGTTGGCAGCTGCACGCATTTGGTTAATGGAATATTCTTGACTCATTAAACAGACTCATTCAGGGAAAGGAGTCACTGGGACTGGGGAGGCATGAGGAGCCACCCTTGCTCTCCCTTGGCACATTCTCCAAAAGTGGTGCCTTTTTGATGACTCTCAACAATAGTATGTTGACACAATGGGTATTAGAATCATGATGAAAGACATTAGAGAAAGCAGAATGAAAACAAGGCTGTGAGTCTCAAACAGGAAGGAAGTTAAAGGGTGGGGCCACTTTTCCGTGCTCGCCTGGCACCTTGGGGTGGGGAATGTGGGCAGTGAGGCTCAGCTCCAAGCTGACCACTTTTACACTAGGACTTGGCCTTACCTCCACACACCTCACCTGCTCCAGACTTTATTCCAAGAACATCCACAGCTAATCTCTAGGACCCCTGGGTCCTCAGTCCCACTCCTATTGCTATTTATGAAATGCAGCAGGCTCCAGAGTAGGAAAGAAGCTCAGAACACTGGTTCCCAGAGCTCTGTTAAAGAGGCTGTGGCCTGGAATTGTGCCTGTCAACAATTTGCTACATGACTTCGTGCCAAGCTAAGCAAAATGTGTCTACCACCTCTGAAATGAGAACTAGACAATTCTTCATAATATTCCAAAAAATAACTTTAAGAGGCAGTTAAAACTTTGATAGATGAGTGAATTTTAACATTGATGTATTGGCAGGAACTTTTGGTTCCAGGTAGACCAAATCCCATTACAGTAATACAACTGCAACAAATATAATCTCCAGCTCTTCCCAGGACCTACTTATTTCTAGTAATATTTAATACCATGAAACTCTAGTACCACCTGAATCTGATAATTCCTTGGAATTTTTTCATGTTAAATTTGACCTATTAATACTGAGGAGAAAAATTCTCTAGTCAAATACTGACTACTTTTTCCTATAAAGTATTTCCATCAATGACTAATCATTGTATAGTTCTTTGAGATGTTTACTATCAAGACCTGTTTCTCTGTTAAATGCCATTGTGATCATTTGTTGTTTACATGTCATCTCTCTGCTCCTCCAACTCCAATCTCCCCACCTCTCCTAGCTCCAGACTTCTATCTTGATGCCTGATCTACCCCAAAGTGGCATTTCTTGGCTCAAAAACTCTTTTAAAGATTTCTGAGTGATAGAGATTAACTAGATTTATTGTAGTGATCATTTTACAATATATACAAGTATCTAATCATTACATTGTACACCTGAAACTAATATGTTATATGTCAGTTGTACCTCAATTTTAAAAAGTTAATTTATGGTATATAAATTATACCTCAACAAAGCTGTTAAAATAAAATAAAAATCTCTGAAATTCACTTTGGGAAGGATTGTCTGACTCCAGGGAATATCTCCTTACTTTGAGTTCTTGATTTGGTTAATTCAAAGGCTCTGCTGGAACCAATCAACCCTGCAGACTATGACAGAACCCCAAAGAGAAAGGCAATTCAGGCATGTGTGCGTGCATGCACATGCGTGCATACACATTTGCACAAGAAACAGTTTTAGATCATTCAATTCCATCAATTCTAAGGTCCATCCCAAGACTTTACACATGCATGGGCTATAAATTATGCAACTTGGAATAGAAAGAATAAAGGTAACTTGAAAAGTGATAAGGAAGGAGTTAGATTTTCCAAAACTAATCAGCTTCCAGAAATATGAACACTGCTCAAGAGAAAACAATCTTTCTTTTTCCTTTCTACATAGGAGTTTCACCCTACAGTATTATAAACTAGCCATTCACCCAGAGAGAGAAAAAAACCTATAGACTTTGCCATTTCTCTGTTTTGTTTATTGTATCCCAGAAAGAGGGGCATTGAAGTCACATAAACTCCTGTACTCTAGAAGCAAAAACTTTTTAAAAAGTGTACTTTATGTTAAATAAACTTTCTGAAGCATTGCCATTTGTTGGAGAAGAATGTAAATCTGGACTTAATGGGCCTCAGATGTCCTTCGGGGCTGTCTGAACATGGCAATGAATGGAAAAGTACTAAGCCCCAGAAGGTATCTGTGTTCACAGCTGTGGATCTGCTCAAATGGAGACTTTCTCCTTCTTTTAGAGATGAAGGGGTAGCTATAGGGCTATGCAACATGGGCCAAGGGGGAGAGTTCAGGATGAGAGTTGATAGAACTTCTGATGTCACCCAGGACTCAATAGATATGAGAAGCAAGAGTAAGTTACCAGTTACCAAGCCTATCACAAATACATCAAAGTTTTCCACCAGGAGACTCCATCGATCAGGTCCATCGATATATAGAACCCATTTGCAAGTGGGATCTTCTAAAAGGATCTCCTCCAAAGGCAGACGTACACCCTCAGAGGGAAAAAACACGGTTCACTTCCTTCAATCAATGTTTTCTACTTTTGTCTGTGGGCTCAGAAGACTCTGAAACAGAAAAGTTTGGTCGGGGGAAAGTGGCATGGATTTTTCCACTTCTATGCAAAAGTCCAGAACTCACTCCTTAAGACTGTTGAGATCATGAAAAACAAGGAAAGACTGAGCAACTCTCAGACTGGAGGAGCCTGGGGAGACATGACAACCGAATGCAGTGTGGTACCCTGGATTGGATTCTGGAGTTTTGTTAAGAGTAATGTACCAGTGTCTCCTAGTTTCGTAGTTTTGTCAAAGGTACCATGGTAATGTAAGATGTTAAAAATGGGGGAAACTGGGTAAGGGACATATAAAAACTACCTATACTTCTGTTCAACTTTAAACCTAAAATTATACCAAAACAAAAAGTTAAAAATATATATAAATTTGAAAAAATAAAATCCATGATAATGGCGCAGCATAAAAATCTAATAGCAACAGGAATAGCGGGCATTTAGTGTTTATGATATGCTAGGCACTGAGCTGACAAGCCCTTGACTGATAGTAGATAGTGAATCCTCTCAACGACTCTATGCCATGAATCATAATTTCATCCCCATTTCTTAGATGATGAAACTGAAACTTAGGGAGGTTTGGTAACTGACCCAAGGTCATAAAACTGATAGGGGCAGAGGTAGAATTCAGACCTAGACAGAATATCTCCAAAGACTGTTTCTGACATGTCATCTCATGACACCTACCATTCCAGCATTTCTTCCCTTCACAAGATGAGGGAACATTTCCTTGAACAGTAACTTGAAGAGATAAAATAGTATCTAATAATGGAGTAAAAATATTAGGGCTCTCATTTAGAAAGAGGATGATGGGGAGATAGTTTCTGTTCCCCCCTTTCCAAGTTATCACAATTTGTATTCATGTTTTAATTTATAAAAGTAATAACTGACCATGGTAAAACTGTAAAGAAAGATCTAAAATGAAAATTAAAACCCTCCCTGAACACCCACCCTCGAGTTCTAATGATCATAGTAAGAAGAGCTATGTTTCAGGTTCATAACAATCAGAGTTCATACACTGAGAAAATATAGATTTGTTCATCCAATCCTTGCATATGAGAACCCAAATAAGCCCTCAGAACTTTGTAGGAATAATTTTTAGAAATAAACAAAAGCCATTCTCAACTTAGCAGAAAATGAACTCCTAAAACTCTCTCTCTCTGGGTAGTTGGCATGAACAGGAAAGGTAAAAGGGCTCAGGAAGGTTTAAGATGAATTCTTGGCTGATGAGCCCTAGCTGGCTGCTAAGGGAAGCTGGAGAGATTTAAGCAGCATCCCAATGTTTTAAAATTAACATGAGACAGGACAGCCATGCTTTCCCTGGGAGTCAGTATAGCCCAGTGAAGAAACAATGAAATTCTATATTAGTTAGGAATGTTTTCTGCAAATAACAGAAAACCTAATAAGCAACGGTAGAACTCGCATAAGGATGATTTCGGGCTTCATTTAGCAACTCAGCAATTTTGTGAAGGTAGCAGGTCTTTCCATCCTTCTGCTTAATCAAACCCAACATAGAGGGTTTTTGTGCATATATTTTTCATTTGCTGATCACAAGATAGCTGCCACAGCTCAAGGCATCAGCGTCGGAAACTGGACGCAAGTAGGGGATTAAAAGACTTTCTCTTCACAAGGGCCTATTGATCTTGGAAGAAAATTCATCCTAGTAGCACCCAGTTTACTTTCCTCCTCAGGTCTTGATAGCCAAACTAGGTTTGTTTCCAGTTACGAACTGCATGGTGCTGCCACAATTCATATGTTGAAGCCCTAAACCTCTGTGCCTCAGAATGTGGTTATATTGCGAGACATGGTCTTTGGATAGCTATGATTAAGTTAAAATGAGGCCACTAGGGTGTGCCCTGATCCAATCTGACTGGTGTTCTTTAAGGAGAAATTTGTACACAGAGAGTCATCAGGGATGCATGCACACAGAGGACACAGTAATAAGGCAGCCATCTGCAAACCAAGGGAAAGGCCTCAAAAGAAGCCAATCCTGCTCACACCTTGATCTTAGACTTCTAGCCTCTAGACTGTAAGAAACAAATTTGTTGGTTAAGCTACCCAGTCTGTGGTATTTTGTTACGGCAGCCCTAGCAAACTAATACAGTCCTCTAGCTGCAAAAGAGTCTGTAAAAAGGATATTTATAAAAGGAAATGGGATGGCCTGATTGTCTTGGGCTGGGCATGCTAACCCCATACAAACCAGTGGTCAGAGCACGTAACAGTTTGGGTGAGTAGCTATTGGGTAGGCCCCTAACAATATCACAACTCTTAAGTAGAAAGAGCTAGATTGCAGTTCTACTCTGCTACTTAGTAGTGAGCGTGGGTAAGACACAGAGCTTTAGTTCAGTAAAATGGGGATAATAATGAGTAGTTATTCTCCTTCCTACCCTCCCAACTCTGAAATTCTAAACATGAGGGGGACGTTCTCCTCAGGAAGGACTTTGTTTCTAAGACAAATGAAAACACACAAGAATACAAACAACATATATTTTCCTAAAATGCAGGTACCTTACAATGTTTCCTGATGTCCTGTTCCAACTTTCAATTATGCAATAGCTTATTTCCCAAAAGAATCGATTCAACAAATTTGAATCTCCTTTCCTTACATTTTCAAGGAACCCAGGACACCTTAATGAATTGTTTATGTACATGTGCCTCCAAAAAAGAAAAGACCTGACACCTCTCTATTAGATTATAAACTTCCCAAGGGCAAGGATTGTTTATAATCATTGTGAGATCCAATAGGCCACTATACCTATAGGCAATAAGGGCTTCTTGACTAAATGAATGGAAATCCCTCTGGTAATCCCTTTTAAGATTAATTTATTTCCCAAAGTCTTATCAAATACTAGCAATTAATATGCTACTTTTTGGAAGATGGGTCTCAGCATCTTTAAAGTCAGTCAAGATTCAAATTACTTCCTTCTCTGAAGAGCTTCACAGAGTGAGAAAGCCATCATGAAAAAATAAGTGTTTTTCTTATATTAAGTTTTTTTTTTGAAAGTGCCAAGAAAAGATGCATTAGTTAATAAACAGTATGAAAACAACTAATTAGGTGAATGAGAAATAAAATCAACCTTTTTGCATAATTTTTTCTTCCCCCAAATTTTAGTTGGATTAAAGATTTAAATGTAAAAAATAGAAAAAGTAGGTGCTAAAAAAAAATTCTTAGTTTATGGAAGAGTTTCTAAGCATATCTTGAAGCAAAAAAAAAAAAAAAAGAAGAAGAATTGATAAATTTGCCATTAAAATAAATTTTCAAAATTTATATGGAAAAAATATCATAAACAAAACCAAATGACAGTTGAAAATACCTATGACAAAAAAGGATTGTTTTCCTTTATACATAAAGAGATCTTCACATCAATAAGACCCAGGTAAATAATTCAATCGGAAAATTTTCATGAGCAGAAAATTCTCAGAAAAAAAGTGGTCGCTATTTGGGAATAAGGTTGGAAGCTTAAGGAAATAGTAATATAAATAATAACAGAAAACACTTACTTTAAGATCGGCAAAATTAACAAGTTTGATTGTACACATATATGTGATGATGTGCACAACCAGGCATTCTCATACATTCATTCTGGAGTTTAAAATGGCATAAACTTTTTGAAGGACAATTTGGTAACATCTGTCAAAATTTTAACTTTCCAGACCTTTTAATCCAAAAAAAGTGCCTCTAAGGAAGTTATTTTAAAAATATAAGAGATAGATGTAAATTTAGGATATTTATTGTAGCACTGCTTGTAATAAAGCAAAACAATCTATTCATTAATGGGGGCAGGTAAATACATTAGTATGTTCACACAGTTGAATACTACATAGCAATTTTTTAAATGAGTAAATCTAGATTCATTGAACTGGATAACATCCAAAATGTACTAAGTGAAAATAGCAAGTTGTAGAACAAGATGTCCAATATACTTCCATTTGGGTAAAAAAAAAAAAAAAGATATACGTTTGTATGCTTGTGAGTGCCTAGAAGATTTCTAGAAGGATGTACAAAATGCTGTTAACTGTGGTTACGTCTGGAAATGATTCTCTTTAAAATTTTTATGATTGTGTATTGCTTTAGTAATAATAAAAAAAAATAGTTAAAATACAAAAAGTCTCACGCTGCTTCCTCTGAAATCCCTCAAATGGGGAAAATTAAGCTAAAAATGTTAGGGCTTTTCACTTCCTCCTAAGATTGGGCTTTTAGAAAAAGAGGGAAAAGCCTTAAGGAGAGGAATATCTTGCGTGAATCTTACAGAGCTCAGTTCGAAACGGAATCTTCTGACTTGGGGTTTGAGTGCGGGAGGGACTAAAGGGCTGAGGCATTGAGGCAGAACTCCTGCTGTCCACTTCGGGCCTTCGCTGCCACCCTGGATAGGAAAGCAGCAGGACTCAATTCTCTAATTCCTTCCTGACTTTAGAATTAAAGCCAGCTCAGGAGGAAAGGAGAAGGGGTGGGTGAGGAAAGGCCCCCTGGGAAAGACATCAAACAGAATGGAAGCATCTCTGACCTCTGGGTCACAAGCCACTTAGAACAAACGCTGCCCTCTCTTCCAGCCCACCCTGGGCGCCAGTGCTGGAAGCCAATTCTGAGTGATTTAGGAAATCACCCCAGCCCTGGGGCTAGGGCAGGCAGGAAAGGAGCGATTAAGGGCGAGAGGGAGAAGTGAGGCTTCCTCGGGAATGAGCACATTTGGAAGCAAGTCAGGAAGGGGGCAGGAAGCTTCTCTCATAAAACAATCTGACAATTATGTGTCAGTCTAGGAGAAGGGCTCTGGAAATTATGGGGCTGCCGCCGCACTCCCAGGTCCTGCCCCTGGCGATTTCCTCATGCCTGCAATGAGCTGCAAGAGGAAATTATATTTAGGGCCAGGTGTTTGTTCCTCTATGTTTGGGTTCAATTTGGGACTGAGGATTTTGCACTCGCATGCAGAGGACACAACTCGCAGCTGTGTTGTAAAGCACAGAGGCTACACTGATTCCAGCTGGACGGGCACACTGGCATTACTATTACCATACCTGGCATTTACCAAATCCTCACCCCAGCCAGGTGCTTCGCCTGCATAAACTAACAGCACCCTACAGTGGATACCGAGACCTAGAGAGGTTCAGTGACTTGCCGCAAATAAAGAGCTGGGAGGGGCGGAACAAGAAACTGAACCCAGACATTCTGTCTCCAGATCCCCAAACTCGAAATCCAGCTGAAACAATATTTTATGGAGGTTTTTCATAAGAGCAACTAGGACCATTATTTTATATACGTATCTGGAAGAAATAAATTCCTAAGCAGACTCCTACCCAACCAAACACGAACTGCCTTTGCCTTGTCTGTCATTCATTCACTCATTTGTTCATTCGTTCCTTCATATCTATTAAGTCCTGATGGCACAACCAGCAGAGTTAGAAACTACAAAATTACAAGACTCACTCCTGCTTCTGAAGATGAGAGGTCAAATTTTAGAGACTGAGTCCAAATACATTTGCAGTCTTCTCCTAGGCCTTGACATGATTCTTCTGGGCCCATTCTGGGTTTGCCTGGAGCAGACACATGCCTTCCAACCCTCAGGCCCGGGAAGAGCCTTCCCCAGCACACACATTTGACAGAATCCTGGCAGATTCCAGCCCTCCTCTTGCCCCGAACTCCAGAGGTAGTGGGACATTTGTTCAGGTGCTCACAGGACAGTCTGACTTTTCCCACTTGGCCAGAGAGAGCACGGCTCTTAGAAGCTCCCTGTGGCATCTGAGAGGAGTCCAGCGGAGCAGCGGCGGAGTGCCCTGACTGCCCGCATCCCTAGCTGCGTCACCCTGGGCAAGTCACTTCATCTTTCAGAGCCTCTTTTGTGAGGTGAGGTTGTCATGAGGATTAAATGAAACGGTGGGGTTTCATTTTGAGCGAGTGCAGTTCTTGGAACACAGTAAGCATTCATTAAGTCTTGGCCATGACCCTGAAGGTCTGTGACGTGTGCTTTGCTAGAGTAAGCCAATCCTGCTCTCACAGCCTCTTCTATTAACAAAATACTCCCAAGATACCAGAAACGCTTTACTTCCCCCCAGCTCAATTTTGTGATGTCCAAATCACATTAATCTTTTTGAAATAAACTATACTTGATAACATGATCATTTCCTTAGTCGCATATTTATTAATTACTTGCAAATGCCAAGACAGACAATATGCACGGTGGAGAGGAACAAGGTCTCTAAAGCTAGACATCCACATTCAGATCCCACCTGTGCCACTTGGCAAGTAACTGAACATCTTTGAACCTTGATTTCCTCATCTGTAAAAATAGGGATAATAAAGATAGTTCTTATCCCATCAGGTAATATTAAGCATCAGGTGAAAGAATACAAAATTATTATGTGCCTGTTATTGTTGCACTGAAAATTAAACAAGCAAAACAGACATAATCCTTGACTTATGAGGTAAATGAACAACGCCCATAGTCTTTAGCATGTAGCCAGAGTTAAATATAGCAGAACTTATATGCCAATTAAAACAACAGTTTGGATGAAATAGAAACTGGAACACTGAGTATAACTGAGAAGGAACCATTAAAATTTCTCAGTTTTCTGCAAATTTCATTGAGAAACAAGTGACTGGTGAAGAGAAGAGAAGCCTGTAGAAGTTTGTGGTTGAAGTGTCCTAAAGCCTTCAGATTTGCAGTTTTATGTTAAGTGGTTCAATAAAAGAACGCTTCAATACAACTATTTCCAGAGGCTACTTCTTAGAGGTGGGCATTTACCCCCATCCTCTGGGCAACTCCTAGTGTCTGCCATTTCATGAAGAGACTGACTGGCAGGTAACAAACATCACCTCGCCCGCTCTAGGATTTCTGCCACACGTAGAGTCCCTTTAGCGCTTTGATTGTCTTGTAATTGCTTTAAATAGTATTCAGTGTGCACTTAGTTATTCATTCTTCGTATTCCTTCTCTATACTGACTACAAGCTTTTATTTCTTTTCACTCACACCCCTGCCCTGGTGTCCTGCACCAGTAGTACTCAAGTTAAGTTCTTACTCCCTAGCAAATCTCTTACTTGGAATCTCCAATTTTACTCCTTCGCCTTGGCAAACGGCTCAGTGAGGCATTCGAATAAAAAAATAGAAGGGGCCAGGAGGGGGCAGTGGTGGGGCAGAGCTTGCCAGAGAAAGGGAAAAGTCCGTTATTATCCTAGATGACTTCAGGACACGTAGAAAACATTTGGATTTCGCCCAGGAGAGGGTGCTACCTACTTCCAAGACAGCCTCGCCAAGAAGGCTGGGCAGGGCCGGTCCCCTGAAATGAAGCGAAGGTTTGGGCTTCCGAGCAGCCCTTTCATGAGTGCAGAGAAAATGTTCTAACTCCCCATGTCTCCCTTTGATACAAAGAACTCTTCTAAATTAAACAAGTAGCAGGCAGGAGTCTAGGGAGCACGAACATAGCAGAACAGATACAAAGCTTCTTTTGTTCTAAGCATTTATCCAAGCAGCTCATTGGGCACCAGAGGCAATGTGAAAAAATCCTCCATCACCACCCTACTACCGATGCATACTCTAAGGCTGTTTTTCAAAGATTCTGAGAAAAGAGGGGAAGTGTTAAATGTAGGGATGGGTGGTTAGAGATCACAAGATACTGAATAAGCTCTAAATTGGGACCTTTTCCCAGCCTTTACATAAGGTATCTCTCCATTTCCAATGATATTCAAAGTCCCTTCTGTCTGTGTGGTGGAATAACTTCTCTGGAGCCTGGGATCTAGAAGACTGGCCTTTCTATTCCTAGCTGCATCACCGATCCTTTCTCCCCAACGCTCTCCAGCCACTTCCTTCATTTCCTGAGCATTTAAAATGCCCACACCTTAAACAGGAACAAGCACTAGCATCCTTTCAGCAATAAGATGTAACTTTTGCTCAGAACGTACTTTAAACAATACATAGCATTATCCTGGAGCAGATCACCTGCTTCTCATTCATCTTTTGAAAAGTCAGATACCATGCTTTCTCTGACCAGAAACCCAAATAACCAAAGTAATAAATAAGTAGGAAATGAAGTGGATGTCAAAGTGTGGCTCCTGATGGGAACCTGAGTTTAAAAAGCAGCCTCGACAGTGTTGGTGGGAGTGTATTTGCAGAGGACACGACTATGCACACATTTAACAGCCAGTTTCACCCAGCAAGTCCTATGCTCAGTATCGCCTCTACAGATCTACTGGTGCATACGCACAAACATACACGTGTAAGCAAACCTGTCGCAGAAAACCAGTTAATTTAATTATGGTACATCAACTGTACGATGGGATACTATGCAGACAGAAATCATTGGGTACGTATGCTGGTTTGGAAAGATGCTGAGAATTATTATTATATTTTTAAAAAAGTATATTATAGTGTAGCATTTATGTTACATACGTACACATTTATATAGTTATGCTTTTTTTAAAAAAGAAGGTTCTATGCACCTGGAAAAGTTCTAGAAGGACGAGTCGCAAAAGCTTTTGACATAGTGACTTTTAGGGAGCGAGACTGGGGATATGGGACACATTTCCCCCGACATAGTTTAGTACCTTTTGAATTTTTTACATGCACAACTTCTGTAATAATAAAAACCAGCATCGAGGAGGAGTAGGCGTTCCTCTCATCTGCCTTTACAGACGTTTTTGGCTTTAGAGTCCAGGTATTAGAAATACAAAAGTGGGGGACAATGGTGTGCGCTGGAACCAGCCCCTGCGGCTGAGGGGACATGTGAGCTCGAATCACATTAGATATGAAACCATTATTCTCACTTTGATACTCAGGTAACAGGTGATGCTCACTACATTAGGCTTTTATGAAGGACCTTGACGACAGAGTGAAATGTCTTGGAGTGACTAAAGACGCCATGACTAGTTGGCGGGGACAGGCACATTGTTCTTGGCAGCTGAGACTGACGCTGTGAGGCACATCCTTGAGCACTCGATTTAGAGGAACGTTTTGCTAGATGTGTTGGTTGGGATTAGCTTCAGCTGTGATGACAAGCGAACTTCGAATAACAGCGCCCTAAATAAAAGTTACCGTTTCTCTCAGGGTATGATATGCTGCACCATCTCTGTTGCTGCTCCATCAAGTGTGGCTTCAACCTCATGGTCCAGGATGGCGGTTTCTACGTTTTAGGGAGCAGGATGGAGAAAGACATGAAGAAGAACGGACCAAGTGTATACACATTATGCCTCTTAAGGGGAGTTTCTAGGAGTTGCCACTAGACACTTTTACGAAACTACTTGCATTGGTCACAACTCCGTCTGTTGCCTGCCTAGCTGCAAGGAAAGCTAGGAAATGCGGTCTTAATGCCAAATGGCTGTAGGCACGGCTTAAATTTGGGGTTCTAAGCTATTACCATAGAAGGGAAGGGTGGATACTGGGAGATGACTAGTGATGTCTGCAACACCAATCTAACCTACTTCCCCTTCCCCTGAAACTACTGTCCAAAAATAAATTGGTTTATCAGCTCAGCAAATAGCAGAGGTAAGGAAAAGTATTGTGCTTTGCCACATACCCACCTTTATGAGCTTAGGGAAATATCTGAAGGAAAGTTTTGCTAATATTTCAACACTGAAAAGATGGCGAGATGTCCTAGAATTTCACTCACCTATGTTTCTCCCACCTCTGCCCCCAGCTTTAGAATCTTGAACATGGATGGCACATACTAGCTACTGGGGACAGGAACCGTGTCATTCCCATAATAGTTCCATAATAAACGTCAACAGAACATAGTAGAACTGGTCTGTGATGTAATTCATGGACTATTTCCTGTGAATGAAACAATATGCACCAGAATAGAATTCTATTTATGCTATGGGAAAGGCCCGTGGGTCTTCAGATTTCGGTTCAAGGAAAAAGGAATTCATCAGCTAATTACACTGGATCCCTGAGGACTAAAGATAGTAGTATTATAAAGGAATTGAAATTTCAGAGACTCTCAAGATTAGGAAGAACTAAATCCTGTTTTGGAGTAGACAGTGGCAGGCTCTCTCATCATTCCTACTGGCCACCCGTCTTTGGAGCCACCAAAGATGGCTGTTCATAAGTCTCTGCAAAGAGGGGACCTGAAGCCCCCCTGCCCCTGCCATAGCTATCACTTACTGAATGTTCTCAGACACAGGATGGCTCTTCACTGGGAGTCACAACGAGGTGCTTTTACATGTTCTAGCCTGTGGGCCACCAGGTAGCAGTACAAAGCCAAATGTGTAATCCCTGAAGTTAACCTCCACACTGTGGTCTTCTGTCTTGTAAAAAGCAAGTCACTTTATGGTTCTTTGATCAATAAATAGCACAAGGGTATAGAGATAAAGGAATAGAATATTAACATGAAGGCGGCAGACTAAACAAGGCCCCTGCAGATGCCTCAGAGAGGTGGGAGCTCAGAGGCTCCTTAACAGAGTCCCTCGGTAACTATGGAGGAGCACTGCTCCAGGAATAAGGATTTGTGACCACTCTGTCTCAGCACTGATGGGTAGCTTGACACTGAACCCACCTTTGGCCCCATCCTCCTGAACTCTTGGCTAGTGGGGACTCAGTGGTCATCATGTCAGTGAAGGTCTCAGGCTAGGAATCTACCCTCATATGCAACTGCCCACCTGGCCTCTCCCCTACAGGTTCTACCAGGCTGCTCAAATTATGCTACAACCCCAAATCGACTTGAGTTCTCCCCAAACCTGTGTCTCTCAGTCTCCTCTATCTTACTAAATGGCCAGGACTTTCTGCCAAGTGTTCTCGAAAGCCTCGGAGCCTTCCCTGTCTCCCTCTCTCACATTCCATCTCCAAACAGTCAGCAAATCCTACTGATCCTGCCTTCAATGCATATCCAGCACAGACCATTTCTCATCCACTGGGCCAGGTGACCATCCCTTCCTCTGGGTTTCTACAAAGTCTCTTAACTGCTCTTGCCACTCCCCTCTCACCAACCCGTTCTTTCCACCTTTTGAAAACCTAAGCCCAGTCTAGGCACCCCTTGGTTCCAGAACTTCTGTGGGCCTCCCCGTTCCACGTGGTCACATTCCAAATCCATAGCAAGCCTCCAAGCCCTCTGTGACATGCCCCACTTCTCCCACCTCACCTTCGGCACCCTTCCCCGCTGCTCTGCTCCAGCCTCCCTGCCACATCACGAGTGAGGCAAGAGCTTAATATTTCCCATATTGCCCACATTCTCTTCCTCCCGCTATCTGCTAGGTCTGCTCCTTCACTTCATTCAAATCGCTCTCTAATGCCCCCTGATAAGAAACATTTCCTGACCACCCCGTTGCCCTATTTAGTTTTCTTCATAATACTTAGCCCCACTTGACAGAGGATGTATGTATTTTTTACTGTATCTCTCCCCACTAAAATGTAACTTCCACGGATGCAGGATATTTTCTCCTGAGAACCGTGCCTGGCACAGAGCAGACAAATATTTTAAAAACAAATGATGTTGCACATTGCCAAGTTAACATACAGCATAAGACAAAACAAACGAGCAAAAGTATAAGAGAAAACTCAGTCACCTATATAAATATGCATGTCTTTTTTCATAACTAACATATTATTTAGTTTTTTCATAACTAACCTATTAAGAAGCAAAAGAGAAGGAACGTTTTTATTTGTTGGATGAATGAGGGGGAAAATTCATTTACTAAGCACATGTTATGTCTCAGACACTATTCTAACTCTAGAGGTATATAATGAGAATAGGTAAACTCCCTGTTTCATGGAGCTTATGTTACAGAGGGAATATGGGGGTAGAGACAGAAGTGGAAGAAGATGGGAAGAATACAATAAACACGAAAATAAATGAACAAGAGTTTCAAATAGTTATCGATAACACGTATTTTTAAGAAATCTTACTGAGAATTACCAACAAAAATTTACCTGTTTTGTACATGGTAACTTACTTAGGAGTCTCTTTCCTCACCGCCCCCCTCCCCCCAAAAAAATCCTGTACGTTAAATAAAATATGTCTATTTCACATCTATTAAGTTAATACAAGCTACTTTATAGCTTCTTTCAAATGATGAACTAAACTATGTCAAAGACAGTATCTCTTGTATATGAAGTTAGCAATTGATATTATGCCTAGAAGGTACCCATTGAAAATTAGTTGGTGACTTCTCACGAGACTTCGAAAGTGAATGTCTGCAAATCTCTCTGCCCTGCCCTTAAATCTTTGTGGATATTTCAATGCACCGCTGAGAAGTTGCATGCTTTTTATTTTAGTAAAGTTGTTGAAAATTCCACATGGGTTCCTCTTTTCACAGAACTAAATGAAAATCCAGAACCCCTTAAAATAAAAATATGTGTTTGGGAATCACAGGGGAAATGTTACTTACTCTCTGAGCGTTCAGCTTCTGCCATCCCTGGTGGTGGGAATCTACACTGTCATTCCAACTTACTACAAACTTGGCAGGACTCTGTGTCCATTTGGGATTGTAATACCCGGGATTTCAGTTCGGGGAGGAAGGAAGGAGTCATTGCATTCCACCGAAGAGTCCTCCAGCTGAATTTCAAGAAGCCAACGCTTAAATGTCAGCGTTCTCCCAAAGGAAAGCGATGGCCCCATCTAATGAGTTTACCTGGTTAACACTCCATAAGCGTTACTGGCGGGCTCTTGTACTCATCTTTCTTGGGTAATGTTGCTTGCTGCAGCACATTCGTGTCCCTTTATTAGGAGTTTTTTGGGGGTTTTTTGCAATTATACACAGATTTTTCATACTAAATACCCTAGGCATTTCAGACCAAATGCTTCCCCAGTCCTGCAAGCTTCTAGGTTTAGAATGTGGGAACTGAGAAGAAGGCCAGCCAAACCGCCCTCCCCACCGCCTCCACCTCTAATCTACTGTCACAGTCAGACAAAGGAGTCGAAACCTATTACGGTGAGGGAAACCCTCAGACGGGGTGGGAGGCAGGACACGACTGTAACGGGCTTTGAAGTGGCCCAAGTTCATTGTGGGGAGTGGGAAACACAGAGGCTGGCCAGACACGGATCAAGCCCTGTGTCTGTGGCTCCAACTTCCCTTTCCTCCACTTTGGGTTTCAAATAAGCGATTTGCTTGCAGTTACATTCCACAAACAAGTCATTTCCTCCTCCTTGGGGGAAGGTGACTGAGAGGGGAGGGAGGAAGAAACAAGCACCTCTTTAGAAAACTAGAATTGTGATAAAGCCTTCTTAGGCTCTTGAGCTCTTCATTTCAGGGCACCTCTCTCTCCCTACTTGATGTAAAAATCACAAAATACTCATATCCCACGGTGAAGACGTGTGTTTCTTTCCCTGGTAAAATTATGAAAGGATTTTTAAATTTTGCTTTTAAAACTATATGGCTACAAAGAACTGGTATGTAAACAATGCTTGGGAAATGAGAAAATCTAATTTCCAAATTGTTTTCAAATGATATACAAATTTTAATTAACACTAAACTTATGATTGGGTTGACCTGCTGTTAGCTACTGCCAGCATTTAACCAGACGTTCATTAATTTAAATTTTGTGGATTTCTTTTCATATGTTAAAAAATACATTTTGCTATCTATATTTCACATACATGATTACAAATATACTACATAATATTTTTTTTCAGCGTTAAATATTACCTTAAAACCATGTGAGCTCTGAGTGCCAGGCCTACGGAGCCTAACAGATACTGCAGACTAGGAGGTAAAGAGTCCTCTTTAAAAGCAAAGAAAAAAATATTAATATAAAAAGGTTAGTGAATGGATTAACATGACCATAAGCCAGTTCTGCTGAAGCTCCTTGCCATCCCAAAGGCTCTACGGGAAGCCCTGAAGTTTTACACCCACTCCCCTCCAGCCTTGCCATAGGAAGCAGTAATCCCACAACAGAGGTTTCTATTTCAGACCTACTCTCTGTCCCTTGGGACTCTCCTTCAGGCTGTCCTTCCTAAACCACTTGAATCTCATTTCTCTTGCAGTTGATTTTTTTTTTTCAAGATGTTAATTTCTGTGGAACCATCTGGATGTTATTAAGAAAATGTCCCAGGTCCTCTGAGGCAGCTGGCTACGGCCTCTTGCCTTATTTCCTGTGTCCTGGATGTCTAAGTTGACTTTCATAAGAAATTTGGAATATTAGCTTAAAAAAAGAAACAGTCAATATTTTTTAGGCGTTGAGCTCTTGCAGCTTAATTTCCCCAGCTGGGACTTTGAATTTTGAGTTCCCATCCTTGGCTCCTGCTCTGGGAAGGATGAAGCACGTCTGCTTTAAAAACAGAAGGTACTAGTGTCAGGGGTGAACCAGAAATCCAGTTTTCCCCACCCTCCCCAGTTAGCCTCACAAAATCCTTCCTTATGGTGTGGCCGCTGCTCAGCCATTTCTATGGCCCCAACCCCTGCTCCAAACTGAGACTCCTGATCTTGGCCCAAAATTAAACACTTAAATTCAGCTCTACCAGACTCTCTCCTTGAGGGAAAAATAATGGAACTAAGACCAAAATAAAATAAAATTAATAATAAAATAAAATAGGTTGGGCAATGATTCTTTGCTTGACAGGGGTAATGTGAGTAGGAGGGACAACAGAGGACACTAAATAGCCCCTTTTCTAACAACAAGCAGGAGCAGCTAATGCCAGAACAAGGGAGTTCTCAAGGATCAATTTTACTATTCAGAGTCTGCACGTGGGGCTGGGGCATGGGTTCACCTTGTTTGCTGTTTGTTACTCAAATTCAGCGACCAAGTTTGGTTGCTGGCCTTAACCATGTGCCTTCCCCACTGAAGGTGTCCATGCCCACCTACTTCTTCCTTCTTGTTCCTAGGCCTTCTCCCTCAACCAACTTGCATCTCATCATCCTTTGGGATTTCACCAATCAAGTTAACGCAAACTTTCTGGAATTTTTTTAAGACCTCCAGCCAAAGCTATCTAGTCAGAAAATACAGCAGGGCACCTACCCTACCAATAAAGCCAAAGTACAGAATGACTTTCCTGGAAGACAGACGGCCTGATCATCTGTGTCTGATGCTGGTGGGACCAAGAGAAGTTGTGAAGGGAAACACACAATTCACTCTCCAGTGAGGATTCGGGTGGAAAGGTGTCCTTGTCACAATCTGGAGGAATCTATCACCCCCTATCTGGTAAAAGACACTCACTAAATGCACCCCCTATCATTTTTTTTTGAAAAAAAAAAATCAAGCACAAAAAAAGTTAAAAGAATAATATGATGAACTCCTGTACATTCTTGACTTAGATAACCAATTGTTACAATATTACATTTCCTTTCTTCCAATACTTTTTTCTCATTCATTTGAAAGTAAAGTGCAAATATAGTGACATTTTATCCCTAAATACTTCATACTTAAATACATCCTTAAATATTTCCTATGAGGTAGAACATACTCCCATATAGTCTCCAGACCATTATCACATCCAAGAAATTTAACATTGAAAAGATATTATCTGACAGCTCACATTCAGATTTCCCCGCTGTCCCAATGTCTTTATACCTGTTTAAAATTGAGATATAACCCACTTATCATAAAATTTCTTCTTTTAAAGTATACAACTCAGATTGTTAATACATTCACAGACTTGTACAACTACCACCACTATCTAATTCCAGAACATCTTCCATCAGCCCAGAAAGAAGCCCAGTAACTAATGAGCAGTCCCTCCCCACTCACGCTTCCCTCCGACCCTGGCAACCAGTCGTCTCCTTTCTGTCTCCCTGGACTTGCCTAGTCTGAAAATTTCGTAGAAATGAAATTATAAAATACGCGGCCTTTTGCATCTTGCTTCTTTTCCTTAGCATAATGTTTTCAAGGTTCACTTATGTTGTAGGATGTATTCCTTTCTCTGGCTGAATTCTATTACATTGTATGGAAATATCACATTTTGTTTGTCCGTCCGTCAGCTGATGGACAGTTGGGTTGTTTTATAGCTTTTTAAAAAGCCAGGATCCAATCAAAGACTATATATTGCATTTAATTGTCACGTCTTTAGCTTCCTTTAAGCTAAATTTTACAATTTTAGAACATTAATCTAGATTGTAGAACATTCTTGCTTTTTTTTCTTTTGAAGGGAGAACGTTCTTGTAGATTTGACCGTTTCCTATCATTTGATTCAGGTTAAACAATTTTGGCAATAGTACCACATGGGTGAGGCTGTATACTTCCTGTTGTAACACATCAGAAGGACATAATGTCAGTTTGTCTCATAATTGGTGATGTTAAATTTGGTCATTTGATTAGATGGTATTTACCAGATCTCTCCCATAGGAAAAACACAACTTTCCCTTTATATAATTTAAAATAAGTAATATTAATATAAGTACTCTTTAAGACGTTAAGACTTTAAGACTGTGTGAATATCTTGTTTCCCAACAACCTTTAACAAAAGGTTTTAGCCTCCAATGATGACTCTTGCCTGAATCCATTATTATAATGATGTTACAAAACAGTAATTTGCTGACTTTTCCAACTCTATAATTCCTTCCACATACAGTTGCTGGCATTTTGTTTAAAAAAAAAAAAAAAGTTCCCTGCTCTATCCTACCTTTTTAATTGCAATTGTGAACTCATAGTTTTGTTTTGTTTTGTTTTTTAACTCAATTTGTTGTCAACATCACTGTCATTATACTTATGCTCAGACTGTCCCAAATTTGATAAGTGGAAGCCAGTTTGGGCCAGCTCATTTTTCTTTTTGACATGTCCCCATCAGTCTTTAAGCACTTCATTACCTTGTGACACAATAAAATGTTCCAGATTCGCCTCGTAGTCTCCCTTCTCTGGGTCTTAAATCAGAATTTCTCTAAGAAGACCTGGTTTCTCTTAGTGAGAAATGGTATTTAGAAACCAAGATTTGGGTGCTAGATGTGCTCATTAATACTGGGTCGTTTCCACTGTTTTTTGCCTGAATGACTCATAGCATTTATTTAAACCTTTCACATGTAACATTTCTTATGATTTTTATTTGGGGTTCAGTTAGTTGGCAACACTATTGTATATTCAGTGTCCTAAATATTATAGGTATAAGAGCTGCCACTTTTTTTCCTAAGCTCTGTACTTGGTGTTTTGTAGCAGTATTTCACTTAATCTTTGTAACAACTCAATGATGCGGATGTTACTATTTATCCTCATTTAATAAATGAGGTAACTGAGGTACAGAGTGGTTAAGTAACCTGTTCAAGGTCACACAGCTAATACAGTAGGCTCTCTCATCCAAGACATTCCATGACTTCCAGTGGATGCACATATATTACTGAACCCTCTATGTTTTTGCCTATACATAAATACCTACAGTAAAGTTTAATTTACAAATTAAAAGATTAACAACAATAATAAAATAGAACAATTATAACAATATACTATAATAAAAGTTAGGGAATGCAGTCTCTTTCTCAAAATACCCATCTGGTGATGATGTGAGATGATAAAATGCCTTAAGTCATGAACTTTCACCTTTTTACTTAAGGGAAGCACTTTACAGTTTCTCTTTTACATATC
>NW_006443124.1:3646204-3679127 GCF_000325575.1 Pteropus alecto
TTAGAAATGGTATTTAGAAACCAAGATTTGGGTGCTAGATGTGCTCATTAATACTGGGTCGTTTCCATTGTTTTTTGCCTGAATGACTCATAGCATTTATTTAAACCTTTCACATGTAACATTTCTTATGATTTTTATTTGGGGTTCAGTTAGTTGGCAACACTATTGTATATTCAGTGTCCTAAATATTATAGGTATAAGAGCTGCCACTTTTTTTCCTAAGCTCTGTACTTGGTGTTTTGTAGCAGTATTTCACTTAATCTTTGTAACAACTCAATGATGCGGATGTTACTATTTATCCTCATTTAATAAATGAGGTAACTGAGGTACAGAGTGGTTAAGTAACCTGTTCAAGGTCACACAGCTAATACAGTAGGCTCTCTTACCCAAGACATTCCATGACTTCCAGTGGATGCACATATATTACTGAACCCTCTATGTTTTTGCCTATACATAAATACCTACAGTAAAGTTTAATTTACAAATTAAAAGATTAACAACAATAATAAAATAGAACAATTATAACAATATACTATAATAAAAGTTAGGTAAATGTGCTCTCTCTTTCAAAATATCTAAGCAGTTAGGCACTGTGGCCATAACTTTTTCAGTTTAAGGTATGACAAAAAAAACCTTGCATGAATTTCTTTTTCCTTCTTCACAATTTCAGGTAAAAGATTCATTCTTAACATAGATCTTAGCAACCTCAGCATATGCTTTTTTTTCTTATAGTGGACAACTTCTACCTTTTCACTGAAAGGAAGCACTATATGGCTTCTCTTTGGCATATCCCAATTGCCAGCATCAGTACTCTTGTGCTTTGGAGCTATTATGAGGTAAAGTAAGGGTTACTTGAACACAAGCGCTGCGATACTGCAACAGTCGACCTGATAACAGAGACGGCTACTAAGTGACTAACAGGCGGGTCGTGTATACGGTGTGGACAGGCTCGAGAAAAGGAACAAGTGAGATGGAGCAAAATGGAGCAAAATTTCATCGCACTACTCAGAACGGTGCACAATTTAAACCTGCTGAATTGTTTATTTCTGGAATTTTCTATTTAATATTTTCAGACCACAGTTGACCATGAGTAATTGGAACCACAGAAAGCAAAACCAAGGATTAGAGACTATACTGTAAATAGCAGAGCTGGGACTAGACTCCAGGTCTGTCTGACTGCAGACCTGCTGAATTATTAGGTGACATTATGCCAACAATCACTGTGAGGGAAATATAAGTATGCCTTCAAGCTTGCAGTCCACTTCTGGGTGTATTACATCACATTTGAAAAGTAGGTATGGTCATTGTAATTTACTTCTGAGACACAGTGATGAGTGAGTAAATCCCTTCACCTTTCTAGGTCTCAGTTATATAATCTGTAAAAGTGAAATAATGATTCTTAGCTTGTGTACCACATAAAGTTGCAGTAGAAATCAAAGGGTATCATAAGCTGAAGCCTTCGCAAGAATTGTAAAGCTCCCTCTACAACAAGAAAGTAGGTGTCAAGTCAGACTAGTATGTGTAAGAATCACCTGGCGGGCGGCGTGTGTGCAGAATTTAAAGTCCAGATTGCTGGGACTTTTAAAGTCCTGCTCCTAGAGAGTCTGATTTAGTGTCTTGGTGTGGGACCCAGGAATCTGAATTTTTAACATGCTTGCAAGTGATTCTGATGCAGGTGGCTCACAGATAGCACTTAGAAAAACTCTCATGTAGTTAACGTAAAGCTGATGAGAAAAGAGGTGATAAACCCATGTTCAGAAACCACTTGTACATCTTTTCACACCCATTACTCTCATCTGATTGCTTTTTCTTCTTTTTTTCTCTCTCCCTTGTCCCTTTACCTATTCATCCTTAGTTCCAGCTCAAATGTCGCTTTCCCAGGTAAGCCTTTCCTAACCCTCTGGACACAGTCAGCCCTTCCTGTTACCTACTCTCATCTCATTATAGCACATATCAACCTGACAACTCTATAGCTTCAGTTTGTAATTAGCTGTTTAATGTCTGCCTCTCTCAATAGAGTGTAAGTATCAGAGAGTAGTAACCAGGGCCACCTATGTATGCCCTGTGTCCCAAAATAGGGGGCAATCAATAAACATGTTGGACAGATAAAGGAATAAAAAGTAATACTAACTTTATTACTAAACAAAGATTGGCCAGAATGCAGAATTCGTAAATTATGAACACAGAAAAAAGTTCATTACCAATACAAATAATTGGATACCCTACTTCCTATTCTCATCATCTTTCCTGGAGTCCTCGGAAAGACAGTTTTCATAAAGGAAATTACACTTTTAATGACAAATTTGGGGACAATCTGCTCAGAATAGGAAAGAATTCATAATGAAATTATGGCCCTCTGCTCAAGCCTTTCCTCCCACTTCTTTCCCCTCCTGGCTTCTTGCACTGAGTTGTCATCTTGCACTGAGGTAGCAACAGCCCCTACTTCCTGCCTCCTGCTAGTTCTCCGGGACCAGGACCCCTGTGGGCCTGGGGAAGGAGGGTGTTTCCCCTGGGCCATCATTAATTGTGTGTGTTCCCCAAGTTATGTGTATTTTCATTTGTGCATTTATCTCCATCCTGAATGAGACCCATGAAACTCTTTTATGATTTAGCCTCAGGCCAAATAAGCATTGAATTTCACAACCAGAGTTTATGCTCATGTAGTTACGGCAAGGTGGGAGGCGGGGGTTGTTTTGTTTTAAATATTTGTTTCTCCAAAGTGGCTGCTCACTCTGTCTGGAAAGCTGCAGGAATACATGTGAAGGGAACAGGAACTGTTTTTATCAAGTGACAGGACATACTACCCCAAAATATGGTACCTTGGCATAGTGGATATATTAAGCTGAAAGAGTCTGAGAGAACAGCAGGAGCCAGGAGACCCCTCTGACCTTCCTCCACCCTTCTCCCCTAAAGCAGGTTACAGGACCTTCATGTGAGAGATGCTCTTTCTATATCTGGAGGAAAGGAGCATCTTCATCTTCGAGACAGAGGGATGCTGGAAGAATCTAAACAAACAGGCCTTGCCAAGCTTTTCATAGTTCACTACACTTACTTCATACTCTTTGTTCTATCCTATTTCTACATGACTGTCCAGTCTTCATCCACACACTCAGGGTGAATTAGGTATTCATTTCTTTATGAAGGTCCCTATATCAGTCATCTAAAACTTATATTAAATAAATCTGTATGCTTTTCTCCTGTTAATTTGTCTTTGTCAGTTTAATTTTCAGACAGAGCCAGAGAGCCTTTGATTTGCAAGAGTAACAAGCAGAATCCATTTCGTGGTAAAGACAGTGGCCTGAGCAGCCATGGTGGTGGCTTAGGCGTCCAGGGAGCAGTCATGGTGGAGGCTTAGGCGTCCAGGGAGCAGTCATGGTGGAGGCTTAGGCATCCAGGGCCCAGTATCATGGTGTGAGCTGCTGTTTCTGCCTGGCTGTGGTAACCCCAGAGCTTTTCTAGGACAGTTTGTCAGTGTGGCTTGGGTCTTGTCCCTGGCCTCAGAATGACATTCCTTAGGCCTCTGGAGAACCTGTGAACCACCTAATATTCCTTAATAAATTTTCATTTCTGCTTGAGCTGGCCAGACTGGGTTTTGGGGCTGGCAACTAAGAACCTGGTCTAGGTCCCTGTCACCTGGGCTGGCCAACCACCAAGACAACAAACTCCAAGAAACCACCAACGCTCTTTAATTCAAAGGAAATTTCAATGTAATGTTTAGTATTTGGAGGAAAATGGAGTACTAACTGGGACTTGGAAATCTTTTTGCTAAGAAGATTTTCATCTTCACGGTATTTGTTATAACTTTGTCTTCTACTTCTAATAGAATAAGAGTAGCAAAGCTGGAAGGGACTTTAGAAATAGTTCAGGTTGCGCCATCAGTTTCAAATGTGGAAGCAGAGTATCAGAGAGAAATGGTTACTTGCCAAAGGTCACACAGAAACTGCTGGAATAAAGATCACTAGCTCAGAAGTCAGATTCTGACTCTGCTGCTGATTGTGTGATTTCGATTGAGCCATGTAGACTGTCTCAGTTTTCTTGGTCTCCTCATTTGCTAAGTGAAGAAAATGACAGTTCATATCCTACAGGGTTACTGTGAAGAGTAAATGAGATAATGTAGTGTTTAGCCTGTGCTTAAAAAATAGTAACTATTCAATAATTAGCTGATATTACAAACTTACCCTTAAACGAATATTTATCATGATCCATATGCTCCGGGTACTCACCTAAAGGTTGTTAATTTAAAGAATAAGACATTCTTGCCTCTCATCAAACAAAAGTACAGGACCAGACAGATACACTAGTGAATTCTACCAAACATTTAAAGAATTAATCCTTCTCAAACTCTTCCAAAAAAGTAGACGTGGAGGGAAGATTTCCAAATTCATTTTATGAGGCTAGCATTACCCTGATACCAAAACCAGGCAAGAACAGAACAAGGAAAAGAAAATTAAAGGCCAATATCCCCGATGAAAATAGGTGCAAAAATCCTCCACAAAAATGTTAGCAAACTGAGTTCAACAATGCATTAAAAAGATCGTATATAATGATCAAGTGGGATTTAACTCAGGGACGCAAGGATGGTTCGACATCTTCATATCAACCAATGTGCATACTACATTAAAAAAATGAATAAAAATTATGTGATCATCTCGATAGATGCAGAAAAAGCATCTGACAAAATTTAACGTCCATTTATGATTTTTAAAAAACTTTCAAAAATCATATATAGGGGAAATGTGCCTCAACATAATAAAGGTCATATATGACAAGCCCACAGCTAAAATATTCAATGGTGAAAAGCCGAAAGTCTTTCCTCTAAGATTAGGAACAGGACAAGGATGCCCTCTCTCACCACTGTCATTCAACATCATATTGGAAGTCCTGGCCACAGCAATTAGAAAAAGAAATAAAAGGCACCCAAATCAGAAAGGAAGAAGTAAAACTCTCACTATTTGCAGATGACATGATACTGTATATCGAAAGTCCTAAGACGTCACCAAAAAGACTGTTAGAACTAATGAATAAATTCAGTAAAGCTGTAGGATACAAAATCATAAAAGTCTGTTTGTTGCATTTTAATACACTCATAGCGAACTATCGGGAAGAAAATTTGCTTTTAAAAATCTCATTTACAATTGCATCAAAAAGAATGAAATACCTAGGAATAAATTTAAGCAAGAAAGTGAAAGATCTGTACACTAAAAACTATTAGATGTTAATGAAAGAAACTGAAGAAGGCTCAAATATATAGAAGGATATTCTATGTTCGTTAATTGGAAGAATTATTGTGAAAATTTCCATACTACTCAAAGCAAACTACAGATTCAATACAATCTCTATCAAAATTCCAATGGCATTCTTCACAGAAACAGAACCATCTTAAAATTTCTGTGCAGTCACAAAAGAACCCAAATACGCATTCTTGAGAAAGAAGAACAGAGCTGGAGGCATCATGCTCTCTGGTTTCAAAGAGCATTACTATATCACAAAGCTATAGTAATCAAAAGAGTATGATAGTAGTATAAAAACAGACACCTAGATCAATACAACAGAATAGACAGCCCAAAATAAACACACACATACATGGTCAATTGATTTATGACAACAGAGCTAAGAACATACAATGGCAAAAGGACAGTCTCTTTGATAAATTGTGTTGGAAAAACTGGACAGCCCATGCAAAAGAATGAAACTCGACCACTCTCTTATATCAAATACCAAAATTAACTCAAAATGGATTAAAGACTTCAATGTAAGACCTAAAATTGTAAAACTAGTTGAAAAAAACAAGTGGCCTTCTCTTTGACATTGACCTTGGTGATGATTTTTTTTTTGTATTTACACCAAAAGCAAAGGCAACAAAATGAAAAATAAACAAATGAGACTACATCAAATTAAAAACCTTTGCACAATAAAGGAAACCATCAACAAAAGAAAAGGAAACATGCCAAATGGAAAAAAAAATTGCAAATCGTATATCTGATAAGGGACTATATCCAAACTATATAAAGAACTCATAGAACTCAATAATAACAAAAATCCAATCAAAAAATGGGCAGAGGATCTGAGCAGAATTTTTTCCAAAAGCATACAGATGGCCAACTGACATAGGAAGAGATGCCCAACATAACTAATTATCAGAAAAATGCAAGTCAAAACCACAATGAGCTATCACCTCATATCTGTTAGAATAGCTACTATCAAAAAGAAAAGAAATAACAAGTGTTGGCAAAAATGTGAAGAGAAGGGAACCCTTATGCACTGTCAATGGGAATGCAAATTGGTACAGCTACTATGAAAAACAATTCGGAGTTTCCTCAGAAAATTAAATACAGAACTACCATATGATCCAGCAATTCCACGACTGGGTATTATGCAAAGAAAATGAAACCAGTAGCTCAGAAAGATATCTGCACCTCCATGTTCACTGCAGCATTATTTACAATAGCCAAGATATGGAAGCAACCTAGGTGTCCATAGATGAATGAATAAAGAATGTGTGTGTGCATATATACATTCAATGGAATATTGCTCAGTCATAAAAAAAGAAGAAAATCTTTCCATTTGTGATAACATGGATGGATCTTGAGGGCATTAAGTGAAATAAGACAGAGAGAAAGATAAATACTAGATTATCTCATTTATATGTGGAATCTCAAACAAAAAATCCAAGCTCGTAGATACAGAGAACAGATTGATGTTTGTCGGAGGAAGGGATTAGGGGGTTGGCAAAATGGGTGAAGGGAGTCAAAAGGTAACAAACTTCCAGTTATAAAATAAATAAGACATGGGGATGTAATGTACAGCATTGTGACAACAGTTAATAATGCTGTATTGCGTATTTGCTAAGAGTAGATCTTTAAAGTTCTCATCACAGAGTCTAATTCAACAAAGAAATCAAGTAAAAAAAAAAAAAGAAAAAAGAAATGAAGTGTTCCCTGAATTTAGCAATTCGGATGTCACTGGTGATGTGAGAACTCGGTTTTACTGAAGTCAGGACAGTGGAGGTAGTAGAGACAGAGAGGGAACACCACTCTGAAGCAGAGCTCACCTATGGAAAGCACAAAGGCAACATGGCAGTCAGAGGAAACAGAGGGTCTCGAGAGTCTTCTGCTGCTATGCTTTGACATGTGAGACACTAACATGTCTCTAGAAAGAGGGGAAGAAGCCAACAGAGAGAGGGGCTAAACCAATACAAGAGACCAGAAATACCTAGGAAGAAGTAGGAGGAAAATAATTGAGAGCACTAGGATAAGACATGTATTTAAAATGTATTAAAAAGTTATAATTAATCAAGATGTTATGATGTTTTAATTAATTGTCACATAGGAACTGACGTACAAATCAAGAGAATAGATGAAAGCTCAGAGACACACTCAAAGAAGTGTGTGTGTTGGGGGGGGAGGGGGGTAAGAATTAAGTAAAGGGGGATGTTATTTCAAATCAGTGGGGGGAAGACAGTTTATTCAAGATAGCCTAATTATATCTGGTTAATTAAATTTAGATTCTTATTTCATAACGTACAAAATCATATTACAGATAGATTAAAGTTTTAAATCTATGAGACAAAGCCATGAACAAAGATATCAGAAAAATATACAACAAAATAGTAAAATAATCTTGACTGGGAGTGGTCTTTCTAAATGTATTAGTAAGTCTCAGAACTGGATTCAGAGTTCGGCTCTGTTTGGTAAATCGGTGGGCTATTGCAGGTAGTGTGAGGCAAGGGCAAACATGTATTTTGTGACTTAATTTGCCTGGAGGTCAAAAGACCCCCAAGGAAGAGCTGCTTACACATCACTTGGAGAGGGAGGTGAGGTGTTAGGAAGAAGGACTTGGTAGATATTGACCGAAACAAACAGGGTGTATGGCCTGGCCTCATGGACCAGATCTGAGCCCCTCATGAAAGTAGGGACACTTCTGTCAGGGACATAGTGTGGCCCTAGCACAGTGAGCCTCGATGGGACCATCTGGGGACGAAGAAGGCCTTCTGGGCCTGAGAACATAAGGATTCATGGCTTTCATAGAAGCCTCCAAGGTAAGGGTAGCAGTGAGGTGACAAAGCCTGCCACTCCTGAAGAATATGCATCAGTAGAACTGATGGCCACTCTGCCTGCTTGATGTTTCCTTGTTTGTATAAGGCTGGTTCATTCCACAAATAATAAGTTGATTAAGAAATGAGTCAGAGGGAAAATAATCTGACAAGACAGTGATGGTAGCATAGCCTTTGAATCTCTCTGAATCCCCACGTAAAAAAGACAGAGCCGCTAGATAGCAATATCAAAAAAAGCATAGAAGACATTTACAACTAAACTAGGTGAAACAGATTAAATATGGTAATCAATCCTATGAAGAGTAGAATCTCTCCTCTACCCTGTGTATCTGGACTGGCCTTGGGACTTGCTTTCAACAATGTGCCAGAAGTGACAGTGTGTAACTCTTGACCCTCAGCCTTGGAGTACTGAAATTCTGCTACCTGGTGAATAACCTGGCTCACCTCCCTAAGGATGAGACACCTCCATGAGTTTATAATTTTTTTTTAAAGTTACCTTTTCATGATGATAGGGAACCAATTTATTACCTTAAAAACTTGATAATGTGAAAGTATTTATTCTGCCTTTCCTATAAGAACTGTCATTATGTAAACAAATAATAGATGAAGTAAGCTCCTTATAATAAAAGTATTCCAGTGAACAAATAAAAAAAAAAGTAACTAGAATATCATCAATCTATAACCCCAGTGAATTAAGATCTAGGCAATGAGCATCAACAACCACTAACTTAACAAGAAAAAGAGACCACAGACATGTGTCTCCTAATGAAAGAACATGGTACTTGCCCAAAGGATCGAACATAAGTCTGATCAAGCCTCTAAACCAGTTGCCACTTTGCAAAAGATACAGAGGACAGGGGAACATCCTGAAATGCACCATGGGATTGCAATCAACCGAATCCAGATCGTGGGAAACTGTACAGGTCATGTACTGCGAATGGCAGGAAATCTGTAAAGAGTCTTAGAAGATACACACACAAACACACACACACATATATTTAAGTAGGAAATACTAAGCTATAGTATCTAGGGATGCACAATGGGTGGTAAAACTATTAAAAAAAATATGAAGAGGTGATCATCATAAAGTCAGAATAGGGGGTGCTCTTGGGGGAAAGAGGCATATGATTGGGGTGGAGCACAAGGGGGTTTTATGGAGTGGGCAGCACAGTTATATGTTTACCTGGGTGGTATTTGCCTTAAAATAAGTTCATTAAACTATACACTTATTTTGTAAGATTTTTCTATTTCTGGTTGTTTGTTTGTAACAACAACAAAAGGTTTAAAGAATTCAGAAAAATAGGGGGCGAGAGAGTAAAAGAGTTGCAGCTAGAGAGATCTTCATATTAAGTTTGAATTTGCCAGAGACAAACAATATGGGCTGTTTATCTAGTGATTTTGCAAAATGGCAATAATCTTTTGGGGGTGTTCTAGAAAGCAATTAGGGTCATGAAGCAGGTGAACAGATATGTAGAGAAAACGTCTTGAGATCTGCAGTGGTGTATTTGGAAAGTATGGGGAATTATTATTTCATGTATGTGTGTATGTAAGTATTTTCCTTAACTAGTTGTTCAACAATGAACATATATATTTTTAAAAAACAAATAATTATTTTTTTCATTCTTAAAAGAACACCACCAGTAAGTAGAGTGTTCTCTGGGTCTAGGATCTTTCAAGGAAGGAGGCCTGATGGATCCATCCTCTGTAGCAGCTCTGGAAACTAAGCCTATCACACTCCATGCCAAGCCATTAAGATCATTTAAGTCACACTCTTTGCTTAGGGAAGAAACCTTTAGGTTATCATTTGGCTTCCCATGTTACTTTCTTTCAGGGAGAGCATTCCTGTGTGCTTGACAGAAATATTTCTTATTGTAAATTAATATATCTTGAAATCCTTATAGAGGGATTAGGTTAAATCGAAAAGTTGGACACCACTTTCTCTGAAATCCATAAGAAGACAAGGATGAATGCGTTTATCAGTTTACAGTTTAAAACCCGTGGTCTCTTTTTCCTCTGGACAATGGGAGATGAGTCATATGCTGAGGCAGAGGAAGGCTGGAACAGCTGCAAAAGGCAATGAGAAAAGACTGAACCAAAATAAGGTGAAGGGATTCTTTCCCAACCCTCCAGATCTTATGCTGCACCATCTGTGCCAGCCACAAGGTCACTAAAAGGCACCAAGTCTGAATCCCAGTTCAGGTTCTACTAAAACATAGTAAGAAAGGCCGCCCCCATCTAAGCTTAAATATTCGCTCATATTTTCTCCTAATATCTTCGTGTATGGTTTCATGTTTTAATTTTCAATCTTAATTCCTTTAGAGCTTGCTTAGATTTATTATATAAAGTAGGAATTAAATTTTATTTTATGTTTCCAAATATTAGTCAGTAGTGTCAACACGGTTTATTGACTAACCTAACCTTTGTCCCTGGTTTAAAATGCTGCCATTATCAGGACTGGCACATGGAAACATGAAACTGGCTTTAACATTGAAAAGATTCTTCCACAGTTTGGTTCAAAGTAGGTTGTGGTTTCAAGGCAGAAGACCAGCACCTAGATTCTATGACTTGACAGAGCTTATGCTGGCTTTCACACAAATGTGCTTGCACAACCACCTGCCTTCCTCTCTCCCATTGTGAACTGACGATTGGTTGCTCAGAACAAGTACTCTGGAATCAGAAAACGTGGGTTTTTCTGGCTCATTCTTCACTAGCCAAATGACATTGCTTACAATACTCGATTTCTTTTTGTCTTAGTCTCTCCCTCTATAAAATGAGGATAAGAGAAGTACTTATTGCACAGGCAGTTGTGAGGATTAAATGAGAAAAGGCGTTTGAGGCGCCTGAGCAATAATAACAGTAGAACGTTACTTTTATCACTGTTATCATCAATCTCATCATCTAGATGGGCATATGATGGATGGTGGAGGGCTCACATTTACTCTTCATTCATTCAGCAATTCCTACTGAGCATTTATTGTGTTTCGCCACCATCCTAACGGCAAACAATAGTAAGACCCACTTAGAATTTACTTTGTAGTGGGGGGAAACCGTTAAACTGACTAAAAAAAATATATGTGGGAATGTGAATCATGCTATCATGTAAGTAAACCAGAACCATGTAGTAGGACTTCTTTGGAGAATTTATTTTAATTTGGGAGTCAGAGCAGTCCTCATTGAGGAGGTCAATTTTAAAGTGAGACTCAAATAAAAAGGAGCCAATCAGATGTGTGCTGTTTTTCAAATATTTGGAGTTTTTCTAGATATCTTCCTGTTTTTAATTTCTAATTCAACTCCATTATAGTCAGAAAATATGCTCCATAAAATTTTAATCCTTGTAAATTTATTGACTTGTTTTATGGCCCCAGATATGGTCTATCTTTGATTAATGTACCATATGCATGCAAAAAGAATGTGTATTCTACAGGTGTTGCATAATATTGTAAAACTATCAATTACATCAAAATGGTTGATACTGCTAATTATAGAGTCTATGATTTTACTTATGTTTTTGTCTAGTTCTATTTCTTGCAGAGAGATTAGTGTTAATCTTATAATCATGATTGGGGATATATCTATTTTTTTCCTGTGAATGCTGTCAATTTTTGTTCATGTATTTTGAAATTGTTATTAGAAGTGTGTATACTTATGATTGCTCAGTTATGAATTGGCTACTTTATCATTACATGTCTCTTTTGATCTCTTTATCTTAAAGTCTGCTTTATCTGATATCAATATAGCCAATCCGGCCATTTAATGCTACTATTTGTATGTTATATCTTAACCTATACATTTACTTTTAACCTATTTGTATCTTTATACTTAAAATAGGTCACTTATAGATAGCATAGAGTTGGATTTTATATTTTTGTCCAGTTTGTCAGTCTCTGCTTTTAACTGAAGTGTTTGTTCTATTTACACCTAATGTGATTATTTGTACTTCTGGATTTAGGTCTAACATTTCACCATTTTATTTTCTGCCTGTCCTGTTTTTGTTCCTCTTTGCCTGCCGTTTTTTTTTTTTTTTTTTTATGCAAGGCAACCCCTGGTTGACCTGAGGAGGTGTTAATCAAATATTTCTTATAATTCCATTTTATCTATTAGCTTTTCAGGTACACCTCTTTGCATCTTTGTCTGGTTTTGTTTTAGTAGTTGTTCTTAGAGATTACAATATACATCCTTAACATTTCATGGTCTACTGGGAGTTAATATTATACCATTTCACATAAATATAAGAACATCGAAACTGTATATATAGGTCCTTTTTCTCCATTCCCATTCTTTATACTACAGGTTTTTATAGATGTTAGATATTAATAAACCCTAGAATATAATGTTATAATTTTTCCTTTAAACACTAATATGTGTTTCAAAGAAATTAGAAGGGAAATGATCTTTCCTATTTACATATATATTTACATATCCAGTACTCTTCATCCCTTCCTGAAGATCTAGATTTCCCTCTGGTAACATTTCCTTTCGGCCTGAAGAAATTCCTCTAGCATTTCAGCACTTGAAGTTATTGTTCCACTGTTTTCAGGCTTCTGAAGATTAGTCATTCATATCGCACATCTCTGGCTGCTTTCAAAATTTACTCTTCATCTTTGATTTTCTGCTGATTTATTATACTCTGCCTAGGTGTAGTTTTCTTTATATTTATTCCACTTTGGGTTCATTGGGTTTCATAAATTATTAATTGCATGACTTTAAATATGGCATATTTTCAGCCATTATTTCTTTAAATATTTTTCTGTTCCATTTTCTTTCCTCTACTTCCAGGACTCAAATTAAACCTATGTTAAACTCTTAATATTGTTCACAGGTCCACATGACACTGTTCATTTTAAAATACCTTTTTCCACTCTGTTCTTCAGCTTGGATGATTTCTATTGATCTATCTTCAAGCGTATTAACTCTTTTTTTTGTTGTTATCTTCAATCTTCTGCGAAGCTTATCTGGTGAATTTTTCTAGATTCTGTATTTTTCAGGTCCAGAATGTCCATTTGGTTCTTTTCATAGTTTCTGTTTTTCTGCTGAGATTTCCATTTGTTCATTCATTGTGAGACTATCTTCCTTTATGTACTTGAACATAGTTATAATAGATGCTTTAAAATCTTTGTTTGCTAAATTCAACATATAGGTTATCTAGTGGTGGGTATGCAAAGATTGCATTTGTTTGACTATAAGTCGCGCTATCCTGTTTCTTCATATGTCTGGTAATTTTGTATTATGTCCTGGACGATGAGAAGAAATGTTATAGAGCTTCTGGACTGTAATATTTGTACAAGAAGTTTTTACTATTATTATGCTTGTAGTTTTAGCAGGCTAATTGACTTGACTGATTTGAAACTCCAAGTTCTGTAATGGTGGCAACCGATGGCTCTGCTGAGTTCTGTGAGCCTTACTCTGGGCTGCTTGGGGTCAATCCCATGCAAGCACAATTCAGAGATCTGCCAGAACTATGGACACCTCTTCTTTGCTTTATCCATTTTTCAAACATAGACCTCCTCCCAGTTGTGTCTGCATTTGATCGCTTGCCAGTCCTTCCAGGTAGGATGTGGAGAAAAGGGAACCCTCATGAACTGTTAGTGGGAATATAAATTGGTAAAGCCACAACGGAAAACAGTATGGAGGTTGCTCAAAAAGTTAAAAGCAGAACTACCACATGTTCTAGCAATTCCACTTCTGGGTATTTATCTGAAAAAAAAGAAAAAAAAAAAGCATTAATTCAAAAAGATATCTGCACCCTCTTGGTCACTGCAGCATTATTTACGATAGCCAAATTATGGAAACAACCTAAGTGTCCATCAATGGATGAATAAATAGCAAAAATGTGGTGCGTACATACACAATGGAATATTATTTAGGAATAAAAAGAATGAAATTTTACCATTTGTGACAACACAGATGGACCTCAAGAACATTATGCTAAGTGAAATAAGTCAGAAAAGACAAACCGTAAGATATCATTTACATGTGGAATCTATAAAAAATATATATAGCTCATAGATACAGAAAATAGATTGGTGTTTGCCAGAAGTTGGCAATGAAGCGTGGACAAAATGGGTGAAGGGAGTCAAACGGTATAAACTTCCATTTATATAATAAATCATGGGGATGTAATGTACAGCATGGTGACTATAGTTAGTAATATTATACCGCATATTTGAAAGTTACCAAGAGAGCAGATCTTAAAAGTTCCCATCACAAGAAAAGATTTCTGTAGCTATGTATGGTAGCAGATGTTAACTAGACCTATTGCGGTGATCATTTTGCAATATATACAAATATCGAATCATTGTGTTGTACACCTAAAACTAACATAATGTTATATGTCAATTAAACCTCAATTAAAAAAAAAAGATGGAATGATGAGCTTAATGCTACCATGAATTTGAGGAAAATGAAGACAGAGAACATCCTTTAGATTTAGCAGTGTGAGAGGGTATCAATAAAAAAAAAAAAAAAAAAAAAGGCCCGAAGCCCACATGGAGAGGGATGGAGAGAAAACTGAAGGAAAGTGGGATCAAAATGGTGATTATGGAGAATATTAGTATAAGTTACATTGTGAATGGAAAAGAAATAGGGCAGTGGCTGAAGGAGAATGTGGGTCATGGAAAGTTTTTATTTTAATGTAATTCTTGAGTTATAAGAATATGGTTGTCTACAGATAAGGAAAATCCACTTGTCTTTATTACATGAGCATAGCTGTATTCAAATGCAGCCTGCCTATTCTTGGCTTCCCTTTACCTCCTCCACATGTCCCCAAAGAGAGGGAGAAGATACATTTCACTGTCTTTAATACACATAAGAACTGGTTAACTATGTAGTATATCAATAGGAACAAAATCCCACTGTTATTTGATTACCAATAGGTACTTTATGGTCATTGATTTAAACAGTTCTACATCGAACACCCTGTTTAAAATTTTAACCCTTTATATATATACAAAAACTCCTGTATGATAAGATTATTTTCTCTGAGTGAGATGGTCAGTCAATCCTTTTAACGAGTTATATGGGCCTTCCCTATCATCTCAAGAGGAAAAATACAGTGCAATAAGAGTATAGACTTTGGCATCACTCAGACTTTGGTATCATTTAAGTTCTGGTTCTGCCTCTTCCTAATGCTGTATCTACTTTAAAAATAATAAATTCGATCACTAGTCAAATATTTGTGTGTCTTCTAGACTTCATTAATTTATCTGGCTTTCCATTCTTGTACTCAATGATTGCTCTGTACATATAACTGTAAGTAATATATACTGTAACCACTTTAAAATCTATCTCAGCATTGGAAATTGTGCAGGGGATCTGAGCCCTGCATACAACATTTGCATTGCAGATGTGAATATAGTCCATACTTCCAAGGGTTTCCTGCCACAAGGGATCACTAAATTGCATAAGCAGGTGTCCGTGCAAAGTCTAAGAGGTTAATAATGAACAACTCTATTTTATCTGTGGCTAGGGAGATGGACTCAGCGATGTCAACACCAGGCGAGCACACAGCAAAGCCTTTCCCAAGAAAGATCCAGAGAGATAAATAAGTCAGAGAGAAATGCACCTGTTAGAAAGATTACCCTTTTCCTGGGATTTCCTACTGGTTTTCCAACAACTGGTCATATTTGTCTTCATGGGTCACTCTTTTCCTCTCTGCCTTACTTATCTAAGCCAATAACACTCAGAACAAACACAAAACTTATATTTCCCCATGAAACCTATTAAAAGATAAGGCATCCTTCGCATGAATAGAAAAGATGAGATTTCCCATCTAAAGTCAAAGGAAAAGCTCTGAGTATGATAACGGTGGGTGTCTAGAAATTATATTAAGTCATTTATTCAAAGATTAGATTTTCCATTGTTCTCATTTCGAGGTCTGGGAGTTGCCTGAAAACGAAGCAATGGAGATAACAGATATTACCTAGTGGTTTGCATACATTTGGCATCCTATCCTGACAGTCAAAACCATCATAGTATCAAACTAATAGTATGCTTCAGAGTGAAAAAGAGAAAACAGTGCCTTTCTTACAAGTACAAAATAAACATTGCAGGTAAAGCTTTGAGGGTTCATCTGGTTTTACACTCCGTCCCAGGAAATGGAGCTCCTGTAGTCTGGTATTAAGAAACGTTCCTTCTCTAGCTTCTTTAACATTTGAAACGAGCAGATAAGCCTTTGTTACCACCAGTAACTCATCCACATTACCCTTCACACACATACATGCCAGTATGAGAAACTCAATCTTCCGGCTTCTAAAACATGAAAGGCTGCCTTGGCCCTATGGTGCCGAGGAGTCTAGGTATCCCAAGAAAGGGCTTAGATCATAGGCCACCCAGCCCCTCCCCTGGGAAGGGCCTGCTGACAGCAGCAATGGAAACCACCACCAAGGGTAGATACTTGTGGGTGAGTTATTATTTTAAATTGTCTCCCAGATTGTAAAACACCTCCCAGGTCTCCAATCAGAGTGCATAGCATAGATTCTGCAAGAAACAGCAAAATTGCAAAGAGAGGAGTTAATAGCAGGAAATATGCATAATAGTCAAATTGAGCAGAAAAACAGCATGTGCTATGGATCTCTACCCTCTCTGACTCTGACTCCTAGCAGTTCTTTTTTTTTTTTTTTTTTTACCAGCCTAACAAATATTATCTGGCTCTCACAAGAGAATTGAAGTTCCTACAACAATTACAAAAGATTGAGGATTGGAGAGAGTTGGAGCCCTTTGATAGATGACTGTAAGAATGTGTGTGCATAAAAGAGAGAAAAGGTAATATTTGACCCCTGGAAAATGTGAAGTATGGAGAAGAGAAAACTAAACTTCCTGGTATTAATAGCAGTTTAATGCCTGCATTAAACTCACCTGGGGCATTTGTTTAAAATATAGTTTTCTGGACTTCCTCTCTCATAGATTCTAACTTAGTAATCGGAAGTGGGTCCTAGAAATCTACATTTTTCTATACATCGCCTAGTCACTAGCACAGAATACGGGAAGAGCTATGATAGGGCTAAGCCTCCTGCAATAAAACTTCATCCTCACTTTCAAATAGGCAAGGTTATTGCACAGTGCATATTAAGGATACATACATAATATAGGTGAGATTATTCAAAACGTGGGGCCAGGACAACTGACCATCCATATGAAAAAATAAAAACTCAATTCCTACCTCACACCATACACAAATTAATTCTAGGTGAATGAAAAATCTAAATGTGAAAAATCAGCTATCCTTTATTTTGTGGTAGGAAAAGATTTTTTGAACAAGCTATAAAAAGCACAAACTATAAAGGAATGACATCAATTTGGCTACATAAAAATTTTAAATTCTTTATATAAAAGACTCGAAATATAATTTGCTGCAGAATCTATGCTGTTCACTCTGGCTGAAGATCTGGAAGATGTTTTACAATCTGGAAGATAATTTAAAATAATAATAACTAACTGGGAGAAGATATCTGGAACACTCAGATCTGATAGAAGATTATTATCCATTCTTAATAAAAAAAACTTCTATGAATTAGTAGGAAATAGATAACCTAATATAGAATTGTACAAAGGATATAGACAGGCAATTTCACTGAAAAGAAAACCAAAATGGCCAATAAACAAATGAAAAGATGCCCAGTGTCACTAACAATCCAGCAAATGCAAGCATTCAGAAAATTAGATATCATTTCCATATACAGCATATTGGAAAAAATATTTAAACTGTGATGATATTAAATGTTTGTGAGAACATTAAGAAAGGACAGCTCTTGTACCTTGCTAATGGTAATATAAATTCATTTAATCAGTTTGGAAAGCAATTTCTTAATCTCTAGTTAATTTAAAAATATATATAACCTTATGATTCATCGATTCTACTTCTAGATACATAACAAAGAAAATATCACCTATGTGCACGAGGAAACGTATATAAAGATGGCCATTTTGGCACTGTTTATAATTACCTGTAAAAACTGGAAAATAAAGAAATATTTTCCTTAAAGGCCAAAATATCCATCAAAAGAGTATTGAATAAACAAACTGTGTTATATTGATATAGATTATAAGCGGCAGTTAAAATGAAGTGGGTCTTTTGAATTAACAGAGATAAATCTGCAAAACATAATGACATAATAAAAGCATATTTCCAAAGGTTATGTACAGAATAATACCAGTTAAGTAAATTATTAACATACAAAGATTATTATGCATTAATACATGAACGATTAGATATAATGAACAGTATAGAGCACATGCAAATGATGCACATCAACTTTCAGTTACTGGTTTCTTCTGGGCAAAGAGGGGAAGTGCTTTAGCTGTAATGTTTCATGTCTTAAAAAAATAATGATCTGAAGTGAATATGACAAAATGTTAACACGTGTTAATATGAGTGGTGAGTAAACAGATGTCTGTTATATTTTTTGTGTAGGCTGAAATAGTTCATAATTACAAGAAAAAATAAAAAACAAAACCCAAATCAACCACAATGACATTACTAGGTTAGGTAAGACTGGCACAGTCCATTACAGTCCTGTGATGCATGGAAAGAGGCCAAGGTCACGGGTCTTGTCAAAGAAACATGGTGGGAGACAGAAATAAAAAATATTGTTCACAAGGTCTAATTCCTATAGAATTTGGTTAAAGCAAAATAAGAGAAGTAATATTTATTCATGGACGGAGGAAAGGAGATGCTGATAATGATACATGTGAAATGCTATCATGAAACCAAGTGTTTTTAGCAGATACTAGATAATGTGATTATACTTTCCCTTACTAAATATCTGTCATGAAAATAGCACCAAGGAAACCAAAGATATCTGGATATCTAGTTAGTGCGAAATCCAGAAAACTAAGGGAAACTTTGTGATATCCTGAAAAAAACACATTTGGTCAGGCCAGATACTGTCAGAGATTGGTCTGAGACCAGAGGGCTTCATCTTCTCCTAGGCAAGAAGTCTCCCAAAGGGCTGCTAAGTTAATAAGTGTGTCTCCTTTTCTGGACATTTTTGAGAATGAGCAATGATCATGATCTAATGAAATGCTGCTTGAGAAAAAGGAATTCTGGATCAGAACCTAGTATATGGTAGATGCTGGGTGAGCAATCATTGACCTTATAAAACTACCTCGATGAATAGAGGACAGGCAAGGCACCTGGGTGAAGAAGTTATGTGACGCAATTCTTCTAGTGAAATTCTATTATGACCGACCATATATAGTTTTACTTTCTCTTTCCTCTTTTACTTCTATTTTTATCCTCAATTTCCCCCACTTTCCTATTACCCTCTAACTTTGCTTTTGTTAACCTGGCCCCGAGAGTTACTGTCTAAGGATGTCTCCAAGTCTGTCACTTGCCGATGGAGGGATTTGTGCTTTGAAAAGCACTGTAGTCAGAAAGGCCTTTTATTTTGTAAATGAACTTGTCAGTGTCAGCCCAACAGTCCCACTCTGAGGCAGGTATCTGGAGGCCGGCTCCATCAGGGGAAGCTGATCTCCCACTCCTTGTCCCAAGGGATGAATTTTTATTAGTCAAAGCCAAATACGGTAGGATCCCTCTTGCCAGTGACTGTTTTAGGAATGAGCATTGTTGCAATGAGGCAGGAGGGGAAGTGTGCTGAGAAACTCATTTTGTCCCTCAAAATGAAAAAAGAGACAGCATTGTTCCTGTTTTTCAAAGGGATTGCATGAGATGATACCCTTAGCTACTGCAGCCATCCTGTGACATGAGGACAAACGAAGACTAGCAGAATGGAAAGACAGAAGGAACTCAAATCTTCGATGCTATCGTTAACCGATCCTGGAACAGCCTTACCCTAGGATTTCCTGTTAAATGAGCTACTAAAATGTCCTAGACATTTAAGCTACTTTTAATTGAGTTTTCAGTTTCTTACAGCAGAAACTATCCTAACAGCTACCACCAACCCAAAACAATGATGACCAGATTCCATCAGGTGAGCTCTTAGCCAAAAACGTCTTCATGGAAACAGTCCATATCTTTTAAAATTGGGGCCACTGGGCCAAGAGAAATTTGTTACCTGAGGATTTTCTCTTCTCCAGGGCAGCATTTTAGAAAGCCCACAATTTTAGTAAGCATTCATTCCCTCAGCAAATATTTGAGTACCAGCTGTAAGTCAGGAACTGTCTTAGAAGGTGGAGATTAGAGCGGTGAACAAGATCGATGCAGTCACTGTTCTCATTGTATTTACCGTCGAGGTGAGGGGGCAACAATGATAAATGAGTAAACAAATAACCTCTTATCGAACAGTGATAAGTGTCACGTAGAAAAGGATCACAGAACGCTGTGATCAAGAGTGACTGCTGGGGTGCAGGACCATTTCCGGACAAAGTAGTGGTACAGGTTTTTCTGAGAAAGCGACATTTCAGTACAAATCAGAAAAGGGGCCAGCACGTGGGGATCTGGGGAAAGAATTTCCCAAGCAGAGGGAAGGATCATGTGCAAAGACCCTGGGGAGGAAATGAGCTTGGGTGGCGGGGTGGGCTTTAGGACAGAAAGAGCGTATGAATGGCTGGAAAGGCATGAAAGATGCAGAGGCAGACGAGGTCAGAGAAATCCGCAGGAACCAAGTCAAGAAGGGCTTGGAAGACGGGTGGCAAGGAGTCTGAATGTTACTTACTCTAAGTGCACAGGAAAGCCATTGGTGCATTTGCAGGGAGGGCGTGACAACCTGTGATCCAACTGCAGTCTGCCCTCTGGTTCAAAAACTCAAAGAGACCATTTGCTCTCTTTCTCAGCAGGGTAGAGCCCTAAACGGGACTCACAATGCGCTGGGATACAGCTTGAACCCAGGAGCCACAGAAGGGAGCTGGCTACACCGAGACTCTTGCTTTGGTCCTGTCCCCACACTGCCCATTTGGGAGGCTGGCATGAAGGAGACGTGGAACCTGACATATTAAATAGTACCTCCCCTCGCCCCCCAAAAAATTGCCTGTTCTTCAAGTTCACTGCCCTGTTGGAAGCCTCACAACAAATAGCAAAACTTTCTTAAAAGAAAAAAAAAAAACGTAGGTCAGAACTCTTCTGCCTGGTAGCGCACTGAGCACTGGGCAAACTCCAAAAGCACCCGCTCCACTTGGAGGTCTCTATTGAGCTATTTGAGTGATGTCAGTACTAAGAGCTTCTGAAAGCAGTATGGTTTCTGAACCTGACCTCACCCGTGGTTTTCCTGGTAACTTTTTAAAACCATTACTTCCTGCCCTGTGCTTTATTTATCCCACATGTTTATTTTCTATACAGTCTATTCCGAAACAGAGCTCTGTGTGAGTTTCCAGGTCACCATGTCCCATCGGGGCAAACTCAACAGATGTGGGATAAGCTGGAAGATAAAACAGGCCAGCGCCACTGCTGCTGAGCACAGGCTGCCACTGCTGCGCCGGGTTCTCGTTCTGGGGCCAGCCAGGGAAAGTCAGCGTCTGTGATCTGTGCAAACCAGTCTTCCTTCTCTGAAGGACATCCTGTGGGCGAGGCCGGTTCCCCTAACCCCCACCCCCAAGAGTGTCCTCGCTAACATGTTCGACATGAGCATGGAGGTCAAAGAGACGTCCACGGATTTCTGAGAAGCCTGCTTTAATTTCTTTTTTCTTCTGAGGGCACCAGCAATTTCCTTCCATTTAATTCGTTCTTTGGCTCTCCTGGCATGGTCCACTGTTGTCACGGCAACGGGGACCAGCAATGCTGCTCTCTGAGGTTAATACACCCTGTGGCCCACTGCCCACGGCTGAGGCCTCGTCTCCAACAGCCCTGCCTGCACTGGGCCAGGATGCTGCCCGCGCCCTGCCCCCAGCAGCCTGGCACCACCGCAAGACCAAGAGCCGACCAGAGTTTCAGACAAGATTGATGCCCCTTGCTTCTCTACCAGATTCCAACAGACTAAAAAAAAAAAAAAAACAAGAACAAAAAATAAAGCTCCCTAGAAAACCAAACCCCAAACCTTTGAACTCAGTTTTGCTAAAACTAAAATTGATCTTTCATGCTTCTGAAACCACAAGCAGAAATTTGTTTTTGGCTGTGGGCTGTTTTCTGTGGCATTTCTTTTACTGCCTGGGTAGTTCATTCTTCAGCATCTTGCTCGGGTGGCTCAGTATGAGAAGGCTTGCATCTATGATGGTGGTGGTGATAGAAATACTATTCATAAAAACTACTGGGATGTAAGTGCAATCGAGGGAAAGGTCTTTCCTGCACTCTTTACCCTTCATTATTATTTATTACTACATTCCTGTACCTAGAACAAAGACAGCTGGCACAGTAGGCCATCAATACAAGTTTGTTAAATTAATAAGTAACTGGCATTCACTGAGTTCTTACTGTGTGCCAGACACTGTAGCATCTTACATACGCGTGTCTCAACTTTTATTATAGGATTATTGTGAGGTGTAAAAAAGCACATACTTCATTCTGAGTACATGCAGGGCGCCGCTCTAAGCGCTTTCCGTATTTGTTGACTCAGTTGATCCTCATGATAACACGGTAGGGGGTTGAATGGTGGCCTTTACAAAGACATGGCCATGGCCCAACCCCTAGAATGTACGAATGTGACCTTATTTGGAAAAGGGGTCTGTGCAGATTTAAGTTAAGGGTCTTGAGATGAAATCATCTTGAATTATCCAAACAGGTCCTAAATCCAGTGATAAGCGTCTTCACAGAAACCAGAAGGAGAGAAGACACAGAGAAGAGGGGAAGCCATGTGAAGACAAAGGTAGAGCCTGGAATGATGTAGCCACAAACCAAGAAAGGCCTGGAGCCGCCAGAAGCTTTAAGAGGCAAGGAAGGATTCTCTCCTAGAGCCTTTGGAAGAGCCACAGATCTCGAACACCTTGATTTTGGACTTCTGGCCTTCAGAACTGTGAGAGAAGAAATTTCTGTCTTTTTAAGCCACCAACGTTGTGGTAATTTGCCATAGCAGCCCTAGGAAATGAATACAATTCCTATCTATTTTCTCAGATATAGAAATTTAGCACAGAAGATGAAGTGACTTGCCCAAGTTCACATGGTTAGTAAGCAGCAGAACTGGAATTTGACAGTCTGGCATGAATTGCTTGCTCTTAACCATTACATTCATCTCTGAAATATATTTATTGAATATCTACTATTTCATGTGTGTTAGATGCTGGGGATACAGCTATAAACAAAAGAGACAATGTTCCTTCTGAAGATTATATAGAAAATGAGGTTCAGAGAGGATGAGCCATTTGTCCAAAATCACAATATTGGTGGAGCTGTGATCTGAACTCGAGCGTCCTGACTCTGTAAGGAGCCACTGACCTGAGTGCCTTCTGTAAACTATAACTGAGGGATGAAAAATGGGGAAATGTGGTGGATTGTCCCCTTTACCTCTGAGCAAAGTCCCTTGTCAGTAGAGGTTCCTTCAGGCTGGCTTGTGACTGGGGAGCCAGCTGGTCTACCATGAAGCAGAGGCAGAGACCCTTTTCTCTCTCTGCCATCAGGCTGGCGCAGCCTCTGGGGAAAACACCTTGGGGAGCTGGTTTACATCAGCATTGCCCCTCCAGATTGCAAGCAGGCGAAGAAATTTGACTTAACTCTTTCAGCACCAAGGTCAGGTCTGTCCCTAGGTTTGCAAGGGAATAATCGGAATTCCACCTGGAGAACAAAATTACTTATTAAGTGAAACCAGACGTCATTCCCCAGGTCCAAGGGTAGAAGCTTTGAGTGGTGCATCTGCACTTTCAATGAAACAGAGATGTTGTGTCCTGGGGCTTCCGACACCTAAAGACAAACATATTTGAGAGGATAAAGGTGCCAGAAAGGGCCGGAAATGTGTTTTAAAATTTTTTTCCTCCTTGGAGGAAAAAAATGAAAAAAGAAAAGGAAAAGGTAGGCTAGCTTAAATAAATGTGGTTAAAATTTCTACTTTGAATTGAATTTAACTAGATCAATTACGAAAGCTAAGAAAACAGAGGAAACAGAATGAGGGGAATAAAAGAAAGAAAAAGGGAAGGGTAGGAAAAGTAGGAAGAGATATGAAATGGGAAAATCCATTCATAAAGGAGAAAGAAAAAATATGAGGATGACGTGGCCAGGGGGATAGTGATAGAAGATAAGGGGGGAAAATCAAAGAGAGAGATTAAAATCAAGGTGGGTAACCAGAGAAAAAGTAGGGAAGGAAGATGATTATTTTCTGTGTCCGTTTTGCAAATGACCCTCCACCTGGGACTCTGCCCATCCCCTCCCTTAGCATTGCTCAGGAGACTCTCTATCAGTCTATTGAAGAGGCAGGAGGCTATCAGTTTACAAGAAGAGAGGAAGCAGAGGAAGAGGAAAGAAAGCAGACAAATTAGTAAATGAGGAAGCCAATTATCCAGCGTACCATACTTCAAGCTGTCAGTAGGCTGCTATTCCTCAGGCACCTTTGAGCAAAGTGGGACTTAGAACTCTAGAGTTTGCTGCCATCTGGCCTTTCCAATAAGATAATCTACAGAGACTTCCCCCAACCACATCCAATTGCCAGCATCCTGAATGATATCGTTCCAAATCAGAGACCACTATTACAGCAGCACTGGATCACAGGATCACAAAAGTGGAAGAGGCCTCCAGATAAACCAGCTCAGGAGCCATTTCAGGTTCCTATTTGGATAATCTACAGGGCTGAATTGGAGCCTTCTACTGACTTCTCTGATGGCAACAGACATAAATAACCCAAAGCAATAGGCATTCACTTGGGTCAAGAAGTCAAGGACGGTGCAGGATAAAAGATCTTTTGTGACTGCCAAAGGCTAGTACACGGAAGGCAGTTCAGGACACAACTGCCTTAATTGTCAGAGAATTTTTTATTTTCACATAAAACTCTTACAAATGTTGATGTAGAACAAGGTAAATACCACCTCATCTAGCCTCATCTAGCGGCCCCCATACAATTTGATGTGGGGAAGGGAGAGCAGAGAAATTTCAGACAGGGGATCAAGATGTCTGGAAAAGAATCCTGTAAGTCAGCAGCAGGTTTCACTTTGCAAGAAATACAAGTTACAGAGAAGAGCTGGGGCACAGGGCAAATAGCAGCAGATGGTTATATAACATCCCCATCTTGAGCAAGCAGCCAAACAAGCTCCAGCAGTGGAGACTTCCACAAAGTTTAAATTTACGATACATTATATTGTCTTGTTCCCTTAATAAAGTTGAGCAACATGGTTAGGTTGAAGGGAAGCAAAGAACCTCAAGGGGAAAAAAAATGTCAGGTGTGCAGTGATAAGGTTATCTGTGAGACAGAAGATGCTGACCTCTCCGCGATCACTACACCCTTAAGTTCCTCGGAAAGCAGAAAAGGGACATCAGCTCGCCATCGGGCTGCATAATTCTATAAACGACTCTCCTTCTCCACAGAGCGTGATGACTATAACTCTGGAAAACATTTATAGAGACTGATACACCCACTCTCGTGCTCTACAAGGTAAGACTATGAGTCACATTCACAGTTTCTATAACAACGTTTCTCAGCGTGAGGCCTGTGGACGACCTGAGTCCAAATCACCAGGGGGACTTGTCGAGAATATAGATTGCTGAATCAAAATTTCTTGGGGGTGGGGCTCAGGAATCTATATTTTTAAACTCGTCCTGCTGGGGAGTCTTAGGCACTCTAAAGTTTGAAAACCGTTGTTTTCTCACATGCTATCTATGGAACACTTCCTTCTTTCCTTCTCTCCCTCCATTTCATTGATCCTTTCCTTCTTTCTTCTCCACCTCCTTCCATTCATCCATCACGACCTTCATAGGAGGCACTGTGTTTAATGCTAAAGGGATACAAAACACAGCTCACACTGGAAATGGCTCCATCGAGGGTGCGTCCGCACTGTAAAGGGGTTCCCGGAGCTCTGCTCCAGCTCGCATCAATCTATGGGAAGATCAGTTGGGCTCCCTTTCGTGAAATGTAAGACTTCCAAAATATAAATATTTTTGAGAAAATTAACACATGGACAATCACAAGCAAGATCTAGTCACTTTCATAGGCAATCTATTTGGGGAAGACTTTTATCAGATTTAGCAATTTGCTCCAGACATTAACTGCTGACAGGAGAGACCTACCATGGAGACCAGGGACTTCTTAAACATGAGCAGGAGTTTCTCCGGTGCCTGCCATTATTCACTCAAAGGCGATGACAAGAAGAGTGTGGCAGAAACGACTGAAGGGAACTGATTTTGGAGATGGCTGTGAGTCAGTTATGTTCATCTTCTCTTCTCACTGCCCCAACATATTCCCTGTGAAGAGAAATACAGTGGCTCTGAATTACATTATAGCCCTATCCCTGGCTTCAGGCAATACTTACTAGGTATTCTGCTGCATTTGGAATAGACCCTGATATACTTTACCAGCGCCCCAGTGAGCTGAGAAACAATTTCCCTCTGAAGGGGGCTCATTCCCGAGATTTCCCCGTTGATCTCCATCTCTCCGTAACATCTCAGTCAGCCTCCAGCTGCCCTTTCCCGTTTTCCTCTGACTTTGCATGAGTTCAGGAGTCTACCACTGACTGTCCTTTCCAAGTTCACAGTCTCTGTCCCTCTTTCCTACAACCGTGTCCTTGATCCTCCCCCACCCTCCTTCCCTGTATCTTTTCAACCACCGGAAGCTTTCAAATGGGAATAAAACAAACTCCTCGTCCAAGGTTTGCGCGTATTTTAATTCTACAAATAAATAGGGGAAAAGGTCTCCAAGAATTCCACGTCGACCATAAAACCCACTTGTGAGGAAAACCGGTTTCTTCTTAGACAAAGAAAAGGAAAAGCCAAGCACATGTGCGCACCGTGGAAGGTTCAGGAGATGGCGGCAGCGAGGTGGGAGCTCCGCCGATCCAACTTAAACAAGGAGGGAATGGACCAGAAGGAAACCCTGTCCGATAACTATTAAAAAATTCCATTGCTTGGTAATAAAAAACAACTTGTTTCCTGTGAGTTAGGAAGCCGTGCTTGCCATCAGTTGAGGTGTATAGCAAATCCACCTTGGGAAAGAATCCGCTGGCCCTACGGTCAAATGCTATCGTATTTCTGCCCATTTGGATTTTGGATAAAGCTACCTATCACGCTGGTTTTTGAAGTGTGTTCTATTCTGTGGGCCTGTTCTACTACCTCCTGGCTCTGCCTATAGATTGGGGAGTCAGATCAAGAAAAATCAAAACAAAAATCTCAAAAAGCTTGAAAACCACTAGCATAGCACGATGGTTTCCATGAGTTCTTCAGGTGCTCGGGCCAAGACAGAAGACAAAAATGGAAAAAAGGAAATCACTCAGCCTAAATACTGCCGACGACCACATCAGGTTGGCCTGAAATCTAGCACCAGATTATGTTGGCTCTGGCAGTCACCAAATATTTGGGCCAGAGAAATGCCTTTTTCAGGGAGACACTTTCACCCTCTTTCCATTCTCCTGATTTATATAAAGTGATTTCTCAGAAAATTCTCAGCAGCTGATACACATAATAAGGAAACCCTCCGAAGACTGAGGCTCTGCATTTTTAACAACTCGGGCTAAATAGAGACCTCACAGGTCTTGAGTTCTGCGATCATTTTTAACTGCCTTCGCTTGTCGTCTCTGGTACCTATTGCCAATATAACGTCAGCCTTCGGTAAACAGCCACTGTGAGGGTGGACTCTTGAATCGGTTTTATTGCAGTAGACCCAGGAAGCTCCCTTAAAACCAGGATGTGCAGTTTTTCAGCAAGAACAAGGAGTCGGGGAGGGGTTTGATGAGTATTCTGCCCAATTGATAAAGGGAATTCTGAGTTTTTAGGAAATCTTGTCTGTTGTAGGTCTTGGCCTTGAAGCTTTTCAGGAAACAATCTAAAAGCATCAGAAGAAGGACGTGTTTGGGCTCATCACTCGCCGGCATGTAAGGAGAGCCTGGCTGTGCATAACTGGGGGAGGGGAAAGTAGCAACTGTTTCGCACCCGTACAGCTCCCAGCTCCCAACCTCTTCTTTCAGCTTCATGTCTGGTCATTTCTCCAAAATTCCTAATATTGTTATCTTCATCATCCTTGTCCCTGTTTTTAAGCTTTTACTGTGTGCCTGGCACCAGGTTTTATATACGTTGCCTCATTAATTCTTCAAATATACTTATAAGACAGATACTCTCACTATCAGCATTTAATAAACCTACTGCTCAAAATTTTTAAATGACAACCCAGGTGATAGCTGGTAAGTGATGAAGCCAGGACTCGAAGTCATGCCTTTAACGCCAAAGTCTGTGCACTTAACCAGCATATAGATAAAGTAGGTGTTAGCTCAATTTACCATGTATAGGTAGTACTGAAGAAAAACATATGGAAAGGTTTGAAAACTCGACATTCATATAAAGCCAAGCCAAACCAGATTCATTGGTTCAGAAATTTTTATTATAATTTTAGGAGATTTCAGTATATAAGGTGAGAAATTTGAGTATATAGAGTCATTGAATTAAAAAAAAAGAAACCATTGATTTCTTTATGAAATAATGCTGGGAAGCCTTCTCTTTGAAGGTTTCTGGGCCTGGACAGGAATATGAAAGGCAAATTAATTAAAATATAAAAAGAATATTAAAGGAGTCCCCTAGAACCCAAAGTTTTGTTCCAGTAAACTGAGTTATCTAAGAGATGTCTGTCAAAGACGACTGAAGATGGGAAAACTCATCATAACATGACCTTTTATGTCATCTTTGAAGATTTTAAGAATCTGTAAGCAGTATTGTCAGATGTGATTATAGAAGAGTTTTCATTAATAGTAAAAAAAAAAAAAATGTAAAATCTGCATTGATCCCACTCTTTCAAAATACCAGTGAAAGGAAAATATTCTCATTGCCAATAACTGCTCTACCCTGTCTCTTCAGCACCAAGCTCCTGGATCAGGAGTATAGAGTCTGCCGTACACAGAAATGAGGAGAAATGGCAATACACTCATCTGTTATCTACAGAGCTAAATTACAGAACGCTCTGAAGAATGAGGATGCCAGTGATGGGATTAACTTGGTACACGAATGATTTGCAGACCTAATGCTGGGCAGCAGAGGACACCGAATAGGTTAAGGTGGTCAGGTGGATGGTACGAAATGTTGACGGGAGGTCACAATTTATATAGTCGTGTGTGTGTGTGTGTGTGTGTGTGTGTGTGTGTACACACATACTTGTAAAAGCATATCAAGATCTATAAGGCTGCACACCAAATTGAAAACCTCAGATTCCTTGGGCAGGGCCCAGGATTTGGGCTAGCAGTTAAAGGAGACTTCAGTCTTACTTGAAATCTTCTTTATTTATAAGAACAATGTATTTAAGCATCACTTATATAATTAGAAATAATTTTAAGATGTTTCAATAAATCAGATAGGTCTTTCCTAGCAATAGGACCCCTCCCCTTGAACACACATAAAAGAAACAAAATAAAGTAATTCTCCTCCACCCCAGGAGCCTGGGGACACAATGACATCATGTCTCCCAACACTCAACAAATATTTTCTGAGAGCCTACTATGTGCAAGCCCCAAAGCCTTGTTCTGTAAACTCGTCTCTTCTCTCAACACAGAGCCTCCTACTCTAGAGTTTCTTCATTTTCTAATACTCCTCATAACTTATCTCCTAACCGCAAGTTCTTTTCCACTGGGGTCCCCCAGACTCACGAGTTCTGGTTTCCAAACTCTCACCCCAAGCTTCAGGTCTCTCAGGGAGCCATGCTTCCAGACATATAGCATTTTCTCGACAAATATTAACATAACCATTAGCCTCTGTCTACTTAATTAAATTTACTCCAACCCTGATCAGACAGAGAACGTTTCCAGGTATACGAAGGTTAGGAATGGAGAGTGGCATTCCCCACTAACAGCCCCCAGGTCTCATGGTAGAAAAATACCTAGTGAAACACAGGTCCCCATCTGAAAACTGCTTCCCACCACAGAAATGGCAGATTATCATTTTGAAGTTTGGGATCTGCTGACCTCCCACCCAGACCTCCATAGGTTCTGCCCCGGCTACAGCTGGAGAGAAAGTAGACATTTGACACTAATGAGATTTAGTTCTCATCTCAGCTCTATATCATTTCTGCCAATGAACACAACTCCCCAGGCCAGGGCTCAGCTTCATTCTTCCTTGATTTTTTTTTAAAAAAAAGCCTATGGACCTTGCACCTGGAGGTCAGTTGCTAATAACTTTTCTTTCTCCCATTTACCGTCCAAACCAAAAACTGTTAAAAAGCAAAAAAAAAAAAAAAAAAAATCCCAAATGGCCTGGTGGTGGTTTGGCAAGTTGCCGGTTTCTCCGGGGGAGAGAGAGAGAGAATTGTGGGTAAAGGGTTAAACATTAACACACTCCCCTGGAAGGTCTCTTCTACTCTGTTAATGGAACCCAAGTGCAAACCTTGGCAGGAACTGCACATTAGCTCATGACAGGTGTAGGTTTCATGCTGGTTGCTGCTGCATTTCCAGCAAAAAACGGGACATGGGGACCACTCCACAACACAGTAGGCTGGAACAGATTGCTTTGCAGAGATCTCTTCTGGCTGAAATAATTCCCTGTAACAACTTCCTTGACATGCTGTCAGGATGGCCTGTTTCCAAGGTAATGGCTGATGCATGGGGATATAATAGACATCATCTGTGGTCTTCCAGAGACCAAGTTGCCAGAACAACCCTGCTGCATTCTTCTAATAGAGTCATTCATCCGTTCAGCAATGTTTACTAAATCGGGTTCCCTGTTACACGCTCCCCGCAGCCTCCAGTTCTTTACTCATTATATTGTTCACTTTTTACTATAAATCTGGAGTTGCAAATTCAAACATCTGTGGGAACCAGCTAGATAATATGAAATGACCAAAGAGGCTAGTGACAACCAGAGAGTCCCTCCCTGTCTAAAGGGAGAGACCACTTCTCGGCTCCGGTCAATGGTTTTAACTTCAGAATGTTTTTCTGGAAGAGTTCTTTGCAGCTCTCTCCTGATGAAAAATAAGTTCATAAACAATATCCTTACATACTGTCAGTATGGTTGGTGTCATGGGCCAAAGAGTGTCCCTAAAATTCATGCCTACTTAGAACCTCAGAATGTGATTTTATTAGGAAATGGGCTTTGCAAACGTAACTAGTTAAATAAAGATGAAGTCATACTGGATTAAGGTGGGCCCTAAATCCAATGACTGGTGTCCTCAAAAAAGGAGACATACAATGCAGCCATAAGAAGAGATGAAATACTGCCATTTGCGACAACATGGAGGGACCTCGAGATAATCGTGCTAAGTGAAATAACCCAGACAGAAAAAGTTGAAAATCACATGTCATCACTTATATGTGGGATAGAAGCCTAAAAGCAACAAATGAACAGGACAAACAAACAGAGACTCATGGACATGGACTATAGACTAGTGGTTACCAGAGGGTAGGGGGTGGGGGTAGGGGGGAAGTAGACAGGGTAAAGGGGGTCAAATATGTGGTGACAGAAAGAAATCTAACTATGGGAGGCGAACACACAGTGTAAATATATATATGCCTTACTGTTAAAGTGTACAGCTGAAACTTATTGGATTTTGTTAACCAACATCACCATAAAAAATCAATTAATTAAAAAAAAAAAAAGAGGAGACACAGAGAGAAGAATGCTATGTGAAGATGGAGGCAGAGATTTGAGTGATGTATCTGTAGGTCAAGGGATGCCAAGAAATACCAAAGATTGTCGGCAACCACCAAAGGCTAGGAGAAAAGCATGGGACCACCTGGCTGAAGATGGAACCCTATTAGATTTTTTTTCCCTTTTGCTTATAAAATCGCAAAATCTTTCAATGAAAGAAAACAAAAGCAAACATGCTTGTGGCCCTCTGTGCTACATGATCTCTGTTCCGAACTACCATGACTCCAAACCTATCCTGACTCCTTTTAATCTGCTCTTCACACTGTAGCCAGAGGGATCTTTGGAAAACTCAAATCGGATGATATTACCCATCTCTCTCCGAAATCCCTTAATCATGTCCCATTGTTCTTCCAATGATCAAAAGACGAAAATCCTTACCGGCCAGGCTCCGCAGGCTCTGGCCCCTGCTCTCTCTTGCTCTCTGCCTTACAGTTTCACTGGCTTCTAGTGCCTTCTGTTCCCTTTGTCCTCTTTAACCTCAGGACCTTTGCACACACTGGTCTCTTTGCCACAAACATCTTCATCTCCCCACAACGTACACAGACAGACATGTGTACACACATAGACTCACACATAGACATACTCCTTTCATCTAAGTAATGCCTACACTTCCTTCGGCTGTCAAGTGGGTCATTACCTCCTCAGGAAAACTTTTCCTGACCCCTCCCCACCATCCAAAGTTAGTAGAATCTCTTTTTCAGATACTCTCCTGATACTATGTCCCTTTCAAATTTAGCATCTCCTACTAAATGTGTGTAATCATTCAATTCATTCTGTCATCCCCATTAAACAGTAAGTGCCACCCCCTGTACCTATCACAGTGCCTGTCATACAGTGCAGTCTCATAGGAGGCAGTACAGTGTTATACCCCCAGGGAATTTAAATGCTCGATTTCCTCCTACTCCAAGTTAAACACTCTCTACAGCCTCTTTATTCTAGTAGCCCTTGGTTTGTACTTAGTTCTACGTGTTTTAGACCAGTTAATTCACCTCATTGTATTTTCATTCCTCACCAGGATAATGAGGATAAGGATAGTACCCACCACAGAGTGACACTGTAAAGATGAAAAAGATGAAAAAGTTATTAGAGCAGACTGGGCACAGACATGCTCAGTCACATCATCTACAATTAGTATTAGATTTTGTTAACGAAGTAAGTGAATGCTCTTCTTTACACTAAAAAGTATAATAATGAGAGCAGCTAATTTTTCCTAAGATGGAGATACTTAAACATGTTTGAAGGTTGAGGGAAAGCTTCATTGAAGAAGCAACAATTCAAGAGGTAAAAAAAAAAAAAAA
>NW_006443124.1:3679174-3734060 GCF_000325575.1 Pteropus alecto
AAAGAGAATAAGGCACAAATGAGGTACCATAGCTTGGGAGAGGAGAACTACTTCTTTGCAATGCCAACTCTACTTATTAGGAAGTCTTCATTAAAAATACCAGGTTGTCCACTGCATGGATTCACCTCTCATGTAAATGCCTTGCTCAGATGGGTCCAAACTCAAAAGTTTTACCAGTTGTTCTCAAATGGGGGCGATTCCCCACCCCTCAAAGACATTTGACAATGTCTGGAGACACTTCTGATTGTTATGATGTGGGGGGCTGGTGGGGAGTGAGACGGGTGGGATGCTGCTGGCATCTAATGAGTAGAGGCCAGAGATACTGCTGCACATTCTACAATGCACAGGACAGCCCCCTGCCCCCAACAAAGAAGTATCCACCCCAAATGTCAACAGTTCTTAGGCTAAGAAACTTTGTTCTAGACCATTACATTTCAACATCCTGGGGGTCCTGGACATATATTCACAGACATCATGTTACAGGCTTGGATAATTTAGTTTCTGTGACATTTCAGTTAGCCCCTCTTTCCAAAGAGGAGCCTTCGACAATAATCAATGTGTTTTAAAACTCTGTAGGCCATAAAGCAGTCTGCTCTGATCCAAACTAAATCTTTCATCTCTTCCATCCTGGCCCTGAAATTCCCCATCGTGGCCATTGTCCTTCAGAAGGGACCACAGAGCCTCAAAGAACTTCAAGCTGTTCAGTGTATGCAGGAAATTTGCGGTTAATCACTTCAACCTGCTTTACTTTAACAGAGATTGTCTGAGACCTGTTTATTGTTCCGCTGCTTGGCTACTCTGGAGTTATCTATGACCAAAGTCTTACATTTATTTGTAGAGTAGAAGAAGGTATATTTTTACTCTCATATCCCTTCCAAGTCCCTGGATCAAATTAGTGTGAACTTTCCAAAATAAATTCACCCTTGAGCCGAAACTAAGCATGGAAAGTTTCAGCCTAAAAGGATACCTTATTGGAAAGTTAGAAGCAAAGGAAAATGAGGATAATAATGGATATTTTAGTGTAACTTCAGCACTCAAAGTTACAAAGGATAGGGTATTTGTTATATAAAAGATTCTCTAACTGATTGATGCATGCAATCCAGGATTGATGTTCAGTTCCCTTTTCTTCAGACTCTAAGAAAAACAACTGGAAATAAATAGAATGGAAAAATCAGCACATGTGGATCTAATTCTGCACCATGTTACTGGTTAAAACCCAAGGAAAGAATATTTTATCAAAATGAGAAAAGGGGAACAATCAGCAATAGGAAGAAACACCTCTGATTCCTTGACTCCACAAATATAATTTGTTGGACCATGATGTGGTCTAGTAGTATTTGTCAACAACTCAAAGTTAACATTTTATATGGGCGGCCACCACAGTTTTTCCTACAGAAAACTATTGTCATACCTCTGGGCATCTTGTAATACAGATAGATGTTAGGGCATTTGAAGCTTGTTTTTTTTCTTGGTTCTCAACATGAAAAAATATTTCCCAATCACCTCAAACCCTTGAAAGATTCAAAATCTGAGTGACTCTGAGGCATGTACCTTTTTAGAAATCCATTCATAGCCATACCTGTGACTTCACCCACTTATATAAGGCTTAAATGAAATACAATAGTCAATGAAGAATTAAAACTAGTACATTTGAAAAATGGCAGAAAAATTAGCTACACTTTAGATAAAACTATTAAAGTATTTTTCAGCAGCAACAGAATGCTTCCCTTCCACTCAACATGCCCCCCTCCCAATATACACACAATCTTGGACAGAATACAAAATATATAAAATGAGTAAAAGAGAAATTACTCTCATAAAGCATGGGTCCTAGAAGCTCAGCCCTATCTCCCTCTCCCTTCCCAATACTCTTTTTTGTTCCTTACTGTCTGGATAAATAAATACAGTAAATGGAAAAAAATAGTTTCAGAATGAATTTTTTCATTTTTCAACAGATTGAGTTGGCATCATTTAGTGCTAGCCCTTATTTAGGCCACAGGAGCATGAACTAACATCTCCTAAATTAATTTTAACAGCTCACATAAATAGTAGTTACTGGGGAGTATAATTTGGGAAAGTTGACTTTTGTTTTTACTTTCTTTGATTCTGTGTTATTTGCATTTTTATTGTTTGCCCCCCAAAATCAGTTTTTACTTTTAAAAAATATATATCTTGAAAAAAATTAAAATCTTACCAAGTTTCATTTTTGTCTTTTTGGTTAATATTTCTTTTAGATCGTTTGTATATCAGCGAACTGAAAAGAGTAAAGGGGACAAATTCCTCATTCTTTTTTCTTTACCTATAATTTGATCTAACTATAATATGTTTATGGAGATGGTCAAATTGATAGACACTATAGTTTTAAAAGGGTCCTATGTATTATCTCCTGTGCATTTTCATTTATGTAGCCTTTATGAATGTAAAATGCTTGTACTGTGATGTTTGTCACCCATTAACGGTCGGGGTTCATTCTGTTTCTCTGGATGGCTAGACAGGATCCTTACCCACCATCATGGCTGGCCCTATGGGCATATCTCCCCCGACCTCTCATCGAGGAAACTACATTCCCAGATGAAAGAAGACAGTTCTTTCTTTATCCAAGGCATGTCCTTCTTCCAAGGGCATGTCCTTGACATAGGCTAATAAAATCATAACCTGAAAGATATGTGTACATTGGGTAATTCTGTTTTTTTTTTAATAAAAGCATTTATTAAAATTCAGAAGACCTTTAATTTATACTTGGAATAGGAAGACATCTTTAAATGTTTTCATCAGAAAATTATCCTACAAAGTGCATGTTATCACCAAAACGATCATCACCACCTCAAATCTGTAATCCTGCCAAAGAAGCCTGTACGACAGGAAAGTTATATGACAGGGACTTGCGGAAACTCATGTTCCCTAAAATATCCTTAGCATGCCTCTCTAAAAAACATAGGGGAAATCAAAGCAGCTGGAATTGTAGCTTTTTTCTGACCAGTTCTGAAAAACAACATTTCAGAAGCTGTGCATCTTACCTTATGGTCCATGTTGCCAGTGAGACCGAACACAGAAAGTGCATTTGGATTGGCACACAGTTTGAACGATTTTACTTTAGAGAAAGAAAAATTGAGCAATCCTGGAAGAACTCCATATTCTTCCTTAAAAAATTTTTTAAGTTCCTCTTGAAAACTAGTTACTACTTTGAGCAGGAAGGAAGGGTTTGGAACAGCTGTCCCTGAGTGAGTTGCGAGAGTGTTAATCACTGTCCCTTCTCCTCTTTACTTAAAGATTAGCTCACAGCCCAGACCCCTGCAGAAGGAAACTGCATACACTTAACTTTTGAGACGATCATGAGGAATATTTCTGTAACAGTAGCAGCATGTCCGCCGGATCTAGAAGACGCTTAAGTCCGGAAATGTATCCCAAGGCAATGAGAGCCCGAAGGGTAAGCAGTGGGCTGACTAGACATTTGAGAAATTCATTTGTGTCTTGACTAATTCTCCCCAAGGAAAAAAATCAAACTTAACAAAAAGAGTAAAGAGGAAATTGCCATATACCAGGGCACCTGCAACGTTAGCCAGAGTCTTTTTAGGCAAAGTGAACCCGTAGGGGCAGACCATCCTAGGTTAAAAATACTATGATAAATGCAATTTCCTCTGCATATTGTTAAGTGAGGAAAGCAAGGTGTAGGGAAATGGATAATATATATAGCATCGTAATAAAATAAAAAATCCCCCAATCCAGAATAAAGAATTTTTTCTCATATGATTTTTTGAGCACAGAGCTAGGGTGGAAGGATATACAAGTTGCTAATATTCATAGCAGTGAGAAAAGTAAGAGAAGAAAGGAAGAAGGAGTTAAAGAGAGAGACTATCAGGTAGGACAATATGCATGGCACAATATGGAAAATTAAGAATAAAATGCTATGGTTTTAGTATATGTGTGCAAAAATTGAACCTGTACATAATGATGAGAAGGTAACACAAACTTATTTGCTTTCAGAATAAGACCATGGATAATTTTCTTAAAGTCATTGCAATAAGGCATTTTAGCAACATGGAATATGATAGATTCTCTATCTACAGTTAACACCTTTTACAATACACTGCGTAGATACATACATAACATTAGGACAAAAATGAGTTGCATTTGAAAAGCGGGTCTGAGACACTATGAAGACAGGCGGTGGTCTATGAATCAGATACAGTCTAAAGAATTCCAATGGTTTGCACAAACGGGACAAGAAGTGAAACCAGTTCCCTCAGTTGATTTCCTTAGGCACCTTATGGTCTGGAGGTCTGTGACCTCACAGAAAGCTGGAGACCACCACACCAGAGCACTGAGGTGAAAGCTGTAATTATATTAAAATGGGTCCCTAAGTCTGTGAATATGGCAGCAAGATGCTCGCTTTAGATGGTGGATAGGAAACTGATCAGAAAAAAAAAAAATTAAGGAAATAAAATATTAAAAAATGTAAATGTGACGGAAATTATAAACAGCCTAAAGCTCCTCTCCCTTCGGGAACAGCTGTGTCTGCTAATCCCTGGAGGAGTCCTCCCTGTGATCGCCCTTCCTTCCTTCCTCCGTCTCTCTAATAGCTCCCTTGTTCCTGCTGGACAAAACTAGCCCTTTGTGGCTGCTCTCAGAACAACATTAAAAACAGGAATAGGGAAATTGTAAACAGGAGGCTTCTGGTCTACAGGCGAAGACACACACACAGGCCTCTGAGGCCTACTTCATGCTAAGCAAAGAAACAGATCTTTGTTGCTAAAGGGATTAGGGCTGCGGGATTTCGGAGGCACTGCTGAGGCATTCAGCTGGCCTGAAGTAGGGGCTTTGTAAAGAGATACCTCCATTAGAGGTCTGTGAGCGGAAATCATTCATACTCTTTATACAATCTGGGTAATGTGATAGCGTTGGACTGTTAAACGCCTCTGGTGAGGCAGGGTCCTATCTCCTTGAATGGTAAATTCTTCAGCAGCTAAATAGATGGTGGTATAATTACCTTCACTGACTTTTTTTTTTTATGGAGTGTGTGTGCGGCGGGGGTGGGAGGGGTCTTCTACCTTTAACCCTTAGTGGGGTAACATTAAAGGATCACCCGGAGCCAGGGAGGCAAAGTCTTCCCAATTCAGCTCAGAGATAGTCTTTGGACTTCTGAGGCTGGCATAACTACATTAGCAAAAACTGCACTCTCTGTGCATGTAGAGTCAATGAGCACTTTGTCCTCGTATTCGCTATGAAGATGAACATCTCCGTAATTGCCTCATTCCGTGTCCTTGGCCTGGGATGCCCCCAACCCCCAATCTACCTACCTAATTCCTACCTATCCTATGCCCGCTTTCGCCAGCCAGCCCTTCCTTGCCATCACCTCCCCAAGCTGGACTGCTATCCTTTCTCTGAGGTCTATAGCATCCTATAAACATCTCCCCCATTGCATTCCCTATGAACTTGGAGCTCCGTGTGTGTCTGCTATACCAGCAGACAATGAGCTCCTTGAGGGCAGTGGCTCATTTACCTTTGTATCCACACTGGCCCTTTGTTTGTGCCTAGAAATGTGTCCAGCAGGAGAGTAAGGGGCCTGGGCTGCCTTGCCTTTAGAACGGTAGAACGGTAGCTGGGAAGACTGTATTCACCTGTATGTTTTCATGATTTACGAGGAATTTTTAAAAATTCACAAATGAACCCTCCTAGTGAATTCAGGGGTCTTAATGGACCAAGCAAAGAAACACTGTGGCTAGTTAGGAGAGAAAAATCCAAGGAAGAGAGCAAGTAGTTACTTCCCCGCAAAGAGTCAGCAGCTTTCTGAGTGACCTGGCTGGTCCTGATCTTACTGCCACACTCTTCATCTTAAGAAAGTGTCATCGGCAGAATGGAAATGTTCTTTGGGTTCATATTTAAGGTCTCTGGATCTAAATACTAATTATGGTATTAGTTGAAAACTGATCAGTTAGAAAACTCCTCAGAGTTAATTTCATAAATAAAGTTAGAACTAAGGAATGAAATGCTGTGTCAGAGCTAAGGTACACACACCTCCCCCACGACGCCCACCCCAGCCTGATCAGACCCATCCTGGATGGCCGACAAATTGGTTCCGGGAGAAAGAATGGCACCAGGTAGATGTGGGGTTCTGCAGTAATTTTACTTGGAAGAAGCCCTGGCTTCTGTTTTATAAGACAGGCAAACAAATACAGCGGGGGCTTTGCAACAACTGGTAGAAGGCTGTTTTCCTCTGCTGAATCGCTCAGTTCTCTGGAATGTTCTTCTGCATGAGCGTGGCCTCGGACATCAGTAATTGTTGGCTTTTTCCATTGTTCACAATTTTCTATCTGGATCTCCTCTCTCTTCTTCTCTCCCTTTGGCAGATAAGACTTTCTACTGTTACATTATTAATATCTCTGTCTGCAAAAGCAGTTACATATGGAAGGAAGAAAACAGCAATGAGACCGTGGGCTTTGTCTCCAATTCTGCCATTCAACCAACAAAGGCCACGTACCTACTATGTGCCACACACTGTGCTGGCACTGAGAAGATGAGCATGACATGGGACTTTATCTAAAGGGGGGTAAGCACATAAACAGAGTGGTTGCCACCATGATGGCAATCTGCACCAGGCTTTCTGAGAACACCGAGGAGCAGAAGGACGTCAAGGAAGGCCTCCTAAAGGAGGTGAGAACTTAGCCTAGAAGATCCTGGATGAAAAAAACAAAAAGCCATAAATGTTTGGGACAACTGAGAAAATATGAATATGGACTACATCTTAAATTATATTATTGTGTTGAGATTAAATTTCTTGGGCGTGATAATGACCTCGTGGTTATGTAAGAGAGTGTCCTTGTGTTTGGAAACAAATGCTGAACTATTCTGGGCAAGGAGTCACGATATTTATAAATATAAATATACTTTCAAATGAGGGGTTCAGAAAAAGATACGTCTATGCATATGTATAATACATACGTACAAAAAAGGGGATGAGGGAGGAGATTAAGGGGTACACATTAGTAGTTACAAAATCATCATGAGAATGTAGAGTACAGTATAGGGAATATTGTCACAGTATTGTAATAACTTTGTATGGTATCAGATGGATACTGGATTTATCAGTACTGGATTATATAACTTCATAAGTTATATAAATGTCTAATCACTGTGTTGTATACCTAAAACTAATGTAATTTTGTATGACAAGTATAATGAAAAACATAAAAATTTTTTTAGAAAAGAAAAATATAGCAATTACACTTATATATGGTACCTAAAAAAACAAAATAAACAAATAGAAACGAACTCACAGATACAGAGAACACTTTGATGGTTGCCAGATGGGAGGGGGGTTGAGGGGATGGGTGAAAAAGGGAAGGGAATTAGGACAAACAGTTATAAAAATAGTTATGGGGAAGTAGGGTTCAGTATAGGGAATTTAGTCAATATGTATGGTATTGGACTTAGTGGGCTGGTCACTTTGTAAGTTATAGAGTCTGATCACTATGTTGCACACCTGAAACTAAAATAATATTGCATGTAAACTGTACATGAAAAGTTTTTTTAATGGGGAGGATGAGAGGAAAAGAATAAATATGGCAAAATATTTATTAGTGAATCTCGGTATATGAACATTCATTGCCCTAGTTAGTCTTAATTTATTATATATGTGAATATTTTCAAAACAAAACACTGGACAAACTATTTTAAAAATATAAAGATATTACAAGGGCTAAATATTGGACTGGAAAAAGAAAAAGTAAATGGGCATTAGTGAGATACAGACAGAGGAGAGGTGCTCCAGGGAGAGGACACGGCTAAGGCAGAGGATTTGCAGGCAGTCGCTTGTATCCATCCAATGACTCCTGGCCCAGGGTTGGTACTTGTATTTGTCAAATGAATGAAAGAGTTAAACAGCATCGTTTATGCAAGGAACTACAAGTAGTTCAGACTAAAGTGGGCATAAGGTTTGTGTTAAGGAGTGAGAGCTGATTTGGCTGTGGAGCAGGGGGGCTGTCATGGAGGCCTTTGTATATTCTGCCAAGGTCCTAGGACTTTACCCTGTGGGCAATGGGAGCCATGAGCAGGAGGTGATGTGGTCAGATTAACATCTACAGGGACCACCCTGGCAGTCAGGTGTACGTGGTGTGAGGAGCACAGAACTGGAGGCAGGAAACAAGGTACTAGACAGGATGCCTTTGGCTTTCTTAAGCACAAAGGCCTGACTCTAAGAGGCTGAATTTATCAAGGGACGTATTATCCAACATAGCTGCAAGCTCTGAGATTAGAGGTAGCAGAGGCGGTTGATTCAGTGGCTCAACGACGTCACCACAGACCCAGGTTTCATCCTCTCTCCACTCCACCATTCTCTGTGGTCAGCTTGGCCTGCAAGCTGTTTTTCCTCATCTTCAGCAGTTCCCAGAGTGACATACGACACCGAGAAGACCACTAACAGGGAGCTGTCTCTTCTTTGCTATCTTTCTTAGCAAGGAAAACTTTTCCAGAAGCTTCCCAGTAAACTTTGCCTCCCATCCCACTAGCCCAGCTTGGGTCATAAGCCCATTATAAAATCAATCACTGTCAAGGCAATAAAATTACATGTTTGCTTAGAAAAATAATTTATCCACGGGAGAACTGACTACTATGAATCATCACTTGAAACACGCAGGAGGCTACTAGTCCAGGCAAAAGATGCTAGAAACCTAAACCATGACAATGGTGGCGAGGAATGGAGAGATGCAAATTGATTCAAGATTAATTTAGTAAGTTGTGTTGGTAGAATTTGGTGGTGAATTAAAAGTGGAGGAAGAGAAGAAGAAAGGTTGCCCTCCTCCATAAGCCCAGTCGAAGAGAATGGGTAGAAGGAAGTGCCACTAATTGAGAAAAGTATACAACAGGAGGAGAGGAGTATTTGGGGAAAAGATGGTTTGGGGCACATTCAATGTGAAGTGCCCGTGGGATTCACAGCTTCAGAATAAAGGTGTTGGTAGTCAGTGGAGTGCAAGTCAAACCGTTATCCCAGACAGAAGGTCCATATTCAGACATGGTTCTCAGATGGGCTTTGGTCCATACCGACATTTTGGAACCCACATTTAATCATTGAGAGATTCTAAATAAGATTATATAATTTTGGCTTCTCTGGCAAAATTGAAAAATCTGGCAATACTGGTCCTGAATTCTGATGCGTCAACTATCGGCCGGAGCCTAGTAGCAGCCACCACCTTTAGCTAAAACAAGAGGTTGTCTGGTCCGCCACACTCTCTCACAATCTGTTTCATTCATCGACTTTACCTGCCTGGCCCCTGAAGGCATTTCTATCTGATACTATTGCTCAGAATCTTGGGGGGAAGAGGCCTGAGTGGCAGATACACATCTGATAGTCATTGGTATTTAGGGGGTGGCCAAAGCCCTGACCGTGGATGCCATCACCCAAAGAGAAAGTGGAATGAGAAGTGGGTCAAGGAGGTAACCCTAGAGCCATCAATTTTTTAGCAATGGAAGAGAAATTCAGGCAGGAGAGAAAATGATCAGAGAAACTGGAATGGAACAAGTGAGCCTGAAGTCTCAAGAGCTAACAAAGGAGAGTTTAGAGTTGAAGGCAGTGCTCACTTGTGCCAAATGTAACAGAGGGTCCAGGGAGAGAAGGGCCTGAAGGAGACAGGGCACTGGGGAGATGAGACATGGATGCCCCTGGAGCCTCTCTCTGTGTCATGGCAGGGGAAGAGGCAGATGGCAATAGATTGGGCAGAGAATGAGAGGTAAGTGGACACTGTGCATAGACTGCTTGGGTGAGAAACGGAGGAGTAAGGTTGGATGGAAGCTAGAGAGGCTGTAAGCTGTCAAGGCAGTGTCCCTTTGTCGGATCAGAGAGACTGGGACATCTTAAAGGAAAAAAGAGCCAGTAACGAGAGGGAGGCTATCAAATTGTAACAGAGGGATGAACAGAACCAAGTCCAAAAGGAGGTGGTGGGGCAGGGGACAAAGGGTCAGGCACAGGTGACTGGATGCACCACCAAAAGAACAGGCCTCCAAGTGGATAAGAGATGATAATAAACCTGTAGGCAGATGAGTGTATTTGGAAATTTAAGAGCTACTAATTGACTTTTACAAGTTAGGGCTTAGTAATCCTTCAAAGGGATGCTCCAAGGTGCTCATTCTTTTCAATTTGGTATGAAGGCTGGGATGGGGTGGGGAGAACAGGGAGGCCTGTCTCCCGACTTACGAGCAGCCGTGGTGAAGGGCAGAGCTGGTTTTCAAGCCCTTGAAAGCTGAGTTCCTACCAGGAGAAGAAAAGAAGTACATACTGGTTGATAATTCTCTCAGGAAAGAAAGGAGGCGCCAGGTCTTCATGGAAAGGGGACGCGTCACAGTGTCACAGCACCACCCTTGCCTTGAGAGCTGGAGACAGCCACAGCTCTGGTGTGAGTCCTGGTTTGGATGAATGTCTGGCCCTCTCCCCTGTACTTAACTCACCCCAGAAGTGCCTGCCATGACCAAGACTGCAGTAAACTCCACTCATGCCGGAGGTCCACTGAGGCTACAGTGTGCCACCCAAGATTATAATGCCAACCCATCTAAAGAAAACAGGCACGTTTCCACTGGCCCGATGTTACCTGCAATTCTGAAGCTCTGGTGCCACCTTTACCCAAGACCTTCAAGCTTCCTTCAGAAAAGATGCCTGTCAAAGCAATTTTGGTGATTAGAAAGCATTTCGTGGCATTTTTCTGAGGCAGTTTTCTATCCTGGGCTGTCAGGAAGATTCCAAGGAGTCAGGCTTTCATTATGACAAACAAAACCCTTCCTGGTTTGGGGCTGCAGCACCTACAGGGCTGCATGAGGCCCCAGGCTTGGCCTGGCCTTACAGGCCCATGTTCCGTGATCATTGGTAGAAGCTCTGAGGAGCAGGGAGAGTTTCCCACAACAGCAAACTCAAGCCCCTTGACATCCAAATCCAGATGCAATCTCCAAATTCACAGTAACGTCTACCCTAAACCATGTGTTAATAGAGGACAGAGGTGAGGGTGACACGTAGTGCCATCAGTGAGTAACCCTCAAGCACTCGAGCAGGCAATGGTCTCCCCTCTCCCTTTCCCCACCATATTTTAATAAAATTTCCTAAATATAATTATTTAGATTGTCTCCTGTCTTATTTATTTTACCATAGAGTTGCTATGAGACAAAATCTAACAAACAGCAAACACTTAAAAAAACAAACAAACAAAAAAACAAAACAAAAAAATGCAGGAGGAGAAATATGCCTAAAAAGGTCACTCTCTTGATGTTAGGCATCCCTAGAATAATTAAGACGTAGCTGATATAAAAATCTTCATGCCTTAAAAACTCTCTCTTATCATAAGAATAATATTCTGGTTATAGCCTTTGCACTGGAAAAATCAATATTCTCTAATTCCTTCTAAAACCTGGGGGCATTAAAACAGAACTGGGGCTACAGTGGCAGGCATGCCAACATCATTTTACCTGTTCTGCATCATGTGGTTAAACCAGCATGCATTTCCGTGGAATCTTCTTTCAAGAACACACTGAACACCCATCTGCCAGAAACACTCTTGGGGCACCGAGGAGTAGAGATGGAGAACAGGCCATCCCTTGAGGTTCCTGCCTGTGCAGAACCATTCTGCCTCTGCTAGATGCATGTACTTATTATCCTTCATCAAATGGCCCTACATGACAGGCATGGTACCATTCATGCTAGGGACACAGCAGTCGGGTCCTCAAGAAGCTTCCCTTCTCCTGGCCAGTAGCACAAGACAGACAACGACAAGACAAGAGCACATTATGAGAGTAGAATGTTGATGGGAACCCAAACCAGACATTACTATCAATTGTATGTTAGTGGAAAGTGGAGGCCATTGAGAGCTCACCTCCTGTACTACAGGGAAACTTGGGGCTTGTTTCTCATTTAACACAACAGCCCTCTGAGGTAGGCGTCCTTATCTTTGTGTTTTGAGTGATGCCCAAAATCGCTCACCAAGGCAGTGATGGGCAGAGCTAGGATTTGAACCCAGGTTGCTCCAATTCCAGGCTACTCTTATACCAAACAACATCTCATGTGCCATTTTTTAAACATAGCCTTTCCTGACTCCCTTAACAAAATGTTATTTATTTGCATGTCTTTTAAAGCAACTATCTTAATCTGGAAGGACTCTCATTGTGTAATTGTCAATTTTACAAGACCGTAAACTTCAAACACAGGGATGGCATCTCTTTATGCATTCTGTGTGTGTGTATAATTTTTAGGTAAGACCTCTCTGATGAGGTGATGTTTGGGTAGACACCTGACAGAAATGAGAGCAATCCTTGAGGATGTGTGTGAGGATGGGGAAGGGGGGTGGGGTGGGGAGGGACATTCCAGGCAGAGGACACAGCAAATTCAAAAGTCGTACATCAACCAATGTTACCCCAATAAACTTAATTTAAAAAATTAAGAAATAAAAATTTTTTTAAAAGTCCTACATCAAGGTGAAAACATGAACAAAACCTCCATCCTACCTAACCCCTGTCATTCTGTTCCCTTTCCCTGCTGGGTCTCCAGGGCTCTTTTCACTATCTGACACTACATGTATTAGTTTATTGGCTTTATTTACACCTCAACTAGACTTCGATCTCAGTGAGGACATGAACTTTGCTTTCAACACTGCTGATCCTCAGAGCCCAGAGCAGGTCTGGTATGTAGAGGTAACTCCATCCACAGTTGTTTAAAAACATGTAAATAAATGTTTAGGGCATTGTTCGTCTATTTTATTTTATTAAGCACTTATCATGCAAAACCACTGAGCGAAGCTCGTTGTATACATTACTTCATTTAATCCTCATGAAAACCCCACTGCAGTGGGTCCCTTATCCACATTTTATTGGGAGTGAAATTGAGGTTAGGTAACTTGTTTAAGATGACTCGAACAATAAGTGATGGAGTTGGGATGTGAACCTAGGTCTGATCCAAAAGCCTGTGACTTTTAACCAAAATATTATTCTAATCTTGCTACATTGGCCTACAGTGGCCACCACAGTGTCATGCATAGGAGAGGCCCTCAACAAATGTTCATTGGATTGAATTAAACTTATTCAGTGCAGAAGAGACAGCAGTTCAAAGAGAATGTGACGTGGAATTTGGAGAGCAGGTTAGAAGGTACCCTGTTCTGGTATGGAAGCTAAGAAAAACCAACATAGAAAATATGATTTTCACTGAATGTGCATATTTTCACCCAGAAATTTACCCGCATAAGAAATGACGTCTAAGTGTGTGGCTCATGTGACATGGGCACTTCTTAAAGGCACCCAGGCTGCCTAACTCAAAAGGAAGACACTGATTTCAATTCAGCTAATGGCACAGAAGCTCTGACCTCAGAAATTGTCACATGATAGTGAGGAGGAGGGAGAGCTGTGATGACAGAAGTTTTTGGTGACTCAAAGAGAAGTGGCAAAGACCCCGCCAGAGTTTACTCAGGAAGCCCGGCATATGGTGGGCTACAGAATTTTTCTCTGTTGAAAGGTAAATGACAAAGATAAAGTTCAAAATGTCTTGTCCAGAAGAGGTTAAATAAAATACCCCATAAAGATTCACTAACTCCCTTGATTTAATTCCATGCTTGGCATGACCAATCCAGTTCCTTGATACTGAGTATGCGATTCCCAGAATAATCATTACAGGCTTTCCCATTGGTTCCTCCATGCTCCTAGCTATACTGCTAAGTGAGCATGCAGATTCATGAGTCAGCCTCTGCGGCTGATAGGTGAGCTCCAAGCCTGGTCAGTACTAGATGAATTGGTGAGAGGGGTCCCTAGGGAGGTTAGTAAGAGGGGTCCCTTGGGATGTAAGTGAGAGTGACACCTTGGCTCAGATGCTGCTCCCAGCAGGGCCAGCTCTGCCTTCACCATCACCATCAGACGGGATCACGATAATTCCTCTGTGTCACAGGTTGTTCTGACACTTAGGTGACAGAATGGCTATATAAACAAATTCATTGATCCAATAGTTTTGGGTGTCAATAAATAACACATCAGTCAGACGTCATGAAGAGATTAAGGCTTTCCCCCACTTCTCTTATTTATACTTACGTATTAGTATTTTTTTTCTTCTTCCATAAATACAGCTAGGGTTTCCAAACATCAAACTACCTTTCTCTACTCACAAATATTATGTATGGCTGAAACGAAAGGCATCTGAGTCCTCGTGCCCGTATTCTGGTCACTGCTTAGAGATCACAGAGAGGCCTCGTGTTGCTGTGGTTTACCGACTCCATGTGCCTTCATGGGTGCCAGCTCATGGAATTCTCTCAACAATACCGAAAGGTAGGTAGGAAAATGGTTACTCTTTATTTTAAAGAAGAGGCAACAGACTCCAGGAAGCTACACAAATGACCTGAGGTGTGGGGTCCCAGAACTAGTGAAGTGGAAGCTGGCCTCAAAAACCCAGGCCTGGCGACTTCATGGTGGAGACCCTTCCTTCAACTGCACCACCATTAGCTAGCCTGCCTGGCCCAGTTGACACTTACCCCTCGAGATGTGCAAAAAAAACCCAGTATGTGAACTGAACACCGGAGCATGCACGAGCAAGGGCTGAAACCCTGACTTTCCTTACCTACCACACTGCTTTGGACTAGTTACTTAACCTCAACTTCCTCAGTCATAAAATAGAATGGTTAAAAAAAAATAACATGGCACAATATTAAATGGTTTGTAAATTAATAATAAGCAATGGTTTTTTTAAAAAATAGCTAAAATTTATAACAACTGACAATGCCCCGGGCGCATCTCATGGATGTCAGCACCAGCTGGGCTCGTCTTGGGCTGAGCAGCTTGCCCCCAGACTCAGAGTGAGGAACTTGGCTTTGTTGTTGGTTCAGAATTGATCAGACTCAAGGTGTATCAGACCTCTGAGCCTTGCACTCCATCCCACTCCCCAAGATCCATGCTGCCTCTCAAAATGTCCATAGCAGGCCTCATAACTGCCCAGCCGTGTGAGTTATTCATCTTCCAGAACCTTAGCCTCTGGACTACTCTAATTGCAAACACATTTCCTTATACCATGCTCCAAGTCAGGCAAACAGGAGACAGAAAAACGCTTAAGAGTCCTCGATGACAAGGGGCGCCAAGGTGCTGGGAGCATGACCTCTCCTGGCCCAGCTGCTGAAAAGTAAAAGCCTCTGTCTAGCTCTTCCCTTCCCCCCAAGACAAAAGCAGTTCTCTAGACCTAACTGGGGCTGCACCCACATGCAGTTTGGATTCTAGGACTCCTGGTTTCTTTTAATCAGCTTCATCCTTGCCCAGCACCTTGGCCTATCAATGTACCAAGGATAGACTGCCCTTTTCCTTCCTTTGAAGCATTTTAAGATAAAATGCATTTGCTCGATCTGGCAAACTGCCCCTCAGACTCTTCCTCTGAGCCATTCCGTCCTGCCATGGTTGCTTCCACTGTAACACAAGATGGGCCCCTTCGAAGAGGTCTTACACACTGGTCCACAGATGGCCACCACAGAGACGGGTATTTCCAATGACTGCTTCAGCTCAGAAAATGGCATTACTCTACCTCTCAAGACAGAAGTATCTGAAAGTCATCCTTGATTCCTGCCTTTTCCTCAGACCTTATACCCACCCCATTCTACCTCTGAAATATATCTCGAGTCTACCCAACTCTCTCCATCCCTGATTCCTCTTCTCTAGGTTAAGCTATTGTAAACACTCACCGAAGCTCCTGAGTGGCTTCCTAAGTTGTCTACCCACTTCCTCTCTTGGACTCTGGCACACTGCTAGAAATCCTCCAAATTCATTCTCCTCTTTGTGAAGAGTTGGGAATACGGCAATCTGTTGAGAAACTATATTTTCTAGACTCTCCTGCAGCTAGGTTGCCCATGTGACCATTTATTTGCCAGTGAAGTGTGAGTGGAAATGATGCATAAACACTTTGTAGCATTTGTTGAAAAGGAAATTGCTTGCCAAGATTCTCTCTCTTCCTCCCTGTCTATGGGCTAGAATGCAGACCTGTTGCTGAACCAACTCTGACCATACAGGTGAACACAGAAACCTAGGGAAATGCAAACAACAGGAGGAAAGGAACCTCGGTTCCAGGATGGTCCCGTGGAGTGCCGCTGCTTCCCAGGACTAGATCACTCTGGCTGGTACGATGAGAATGGATGGGGCAGGGTAGAGGGGTGCAGTGCAGCAAGACTATAAGCAGAGCAATCAGTGTCAGGTTATTATAATAGAATAGAGATGGCTTTGACAAAGGTGGTAAGGGAGCATTGGAAACAGTGAGATTCTGGATATTTTAAAGATATAATTAACTGAACTTCCTGGTAAATTCCACCTGGGGTACAAGGGAAAGAAGACAAAAATGACTGCCAGGTTTGCCATGAACTGAGATGGAGGAAAATCAAAGGTGGAGATTTTATGTAGAGGATGATCAGGAATTAAATTTTGAACACGCTTAAGAATAGAGGTTATCAGAGCCTGAACTGGGAGTCAAGACTACTTGGATTCGAGTCCTAACTCTGACACTTACCCGTGTGACCTCCACCAATTTACTTAAAATCTCTGTGCTTCAGCATTCTCATCTACAAAATGAGGACTTTTAATGGCCCCTGACTCATAAAGTTGTTGTAAGGAGAAAATGCATGCATTCCAGACTTTCCATTACGCTGTTTGATTCTTCAAAAAAGCTCAGAACTTTTGAGATCAGGAAGAAATCTTCCCTCATCTCTATGCCTGCTTGTCCTATCTCAAATAACACTAAGCCCCCAAGATTTGAAAGTGGAGATGTGGCTGTCTGCTGTGGTTTGGGGACAGCTGTAAGGACGCTTTCAAAGCAGCTGGTATAGGCATACAACTAGAACATTTTCTTCACCTCAGATCCCTGGCAAAACAAGGCCTGCAGTTAGAAGAGAAAGGTTTTAATTACCAGGCCACCTGTCCAGCCATCTGAAGCCAACTCAGCCTTCAGCTGGTTCCCTGTGGGCAATGGGGCATTTAGGGGAACCATGCTCAGAGATCCTGATGTCTTTCACATTTCGCAGCACTGTATAATCAGGGATAAAATTAACAGTTCTCAAAAACAGACCCCCATTATGGCTCCCCTTCTCCATTGGTTATTAAGGATGGAGATACACAGTGAGGGTTTAGGTCATGAAGAGCCTAAATTGCATCCATTCCTGTCATGTGTTCAGGATAAGGTAGCCTTGAAACCAAACGATCTTATGCTCTCCAAAGCTAACTATACCCTACTAATTCCCCCTCCAAATGGAGACTAAGTCATTTCTAAATTATTAACTGTCAACATTTTTAGATTGACTAGTATATGAAAGGTGAGCTGGCTATATTCAAGTCTATAAAACTGGAATCAAAATTAATGGAAATTCCTCTCAACATAAAATAAAAAAGAAATAAAAGAGAAAAGAAAGTAAAAGTAATGAACCATTTTTAGGAGTGTCATTATTTAAACCATATACCAACACACAAAAAAATTCAAATATTTTCCAACATCAGCCTTTTTTTGAAAAAAGAAATAGCCACAGGCCACAGAAGGATATGAACCCAAGTACCAAAGGTGCCAGGATCAATTCAATTTGCAGATAGTGGTAGAGATTGGTTCATTATTCATTAAAAGTTTCCATTTCTCCCTGGACCCATACCTAGACTACCTTGCAGTAAGGTATGGCCATGTGACTAAGTTCTGGCCAGTAGAATATGGGCAGAAGTGATAGGTACTACCTCACCTGGCCCATTGAAACCCTTCCAAGTGTAATTTGCTGTATCCTTTCACCTCCTGTGCGATTTTAGAAGCAACCTGATGCAGAGAGTGGAGCCACAGGATGGAAAGAACCTGGGAGCCTGAAGCACTGCTTAGAAGAGAACTACCTACTGACCAAGGACAACTCATGATAAATAAACTTGTATATATAAGCCACTGAAGTGTTGATATTTATCTGATAACAGCAGCTAGTGTTCCATTAACTAATACACAGCTTGAATCTTACCCATCGCCTCCACACAGCCTTACTCTGACATTCGCAAATGCTGAGTCATAAAACCATGTCAAAGGCTATAGGTCGATCAACAGACTAATCACAAGCAGCACATTATACCTGTGTTGGCCCTTTCTGTCTCAACTTCATGACTTATTAAACTAAAAAGTAATGGCCTCATCAGGAACACATTATTCTGTAAAATAACATACACCAAGAACATGAGGTTATTTTTCTTAAAGGAAAAAAAATTACATTTAGCAAGATAAGAGTCCCTAAATAAATAAGCTGAAACGAATCTATTAGCTTGCCATCACAGTGTAAAGGGCGTTCCCTCTACCAACATGCTGTGAGCTCCACGAGGGCAGAGACACATACATCTTGCTCACTACTACACCTCAGTTTGTGCCCTACACGCAATGAATATTCAACAAATATCTGCCAAATGGATGAGAAAGTGAAAGGATGAACTTGCCCCTACTCACCTTCTTCCTCATCTCCATACGCCCCTCATTCTCTATGTACCAAGTACACATATGATGCTTCTCCCTGCCACAAGGCCACTGCATGTGCTATGCCCTCTGCCTGAAAAGCTCTGCCTCTTCTCACCCTCACCTTCACTGTCTCCTTTGCCTGGTTACTTCTACCCCTTTTTCGGATTTCAGCACAAGCATCCTTCCCAGGTCTCTCCATGTACCTTTCCTTCTGTGTAATTGAACATTTACATGTATGATTGTCTCCATAGCACTTGTCTGTATTTGAAGTTATCCCATTTGAGCATGTGTTCATTATCTGTCTCCTCACAATCCCACTAGCGGCCTTGAATATCTCATCCACAGATATCACCCAATACTTCCAGAGTAATGAATGTTAGGCCCACAGAAAGTCCTCAATCAATAGGCCAAATGAATATGTGACTGTGTCAGATATCATTATTCTCATTAATTTAGTTGATTTTATCCGCTAGGTTGATTTTTCTTCTTGTCTTATTTTAATATCATGTATAGATAGATATCCATTAATATCAGTGAGACAAGAAACCATCAATAGGACACTAAAAATACAGGATCAAAAAAAGTAATCTCTCATTTATTCTCTTGCTTAACAAATGTATATTTAGTGCCTTCTCTGTGCAAGACACTATTTCAGTTACTGTAGGGAGATCTTAGGATGAATTAGAGTTCCCTGTCCTCGAGCGGTTTACGAATCATGTAGCAGGATAATATTTTATAATATTAATGATGAATCTTTCTCCAGGTTTCCTTGTATCCATGGCTCTTGCCCTGACCAGTCTGACTGGCCAATCTTTGTTTCTTGCCTCAAAGAGGGGATGAGAATACAAGGAAAAAAAATTTCTTACCTTCAAATTCTACACCCTGTTGGTAATGGAGCAGATTCTGGTAATTAACACTTTGCAGGGAAATACACGATAACATAAGAACAAGATTGCCTGACTCCATATGAGATAAAAAGTCTCCCTATTGGATCCTTCAAACTGGATGAGCTCCAAGGGAGAAGAAAACAGCCAAACTTCCAGATAGGTTTGGAAGCTCTGAGCGCAGGGCTGACCCGCGCCTGAGGGAGCATCCAGACCTCAGACAGGTGGCAGGGCTATGTGATACCTTAAAATGTCAGCAGCCATACAGAGTCCCATTGCATCAGCATAGCATGGAGCAGAAGAAGGGTCCTGTAGGTCCAAGAGAGACACCAATGAAGTAAAAAGAGCAGAGCTGCAGGACCTAAAGGGGCTTTACAGAGGGAAAGAAGGGGTAAGGTACAGTCACCCACCTACCTGTCTCAATGAGTGGGGACTGAACACAATGAACATTCTAGCAGATGCCAGGTGGACAGATGACATCTGAGAACTGGATATACCATCTTGTAGACTCCTTGGCCCCTTACTTAAATGCAGACAAGTATTAAAAGTTGATTTGAATTTACAGTGCTGCCTGGGGACAAGGGAAGAGTAGTGGGGAATGGCATGGTATATTTGCAAGGAGATGACCACACTAAAGGCAGAGGTCATCACAGGGCTGTGGAAAGTAAGGAGAGCTGTATAGCTGGGGAGTCATGGAGGCTTCAGGAAGGAGGTAACATGTGAGCAGCATTCTTGGACTGGGTAGAGTTTTGAGAGGCAAAGATATGAAACAGTGAGGTTGGAGAAAAATGCATTTCAGAAATGGGAAAGCATAGCCAAAGACGCAGAGATGAGAAAGCTATGCATAAACAAAGACAAGTCCCGCCAGTCTATAGCTCAGGTATATGCAGGTGAGAGCTCAAAATTAGTGACATAACGGAGAATCTTAAAGGACAGACCAAGAAATGTGGCTGCAATGTGGTAGGTAATCGGAACCACTAAAGGTGACTGAGCAGTGGAATGAGATGATCAAAACTGGGCCTCAAAAACACTGAGCTGGCAAGGTGAGCTAGAAGAAAGAGAATGAGGGAGAGGGCAACAGCCAGCACTAAACCACGAGAGACCTGCAGTGCAGTGGGAGCTATGGGAATAGAGAGAAAGAGTTGGGGATACTTGACAGATACTATGGTGCGGGGAGGAGAAGGCAGGCATTAAAGACGGTTACGAGGTCTCTCTGTAGAGCTTAAGAGAGGTCAGAGGCAGGGTCTAGGCAGTGTAGAATATCTACGTTGGAAATATGGACTTGGATCTTAGAAAAAGAGAGAGAAATATCAATATTTGGCATTAGTTGTCAGAGCTGGAAAACATTAAAGATCCCCTAGACCATGCTACTCTAACCTTAAAGGTATGTATGTGAATTTCACCTCACTAAAAATAAATAAACCTTCCACCAAAGTATATCAATCACTGGAGATCTCTTAAAATGCAGATTCTGACTCAGGAAGGAGGTCTAGGATGAGGCCTGAGATCCTCCATTTCTAACAAGGTCTCAGAGGTTGCTGATGCTGCTGGTCCAGGAGCCACACTTTGAATAGCAAAGAATTAGACCAATATTTCCCCCAAGTATATGTGTATGTCTGAGAGCACATGCAAAGATTTTAAGCGAAAGTTTATTTTAATATCTATACAGATTTTCACCTATAATAATGATGTGAAATTTCCTTTAAATGAATGTATTAAAAGTTGATTTGAAGAAAACATTAAATAAATAATAGAGACAGTAGCCATAAGTGGCAGAAATTGAACAGGTGGCCTGCAGTTATTAAAATCTGGGGAATGCTTATAGGAAGCAACTAAGGCTATTTGTTGGAAGAGAAATGAATTCCAGTTTAGAGTAAATATTGATGATGCAAGAGAGAAAAGTGTTGCTTGATGGAGTGAGGTGACTAACAAAGAAGGTGACTAACATTTAGAAGCCCAACACTACACTGTAATGTATCCTCACAACAGCCCTATGAGGTCGGTGTGTTACTGTGACTCTCAGAGGTTGCCCGAGGTCAAATGCTTAGTAAGCGCTGGAGCCAAGACTTGAATCCAGGTCTGGGGTACTTAGCCTTTCACTTAGTTACTCTATACTCCAATTCAGCAGGCTGGATGCTTCTACAAAATTCTCCTTCTTCCAATGCTGCTGTTGCTATTTTTCTACTAAAGCAGCTTGGTGTAACTTTACTGCATTTATGCCAGCAAGAATGGTGTGAATTCAAATTCACTGAATTCTATCTTTTTATGAATCGGGTATTATCATTCCCATTTTTGAGATGACAAACTGAGACTTACCAGGGTCACACAGTTAAGACTCAAAACTTACGTCTCTCTGATGTCAGATTCAAGGCTTTTTCAGCAAGCCTATCCTAATCCCACTTCTCTTTGAGTGTGACTATTGTTAATAAGACTTTCTCCTCTTACCACTTGCCAAACACATGCCCCCCACCCTCACCCTCTGCCCTGGTGGACATATGACACCATTTAAACCAATTCAGAGTTTAACCTGTAATCTTGATGTCATTTGGTGGCTAATAGCTGCCTTGTATCTTTAATAGGTACACCAGATCTCCAGCAGGTGCAGACAAGCCACAAAGAAGCTCACTTTAAATCTTTGCATGCTGGAACCGTCCCTAGATTATAAACCAAACGACATGCAGTATCAGGCAGGCAAGGCCCTTAATTTTGTCAGATTTTTTTAAGCCAATTTTTGTTTTAGATGTTAGAAAAAAGGAAAGGTACTATAAAGTGTTCTTATATGGGACTAGTCAATTATTCTCCTGAACTGAGATCCATTAATATGGCATTATGGCCCAAACCTGAAATACTGTTCTTTTATGAGGAGAAAGCATTCTAGAAGCAAGGATTTAGGCGTCAGACAAATAACATTTACTCCAGAGTTTTTATTTTTACTTTATTTTATTTTATGTTATTTATTTATTTTTTTTAGGTGAGGCAACCCTTGGTTGATCTCACAGATTGCAAAGACCGTGTCAGCTTACAATCCCTTATTATTATTATTATTTTTTATGCCTACAGCACCCGGTCTTCCTAGGTGGTCTCCCATCCAAGTACTAACCAGGCCCGACCCTGCTTAGCTTCCGAGATCAGACGCTTCCGAGATCAGAACGGGATCGGGCTTGTTCAGGGTAGCATGGCCATAGACCATCTACTCCAGATTCTAAACTTAATCCCCTCTAATTTATGTTAAATATGGCATTTTAAACTATCACTACTTTTCTCTTCCAAGAGGACTTCCATTTAGAAACTAGACTTCCTGACTTCCCTTTCTTGTCAATTCCTGTAGTGGCCCCCTCCTTCTCCCTATTACTGGGGTTCTATGCTACTTTACACAATTGATTCCATCTCTGGAATTCTGGTCAATGCATCATGACGCTAGCACAAATTCTTCCTGTCTCCTTCAATCTAGGCCCATTGACCCAGATCGACCCATTTTACTTGGCCAACAAAGTCTGCTCAAGGCTCACAGGCAAGTACTGGGTGCATACACACAGAGTGTAAACGAGTGAGAGGAATATGGAATCAGGATGAGATTGGCCAGGACACAGAGAAATCTGAGTCCTGTCATAAATCAGCCACTGTCCCCACGAGGCCCCTGGGGAAAGGGGTGCACAGAAAACAAAGCAAGGCAAAGCCACACTTTATTATTAGCTAGGGTTGGCCTCAGGCTCTGAGCACAACTCCAGCAAGACTGTCTGGGCTGTGAGCTTCCTACTAGACCAGGCTAAGCATAATGACTCTCTTTGAATGGTCACTCCGAGGCCCAAAACTGAACCTCCAACGGGAGTCAGCCACCATGACACATGAGAAGAACAAGGGAGAAAAATAAGGTGACAGACCCAATGCCTCGAATGGAGTAAAAAAAAGGTCACCTCCCATTCCCTCTCCAAACAAGGAAGAGAAAGTGGGGAGGTTCTCACGCAAGGACGTCACCCCAAAGTTCCTTTCTCGAGGGTAAGAATGGAAATGAATGCATGCATGCATGCATGAACAAAAGACAAAAGAACCAGAAGAAGACGAAAAGAATAAAAATGTCAGGCCCTTTCTCAGTGGGTGCAGGCCTCAGTCCAAATCACTTCTCAGCACAAGCATCTCTTCAAAGACTTCCATCCGGAAGGGCAAACAGGGCAACAGTAGGCCCCATCTCTTACCCCTCAAGCAGCAGACTAAGGAGATCGTAGAGAGAGAAGGTCCCTTGGAGGAAACAGTACTCAGACCCTTAGGGTTCTGGCCATGTGAAAGGGAACGAGAGAGACTCATTCAAAGTTGTGTATGAATGCTCCATACACCACCCCCTAACCTCCCACGCACGCACCCTCATCCCTTCTCTGGGTGTAGTCCTGGTGGGTGTCACACTTCTCCCTACTTCCACACGTAGGTGTTGGCTGGGAAGGAACAGGAGCTGAGCGGGACCTCAGACTCTTTCTCCCAGAGTTCCATGCTGCAAAGCCACCTGCGTTTCTAAACTTCAAGTGTTGACTACAGCTTTGCTCAAAAGGCTAAGAAAATAAAAAGAACTTGGAAAGGGTTCAGCCATCTGCCTTCTACCTTCCTTCTTCCATGAAACAGTCTTCGAGTAAGACCAAGGCACTCAGTGATGCTCAGGAATAGAGAGCAAGCCTGACGGTTAAGAGCCTACCCTCTGGAGTCAGTGGGTGGGATTCAAACCCTGGCTCTGCCACTTACTAGCTAGTCACCTAGAGCAAGTTAGTCAAGTCATCAGAGACTTAAATTCTTCGCCGATAAAGGGGGAGGGTGGGGGAGAGGCGCAATAGTAGCAACCTTACAGATCAGTATGGAGATCAGATGGACAATCAATTCATGCAAAACACCAAGCACAGTGCCACGCACAAAGTGAACGTGCGGGAAATGCTGGCTGCGTGGTGATAAGATCATCATTATTACTACTATTACTATAATACTTATCATTATTATTATTACTCCAGCTTCCAGAGGGCCATGAGATCTCTGCCTCCCTGCTTCTTTCCTTTGCAAGTTGATGACTTGCCTACCAAAGGTGAATTCAAAGTCCTTTCCCACATGGAGACAGACTCTCTCATATAGTGCTTTCAGGGCAATGCTCAAGGACATGGGTGCTACTCATTTCAAAGACCACAGACTGCCAATGGGCTGATTTCCTGATGGTGGTTCTCATGCAAAGACATCACCCCAAGTTTCTGAGCAGCCAAACCAAATGCTCAGCTCACTTCTCCCCTTCCCCATCCCCACTGCATTTTATGAATTTCTCTGAAGGGCTAAACCTTGTACATTTACTTACACTCTTATCTCCAGTGAATACTGTGGTAGTTGTTACATGGTTTGAAGAAATGTTATAAGCAGAATCATTAAAAATAGTAACAGAACAGAAACTTATACCTTAAATCATTCCAACAGATGGGACTTAAAGCATTTATTATCCCTCTCCGGTCTGGGACTTTTCAAACACTGCATTTCCAGCCAGCCAGCCTGGGAGCTATTTGATAGTACCTCTCTGACCAATTACACACTAATTAAAAGACCTCGGTGTGGGCTGGAGGTAGCAGCTTTGCATATGGACTTTAATTACTGGGCCCTAGTTTTGCCAAGAAAACACAAAAGGCTTTTCTGGCTGGATGCTGAGGCTTAGAATGAACATATGGCCTGCGTGGGAGGGGAGGGTTAAGAGTGTAATCCTAAACAGGAAGTGGAGTGTTCCCCACCCCCCCCCAACACACACACCCCGTAATCTCCTGAAAGTAACTATGAACCAGGGTTATACAAAATCTCTTGTCAGCCCACAGAACCAAGGGCATGCTGAGTGGGCAGTGAGCTGCCGCCATCAACACGTCATTCAATCCCAGAGCCATCTCTAGATTGGAATTCTTTTTTGCCCCTCTGGCCTTTTTTCATTGTTTTTTGATCAGGTCTCTTCCCAGGTCTCACTGAGCCCAGGGTAGCCCGGTATTAACTTTTGGCTGACCAGATCCATTCCCATGTCTCCTGGTTATGCAGTCCCAACTCCCCAGTCCACAAGGCTCTGTCAGGGAGGAGCGTCTGGCCCAGTTCTGACCAATCAGCACAACTTAATCTCTCTGGCCATGGCCTGTAGTTCAAAGATGGGTATCTGACCCAAACCAGTACAATCCGCATGACTTCCAGGATGTGTGTGGGGTCTCACGCTTGGGTAGACCTAGTAGTCTCTATTCAAGCTGAGGACTGAAACACGATGAGTCTGAAAGCCATGGCAGTCATCTCACTGTCAGAGGGAGGAGCAATCTGAAAATGGAAACAACCCAGGGGAAGGAGAACCAAGAGAAAGAGGGAAATTGGAACACTGTGCTAGCATTTGAGGTCCTGGATCAAGCCGTTCCTGAACAAATATACTCATGACTTTTTGGTACTGTGAGGCGATAAATTACTTTTATGCATAAGCTGGCTCGGTTAGGCTTTCTGTCAATTTGCAACTAAAATAATCCTATCTGGTTGAAATAAGATTGGGAGGCAGAAAGTTAAAACAACAACAAACAGTCAAACCCTTTAGGGATCCAGCCTGCGAAGAACACACTTGATACAGCATCTATGAAGCCCTAGGGAACTTGCCCCACCCACCCACCTCCCCCAAAATTCTAGAGCTAGGAGAGACCTTGTGGACAAAGCATCCTTTTCAAGCTTCTTTGCTGACTTTCTTTTTCTAAACGGGTACGTATGTGAAGATCTAGGGAGGGAAGATGTCACACAGAAGCGAGAGACAAACTTTTTCCTATTATTGTCTCGATGTCTTGTATGTAGTTGTTGCTTAAAAAAAACCTTTTTTACTAAACATTATAGATCCAGTCATCAATAACCAATCTTTCTGAAACATCCAGCTGCCGAAATAGTCCTTTTTCTCTATATGGCAAATATCTCTTGCAATGGATTCCTTAATGGATTATCTTCACTTCCCACGACAATCTCCCTTTTTCTCCTTTCTCACTTTCTTTGCTTGACACTAGCCTCTCCTTTCTTCCTAGTCCCCATTTTACCCTTTCAGTTTTGCTCAAAACGTTTTCCTGACTTCTTAATTTGAGTCTATATTGCCCACATATTAACGCATAATAATCTATGCATTATTTCTCTATCCTTTAACTTCTATCTCAAACCATGAGTTATCTACCAATCTTCACCCATCCTTTACCTCTCCTCACAAGTATATTGACTGCATTAAAAACAGCTGAAAAATTTTACACTCTGCCCCAAGAAAACACACACACACACACACACACACACACACACACTCTCTCTCTCTCTCTCTCTCTCTCTCTCAAATCAACTTCTCACAGCTGAGTTATCAACATCTTTACGACCGTCAAGAGATAGTTCTTCCTAGGATCAGATCTCACAGCCATCTGAAATATTTTTAAATGGTTCAGGATGATAGATGAAAAATAAGTCTAATCGTCTATTTGTTATATGACATGATCAGTTACTGAAACGTCCTGCGACTAAATTCCAACCTATTTCTATGACAGATTGATGTCATTTGCCAGGATATAATGTTAGCCAAGTTCCAGTAACACACAGATGGAAAGCTTCGTGTAAACGTTAAGCAAGGTTATCACTCTCTGGAACCCAGTATGCCATTGGCAGCCCTTAAGAATTACAATTACTTTTATGTTCCTTTTAAAGCGTCTTAGGAACTTAAAGGTCTTCAGAGAAAAAGCTGTGGGATTTTGGATGAGAAATACATTCATTTGCTCTCTAGTCCGAGTGAAACCTCTTATTAGAACTTCGGAATGGGAAGGTGGAAAGTTAATTTGGGATATAAAATAAACAGGTGATACCTTGAATTTACACAGCTTCCCTTTTGCAAAAATCTGCAACTGCTCACATGTGTCATTTGATCATCAGTGTCTTCTTTTACAGGAAGTTTTTCTGGGGCAAGAAGGAAAAATTTAAAGACTGTGGATACAAATTCTAGGCTTCCTTTCTTATTACCAGTGTTAACATAACTCTATTTAGATAATATCCCTAGAAATCTTTCTTCTTAATATCCAGCTTCAAAATTATAATTCACTATGGGAACTGGAACTGGAACTACCTTTCCCAGCCTGACTTCTTTAGTGTATTGGGAAACAAACCTGTGCACCTTCTCACATGCCCTCAGCTGCTCACATCTTCCTTTCTCCCTACACCAGTGCCCCACCAGCTGTGGTTGCCCCTCTACTGCCCAGAGTGTGGAGACTGGCTTCCTGAGAGGCCACCAAGGGGACAGTTGACATGGTTCTGAAAGGTATGGGAATGAGTGTGCAGTGGGGTGAATTTTACCAATGGGAAACAGGAATCAGGGCAGGGTGGGGAGAGAGCCAGATACCTGTACTTCCTTCTCTTTCCAACTATGCTGAGGTGCAGTTCCTCCTTGTAAATGTCCAGGGTGGCTCCACATGCTAAGTGAGCTGCTTGATTTTTCATGCCTTATTTCGACATGAAATATCAGTGTATCCTATTGCATCTTCCTCACACACACACACCCCACCCCAGTGTGGGATTTCACCTCCCTGACAAAGTCTTAGCACCTTAGCCCTTAACCCTGCTTTCTGGAGAACCGAACTAAGATATTTATTTTCTCAATTCCAGCATTTCTCAAGGTATGGTTTACAGACCACTTATATCAGAATCTACTGATAAACAGGCAGATTCTGAGCCCACCCCAGAAATTGAGACTCAGTAGGTCCAAGGTGGATCCTAGGACTCTGTATTAAATTCTACAGGTGACTCTGAAACACCCTAAAGTGTGAGGACCACAGGTCGAAATTCCTTCAGTGTCCCCCAGCCCATAACCCTGAGGTTCTTCCCCTTTCTCCCATATTTTTGCTGATTCCTACTGATATTTACCAATGCAATCTCTTGCATCTATATCTGTCCTCTTTTTCAATACCAGTGTTCCCCCCAAATTTGGGCTCATCTCCTTTCACCAGGAATTTCATCAAAGCTTCCTGAATGTTCTCCCTGCTTATCTTCTTCCAAAATAGGACTAAAATCAGAGATAAGCGGCATATTTCATAGACCATCTGAAACAGTACAGTACAAGCAGGCACTCAAATTCTGTCAGAGATGCATAGCGTCCCTGAGGTAGGATCAGCCCTACGCTGGGTTTATGAGCCTGCTCATTTGCTGTTTAATTTTTCCATCATTGCTATACTCATTTTGTTGATCATGACAATGTGTATTGTAAAGTCCACGTGAGCAGGGGCCAATCTATCTACTTCCATGGGATCCCACATCGAATGGGGTACCCTACACATAGTCGGTGCTTCACCCAGGCTGGTGGCAGCTGGGGTAACAGGAATATAAAACTAGCTCCTTTACTTTATTTTTCTCTCTTTCAACCTACCCATGTTACTCAATTCCCTCTCCTAACTTGACAAACACTTCTACTATGCTTGAGTACTCTCCTCTGCTCCCTTTGGCATGACTTTGGCTAAATTCCATTTGATTGCACTTGTGTTCTATTTATTTCCTTCTCCACATGTCTATTCTTTCTGACTTGAGAAACTGAAGTAAAAATGTCCTTCCTTATCATGAGGACACAAAGTGTATTATTTAACTGTGATAATTACAGCTAATGTTTATTAAGTTATTTACCATGAACTGAGCCCCTTCCAGGCATTTTCCTTGTTTAGTCCTTTAGGTAGGTAGTATTTTTATCCACCTTTACAAATGAGGAAACTGAAGGTTGGGGAGATTATAACTTGCCTATAGAAAGTGCCGGAGCTTGTCTGATCACAAGGTCTAGGATCTTAAGCATTCTAGCACCTTCTTTCCACACTGCTTGATGATGCACAGTGATTTTCCTCACTGCGACATTCCGATATGAACCTCTCATGCTGAACAACTGTCCCCAAGTCCATATTCGTGGCTCATGTCAAGGCAACACACCGTGACAGCAGGTTATCAGCCTCACAGTCCTAGTCCTCAATCAACTCTTTGGCTTTTGCAAATCTTACTTTTCAGTCCCATTTGCCACATGGTTCTGTCACATCAAGTAGACATTTCATTTCTGGATAATACACAGCCTTCATGTCTGGCTTGCCTTACAAGCATTCTTGCCACATCAAGCCAGGAGCTTATTTCCCCCCAATATTTCTTCCACAAACGTCATCCACTCCATCCCCCCTAAAACCCTGCATCATACTCTTTCATCCCGGCATCTGAACCAGTACAGAAACATGTCTCAGAGCCATCCCCAGTGACTCACAGTCCCCAAGACAGAACCCCTGTGGGCACTTGACAATTTCTCCTTTGAAATTGCCTTCTGAAGACTAATTAGCCCTCAATCTCCCACTGAACTATTCTCTCTTCTCAGTAACTGTCTTCAGTAACTCAGTAACTCTTGCTTCTGTCTTTGTCCTTCCAAGCCCTAAAAGACGACCGACCAAGATCTGAGCCAAGGAATGAGGCTAATTTCTTGGCTTTAGCACACCACTTGTTTTATCAAGGCATAGGTCTAGCTCTCCCCCATTTGTAACAGGCCCAAGGCACCTTATGACAGTACTGCTTCCCTTCTTGGATCCTTAGGTGATGATGGTAGCTGTCCCCCAACCCAAGCATAATTTAAATTTAACTTCGAGCTTAGCTTCCCAGCTATCTTGCTCTCCCCAAGCCTGCACATCTGGAACCATTCAAACGGTGGTGGTTGAAATTTCCACTAATTCAAATGGAATGCTAGGGATGGAGGCCACTGGAGGCCCTTAGCTTCCCCCTATCCCAGGACAAGAAGCTCTACTTAAAGAAACTCATGTATCAACCAACGTCTTAGAGCTTCCCACAGCGGGTGGAGACCTGAACCAGGGTCCCTGAGGTATGTACAGACACCATAGATAGTGGCTATGGACTGAACTGTGCCCCCTCACACACGAAATCCATATGTTAAAACCCTAACCCCCAATGTGACTGTATTTGGACATAGGGTTTTTGGGAGATAATGAAGGTTAAATGAGACCATAAGAGTAGAGCCCTAATCCAATACAACTGTAGCTCTATAAGAAGAGGAAGAGATACCCTTCCCTTCCCCCTTCCCACCACCTCTCCTCCATGTGAGGACACAGCCAGAAGGTAGCTAGCTGTCTGCAAGCCAAGAAGAGAGCTCTCACCAGAGACCAACCATGCGGGCATCCTGATCTTGGACTTCCCAGCCTTCAGAACTGTAAGAGATAAATTTCTATTGTTCAAGCCACCTGGCCTGTGGTATTCTGTTATGGCAGCCCAGACTAATTAACACAGACAGCAATCTCTTAGGTAAACGACGAGTCAATGTGGTTCACAGGGGAAACCAGGAATCCAGAGCCTTTACTCTCCTCACTTCCCTGACCGCTCTGCTGGGAAGGGTACAGACATCAGGGGGCAGCAAAGAAACTGAGAGAAACATGTATGGAAACTGATTCATCTGTCCATTTATCCACCAATAAACATTTATGGAATAAATACTGTGTACAATTATAAATACTTTTCAAACACAATATATTCATACTTATTAATAAATGCATGGAAGAAAGATCTGGAAAGACACGTACTACATAGATAAGGATCACCTTTGAGGGTAGAAAGTAGGAGTGGGGAGGGGAGAAAAGGGGCAAGGAGGATGATGAAGAGGGGCTTTTAATGACATAAAATTGTTTCAATGTGTTCACCAATAAAAAGAGAAACATACACACTTGCATATATCTGCTAAATAAGGAAGAAAGGCAGCATGCAAGGCATAGTGGGATCTGGCTTTCCTGTTGACAGACAATCCTACTCCCCACGTCTTTTCTCTGGGACCTGAGAATGTAGTGATTATGAAGGCGTTGAAAGCTGGTATCCCCAGTACCCAGCAGGGTTGCAGGCATATAGTGTATGCTCACACATTGGTTTCTTGGATGCATGAATGGATGAAGGAGTGAATGGGAGAGGGGGCCCAGAGCCCAATGGGGAAGTTCTCTTGAAAGGTCTAACCCTGGCCAGGAGATTTAGTTGAAGTGTCAGGAACAAATCTTGGAGAGCGTCTGTGGAATAAGTCCTGAATGTGGAACAGATGGGGAATCTGTATGACTCAGAAGTTCAGATGTCTCAAGATACTCTAGGTAGCATATGCCTCAGGAGAAGAGCCAGAGGAACCAAAGCTTTGGTAGTAGCATCTAAGATTCTAGCACTTACAAGGAACACTAATGTCCCCAACAAGATTGTATGCCCCCTCTACTACCAGACAACCAAGGCCCAAAAGATCCCAACTGGTCCTTATACAGACCCTGCCCTCCCAAAATATGTAGGAATCTGGAAGAGAAATGACTTGTCACAGTGTCATGCTGAGACTTGGCATAGTAATGAAGGTTTAAGAGCAGAGGCTCTGGCTTCAGACTGCCTGGGTTTCAATCCTGGCTCCATCACTTAATTGAGTTAGTTAACTTCTCTATGCTCCAGTGTCCCCACCTGTAACATAAGGAAGGTCAGAATATCTTCTCTACAGAAGACACTTAGAATGGTGCCTGGTCCCAGGAAAGGGGTGGGAGTTGAATAAAACTTGGATTGATTTGAAGATAGCCAAGTGATCATGTGACCTCACTCACACAGAACTCATCATTCCAATTCCTAGAAAGAAAATAAGCTGCATTGATAAGACCATCGTAGTGGTGGTCTTTAGATATAACAATCTGGCTATACTGAATGACAAGGACAGAGAGAGCACAAGCCATTTAGTAGCACATACACCTTCTCTCAGTTATTCAATCAAACACGAATGTAGGTATTGCTGTGAAGGAATTTTACAAATGTGATTGAAGGCTCTAATCAGTCGACATCAAAATAGAAAGATTATCCTCCATGGGTCCAAGCTAATCAGGTCCTTAAAAGAGGCTGAGCTTTTCTTAGCAAAAGAGACTCTGCCAGCAGCAGGATGTACAACTGCTCCCTTCCTCAGATTCTCCCTTTCTGGCTGTAGACAACGGCATCAGCCATGCCCATGAGGGTCCAGCTGTTGTGTGATCGTCCCTTCCTGATAGATTTGGGGCTCACTTAGCCAACCTCCACAATTATGTAAGTCAATTCCTTGTAATACAGCTATTAAAAATGATATTTCTTACCAGTTTTGCTTCTCTGGTTGAATCCTGACTGATATAATCATTTCTCTGAAGGGTTGCAATGAAGCCACTTCCCCTTTTCTATATCAACTACTATTAAGGACACAGAATTAGCAAATACCAAACCATTGCTCCTAGAGGAAATACAGGGTTGGGTTCCAGCAAGCCTCTGGTCACAACATTTTCATCAACTGACCAATATGTAACCTTGTTTTATGTTTGTTTCTGTTTAAAGACACCTTATTTAATATATACTGTTGATTTTACATTGAACTCACAGTCACAGCACTATAACTCATGCCTGAAAGAAGCTTACTGACACAAGGATTTTTTTTCATAGGGCACACAAAAACACTAGGCCGCACTTCCATACTATGATTGGGAGCCATTTTAAACAACAAAAATCACCCAGAAAGAAAAGGCACAAAAAATGTGAAAAATGTGGCACAAAACAGACTGAAAAGGATACTTGTTTACAGTATGAGAGCTAAAAAAAAAAAAGTAGCAGAACATGGCCTGGTACTACCTCAGCCGGGAATGTGCACATCAGGAGACCTAAATTTTTTGCCACTCTGAACATGTCCACAAATGACCACAAAAGCATCACCAGTATTGATTTGGGGATTATAAATAAATTTTAGCGAGTAGGTGAAATTGCTACTACAGAACATTTGAATAAAGAGGATCAACTGCATTTTTTACTCTTTCTCCTTTCAAACCCTTAAAGGGTTTTTTTCCCTCCTATCCCAGGTGTGAATTTCTCAGGTTTGAATCCACCCTCACTTACCTCCCCTTTCTCTCCTGTTTTGTCCTCATCTTCAGCCCTTACAAGCCATGCTGGACATTCTCTGCTTGCTGCCCTCAGAGCGACAAAGACCAGATCCAAGGCTGTGCCATGATCGAGGCCAGAGGAGATGGGACCTGCGTGAAGAGAGTGGCAGAGAAGACAGGAAAATCTTCCTTGGTAAACACCAGAGGGCTGGGGGTTTAGGAAAAAGGAGTTGAAAGTGACTCTGTAGTTTCTAATGTCATAAATCCAGGTAAGTACTGAGGAACTCTGCTTGAGATTCAGAGTAAAATGATGCAGGTCTCTGAGAGAAGGTACTGAGTTCTGTTTGGGACCCATTAAGTTTGAAGTGCCCAGAACATCCAGATGATATATCCATCAGCATTCTCAGTTGCAGAGGAAAGAAAGCAACACTGGCAAATCCAAGTAGATAAGGAAATTATAAAGGATATCTGTCAATTCGCAAAATTTCCAGAACAGCCAGAGAACCACGGCTCTGCACCCAGTACCTCTGCACCCAGAAGCAAGCACCAAATTCATTCCGGACTTAGTCCAGTAGGGAACCCCTTCTCGATACCACTGGAAACGGACTCTGTGGTTCACAGCTCTGACTCGGGTCTGTGCTTCCAGAACATTGCTGCAGCCCTGGATGCAGCCACCACTGCCATGCTCATGAGGATGAATTCTGCATGGGCCGTGCTTCTGATCATAGCTGGCCCACATACCTGTGCTCTAGCTGCCACATTGGAGACAGAGGGTGGGGACGAGTCTCTGCCACTGGCTGTGTCTGGAGTGGAAGACGGGTCCTGTCTCATAAGGTAAGAGATTCCCTACATAGAGGAATGATGCTCAGATGTTGAGGAGACAAATAGAATAACAAATGTATGCTACGATGCATCCAGAAGGGCTAGAGAGGGACCAGTAAGAATAGCATCTACTTTTAAGCACTTACTATGTGTTAGGTCCCATATAAAATGGTTAACATCCATTTACAGAGTTTATACTACAGAAAAAAAATTAAGTGCATATAGAGAAGAGATCCAGGGAGAGCAGAGCAATTTACAATGCTGATTTGCCCAAGACTGAAGGGTTTTCTAGTAAGCAGGACTTTCGGTGCTAACACCAGCAAAATCTCAGGGAAACCAGGACAGTTGGCCAGTCTGGTCTGGTCAAACAGACCTGCATCCAAATTCTGGCTTGTCCACTTGGAAAAAAATGACTTAACTTCTTGGAACCTCAATTCCCCCATTTATAAAATGGGTATGACAAAAGTATCTCCCTCGTAGAATTGTTGTAAAGGGTTAGAGATGATATGTGTAAAGTACTTAGCACATCACCAGGTATACATGAAGAGCACAAAAAAAAATTTAGAAATTATTCTTAACTCCCAGAAAACTTGAGTTTGGCCTCATCACTATAAACAGTAGAACCGAAATTTCAATCCAGGACTGAATAACTCCACTCTGTACTTTAAATCCCTAAGCGTTTATTGTATTTGAAAGGTAGTTGAAATTAGAGGAGGATGGAGAAAAGGGAACAAACCAGTATTAGTACTATCATCTACTCTGATACTTAAGACAGGCAAAGAGGCAGAGCTAACAAAGAAGACAGAAGACATAGATCACAGATGGGAGAGGTATTATTGTGAAAGAGGGATAATTATAAAAAAATCAGGAGTGGCCAATCAGATCCAATGTTGCAGAGAAACCAGTAGGTTAGAAACACATTACTTCTGCAATCAGGAAAAAAAGAAAATATGTAAAAAGTTGAGGGGTGTTGGTTTCCAGCCATAATGGAACAACAGAGACTAACTTACTCCTCTATCTTAAACAACTAGAAAAACATACAAAACTCAAGTGACAACAGTTTTTAGATAACGGACAACAGAAAGCACAGGATGATGACACCCTGAGAGAAGGGAAGTGAGTGAGGTAAACCCTAAGACATCCCCAGCTCACTGCCGGGAGAGGGTTTCCAGGCCACAGGGCAGGGGGAATAATGAAGTGAGTGGAACAATCCCCAGGAGCTCGTGCAGAGCCAAGAACTGTTCCTGTTCCAACTAACGAGCATGGAAAGAGCTCCTAATACATGGAGCATCAGGTAGGTCCTCAGGAGACTACCGCTTCAATGCTGAGCCCAAATTAGCTTAAACCAGATGTTGGCAAACTTTTACTTAAAGGACCAGATATTAAATATTTCAGGCATGTAGGCCATACAGCCTCTGGTGCAACAACTCGGTTCTGCTGCTGGAGCCAAAAGCAGGTACAGACAAATATAAGACAATGAATGGGTACAGCTGTGTTCCAATAAAACTTTATTTCCCAAAATAGGCAGCTGGCCTATGGGCCACGGTTGGCCAACCCCTGGCTTACGCTAAAGGTTGTTCTGGACTAACCCTAATGAAACTGAAAAAACAATCCTCAAAAGTGTCAAACTAATTCCAAGAACAACTGTATCCCAGAACAACAAAGCCCAACGAGAATATAGGAATGTAAAACACTCCCGTACTCAACAAGATAAAATTCACAATATCTGGAATCCGATCAAAAATTACTAGGCATGCAAAGAAATGAAAATATACCAAATAATGAGGAAGGGGGAAAATCAAAAGGAACAAACCCAGAAATGTCGCAGATGATAGAAACATTAAAACTGTACTATATATAAGTTCAAGAAAGTTAAAGGAAAGCATGGGCATGTTAAGAAGAGACATGAAATATAGAAAAAAATTATAAATCTATCTAGAGATGAAAAATACAATGTCTGAGATGTAAAATAAATTGAATGGATGGGATTAAAAACAGGTTAGACATTGCAGGGGGAAAAAAAGCTGAATGAATTTAAAGACACAATGATAGAAACCACCCAAAATGAAACGCTGATGGAAAAAAGAAAAACTGGAAAAAGAAATGAACAAAGCAGTTGAACAACATGAAGCAAGTTAATATCATTGTAGTAAAAAAAAAAAAAAAAAGAACAGAAATGGGGGGCATACATATACATCTAAAGAAACAGTTGTTGAAAAATGTCCAACTTTGTTGAAATCTATAAAACCACAATGCAATAAGCTCAACAAATTCAAACAGAAGAGACATAAAGACGACTACATCAAGGCGTATCAGAGTCATATCACCTATAACAGTGATAAAGAGAAATTTTTAAATGTAGTTAAAGGAAAAAGACAAAGAGGAATAAAGGTTGACAGCAGACCATGTCAGAAACAGTGCAATCCAGAAGATAGTAATATCTTTAAAGTGCCGAAAGAAAACAGAACTGTTAACCTCGACTTGCATACCGGACAAAAAACATTTTTCAAATACGAAGGTGAAATGAATATATTTTCAAACAGAATCAAAATGAGCAGACCACCACTATGAGAAACGTTAAAGGAAGTCTTTCAGGCAGAAGGTTAAAGACAGCAAGTGGATATCTGGGTCTGCACAAAGGAATGAGGATCATCAGAAATGGAAAATATGTCCATAAATATAAAATACTTTTCTTCTTACTTTTAAAAATCTTCTTAGATGAGAAGCAACTGTTTAAATGAAAAATAACGACAATAATTTGAGGGGTTCATAGCACGTGCAGAAACAAAATGACAACAATAACACAAAGGGAGGAAGGGGATGCGGGGAAGAGGCAGAAATACAGTGTTGTAAGGTTCTTGATGCTAAACGTGAAGTGGTATGATATTACTTGAAGACAGACCGTGCTAAGTTAAAGATGTATACTGTAAACCCTACAGGCATTTCTAAAAAATAAAAATAAAGAGATATAGCATCAGAGAAATGCAAATTCAAACCACAATGAGACATTACCTCACACCTGTCAGAATGGATAAAATCAGCACCAACTGTCAAAAATGGTTTGGAGCAACTGGAAAGCCAGTGAGTGCACACTGTAAAATCAACGCCATCTGTCAGAAATGGTTTGGAGAAACTGGAATTACTTTCATTGTAACACTATTTACAATAGCCAAGATATGAAAGCAACCTAAATGTCTAATGATGGATAAACGATTAAAGAAATTGTGACACACACGTACACACAGAAATATTATTCAGCACACACACACAAAGAAATCTTACCATTTGTAACAACATGGATGAACCTAGAGGGTATTATGCTAAGTGAAATAAGTCAGAGAAAGACAAATACCATATGATTTCATTTATACGTGGAATCTAAAGAACAAAATAAACAAATAAAACGAAAACAGATTCATAGTTACAGAGAACAAACTGGTGATTGCCAGATGAAAGGGAGGGTTGTGGGGTTGTGTAAAAAACGTGAAGGGATTATGAAGTACACATTGGTAGTTACAAAATAGTCACAGGAGGCAGGGTACAGCATAGGGAATATGGTCGATGGTACGTGGTGACTGTGTGTGGTACCGGGTGGGTGCTAGACTGGTCGGGGGCATCACTTCATAAATTGTATGGATGTCTAGCCACTATGCTGTACATCTGAAACTAATACAAAATAATATTAGATATCAACTCTAATTGAAAAATAAAAATTAAAAAAATTAAAAATGAAATATTCACAAAAAAGAGATATAGCTAATTAAATCAATAAAGGAGATAAAACTGAATCATATTGACTGAAAATGGGTACAAAAGATATTTTGGGGTGTTATAAATATTCTAAAACTAGATTTTGGTGGTTGCACAACTCTGTAAATTCACTAAAAATCACTGGGTTGTATACCCAAAGTGGATAATTTTATACTATGTAAATTATACCTCAATAGGATTGCTGAGAAATGAAATCATAAGAAAAACAATCCAAAAGAATGCAAAAGATGAAAAACAACAACAATAACAAAACACATATGGGACAAATAAAAAACAAATGGCAAGACGACAAATTTAAACATTTATATTTATAAAGTAGAGAGATCTAAGCAATCTTGATAAATAAAAAGTTGAAGGATTACACTACCTGATTTCAAACCTTGTTATAAAGCTATAGTAACCATGACAGTGTGGTGTGGTCATAAAGATAGCCACACAAATGAATGAAACAGAATAGAATCCAGAAATAGATACATGTATTTATGGTCAGCTGATTTTCAACTAAATTGCCAAAGCAATTCAATGGGAAAAGGACCATCTCTTCACCAAATGATGTTAAAGCCAGTGGGTACTCATATATGCAAAAACGAATAAACAAAAAACATTGCTTCATACCACAAAAAAAAAAAAACCAAAAAACTCAGAATTAATCAAAGGATTCAATGTAAAAGCTAAAATTATTAAACTTCTAGAGGAAAATGTAGGAGAAAACGTAAGCGAACTTGGGTTTAAATAGGACATAAACCATATAAGAAAAAAATCTTACACATTGTATTTCATCAAAATTAAACACTTTCACTCTTCAAAGGACACTGTTAAAACAAAACAAAACAAAAAAAGCAAGCTATATATTGGGGGAAAAAATTGATAAAGAACTCTTACAACTCAAGAAGAAGAAAAAACCTAATAAAAATAAAATGAGCAAGACATTTCACCAAAGGGTAGATATTAAAGGCAAATAAGCACAATGGATACTACTATATATCCACTTTGAATAACTAAACTTTAAAAGACTGACAATATCAAGTGTTGACAAGGATATGGGAGCAGTCGGAAGTCTCATATATTGCTAATGGGAATGCAAAATGGTACAGCCACTTTACAAAACAGTTTGACAGTTCTTATAAAATTAAGCTTATACTTAGCACATTACCTAGAAATCCCACTCCTATGTATTTTACCCAAAATAAATCAAAACATATCTACACAAAGACTTATATGTCAATTTCATAGCAGTTTTAGTCATAATAGCCCAACATTAGAGGCCACTTAAATGCTCATCAACGGGTAAATGAACAAACACATGGTGTATATCCATAGAGTGGATACTGCATAGCCATGAAAATGAATGAACTGCCAGTGCACGCAGTAGCATGAATGAATCTCAAAAGCACCATAGTGAGGAAAAGAAGCCAGACACACAAAAAAACTATATTCTGTATAGTTCTACATGATTCTATAAAATTCTAGAAAAGGCAAAATTATAGTGATAAAAAGTAGGTCATTCGCTGCAAAGAGTAGAGGTAAAGGATTAAGCAAGAGGAATAAATCTTTCTGGGATGATAGAAATATTTTATATTATGACTGGGGTAGCGGTCGTAAGATGTCATGTGCTTGTCTAAACTCAATGAATTGTACACTTAAAATTGATTTTATTGAATTAAATTATATCCCAATAAAGCTGACAAAATAAAAAACAGTTGACCCTTGAATATGGGTTTGAACTGCATGGGTCCATTTGTGTGAAGATTTTAAAAAATAAATACTGTAAATGTATTTTCTCTTCCTATAATTTTCTTCATAACATTTTTTCTCTAGCTTACTTTACTGTAAGAATACAGTATATAGTACAGATAACATACAAAATATATGTTAATCAACTGTTTATATTATATGTTAACCAACTGTAAGGCTTCTGGTCAACAGTCGGCTATTAATAGTTAAGTTTGGGAAGAGTCAAAAGTTATACACAAAATTTCAACTCACAGAGGGTCAGTGCCCCTAATCCCTGCATTGTTCAAGAGTCACCTGTATAGTGGATTCGGTAATTAGACAAAAGCATGCAGGAGACGACCCACTTAGAGAAAATGTTTGAACTTCTATATTTAAATCATTTTTTAAACTATTTATTTTGGTTTTTATTTTATAGTATATATATGTGTGTGTCCATTCGCATTTGTATATCATTTATAAATAAATATTTATATATTGAGACACATGTTCAATTTTTTTTCAGGGATAGGGATGAAACAGTTTGGAGACCTCTGCGTCGCTTGTTGTAAGCCTAGGTGGGCAGTTTCAGTGATGTGGTAGAAGGAGAAACCAGATGGTAAAAGTCGCTGAGAAGTGGAGATGATAAGCAAACTTCTCTTTCAAGACATTTAGTAGAGACAGGATATAGCTACAAGCATAGTGGAGAGCTAAGGAAAGGCGATTATTTGCAGGATGGACCATTTTAATGCAGGCTTAAAAGAAGGAGTCAGAAAAGATATATTAATAATAGGGGGAGAAGAGAGAGAAGGAAATATTGTGAATAAAAGACCCAGAGTTTGCAGGAAGAGACAGTTCTAGGGCCTCAGTGAAGAACAGAGAGAGAGACAGAAAGTGTTAGTTGTAAAGTTGACTTTCTCACTCTTTAATGCATTAAGCAGGGACATCAGTGCAAGGAAGAAGACAAAGTAGGGTAGAAGTGTTTGGAATAACCAGCATGGCAATAACATGCAGAATTGACTAAACTACATGTAAATAAGCAGTTGTGAGAAAGCAGCTGAGCTTCTATCAAGTTATTTTTATGGCGACGGTACCCAAGGCACACTCACATTTCCACCTAACCCTGAGATGGTTGACAAAAGCAGGTGGCTTGGACTTGTCCACAGAAAGAAATGTCTCTTTACGCCTACTCTAGCAATAGATGGCCCAGTAAGTGGAAGGGAGTAGGGGCTTACATGGAAACTGGTGAGCTGATATCTGTACCTCTGGACCCCTTCGTAATTCATCTACCACCCACAGGACCTTGGACCAACATTTCCGTTTTGCCTCAGACACTAATTTTGGTCCCATTGGTCAGTACTAATCTGGGTGTGGTGGTTGCGTGGGTGAGGGCCACCAGGAAATGGAGGAAGTGGGACTGGTGATTCAGGCAGAGCCCTTCTTCAGTACAGCTTGACTCATCCAGGTCCGTGGGGATGGGCACTTCGGGGTTGGTGGTGCCATCTCTGAGCAGCACCAGGGACTTAAGGGGCATCATTAGTGGTTTCGAATGCTTGCCCAGCACTTCTCACGAGGTGGCCTTGGGGCCTGCCCACATGCCATCTGGATAATTATAACCTATTTACCTTCCTGTAGATTCAGATGAACTAGCACTTGACTTCCTGACTTAACCTCTCTGGGTGCTGCCCTGAGTGATACAGTGAGTTGACCTTAAAGACGGTAACTCTTTCCAAACCTATTTGACCCTCTTCCCTCATTATCCATGCTAGAGAATTTAGCAGGACTAGAGGGAGGGTCTCTGACCACCTTTTCATTGCGTTCACCAGCTGCAGTGCTCTTCTCCCAAAGAAATCCAGACAGCCTCAATCGCCAGTGTGGACACTTGATGCAGGGGGGCTTCTCTTGTTTCTCTATCTACTTCTAATAACTCTACTGTTTTGCTCTAGTGAAAAAACCCTCCTTTACTTTTCAATTGATGTAGTTCAAGTAGTGCCAATTCTATCTCCAGCCCCAGGGTGGGCATATAAACCAGATGACTCACTGGAACATCACAATCTCTTGGCCATTATGCATGTGTGATCCAACACATATGGATATGTGACCCAAAAAGAGTCAGCAAGACCCAGTTCTGAGACTTTTGAGGAACTCTTAGAAGAAAGGGTCTTTCTCTGCTGAGGTTCCTGAAGACACAGAATATAAGCCAAAATTACTGGCAGCCTTTTTTTTTTCTTTTTTAAGATGAAATTAAATGAATCTTATCTGCCAAGAACTGCTTTAACTGTCTGTATACATATTATCTCATTTAATTCCCATGTTAACCCCATGGGTTGTCCGTTCTATTTCCTGAGATGGCAGAGTTTGGAGATCAGTGGTATTGACCCTGAAACCAGACTACCCGTGTTCAAATTCTGGCTCCCTCATTTACTAGCTGTATAACAGGCAAGTTACTTAAACTTTCTGTACTTCAGTATCCTCATCTATGAAATGGGGCTACTAATAGCATCTATGTCATAGTTATTGTGAAGATTAGTGAATTTATATGTGTACAGTACTTAGAAGAAAACCAGGCACATAGCAAGTCCTCAATAAATTTTAGCTATGACTATCACCATCACCATCTCCAAATTTGAAGACAAGAAAACAGGCACAGAGTTGTTAAGAAACACGTCTAAGATTGTATAATTCATAAGTGATGGACTGGGGATTTGAATCAAGGCTGCTTCTGGCTCCAGAGACTGTTCTTAACCATGAAACAATACCTCCTGTGCCCTAGCACCCTAGGGGAGAGTCTGAAGAAAATACAGTAATACACACAGAGAAGAGCCGAGGGGTGGAGAGGATAAAACAGACTCCTGGGATATTGCTGAAGCCCCTTGAACCAGTTGTCTTAGTCCATTCGGGCTGCTATAACAAAAATACCATAAACTGGGTGGTGTATAGACAATAGAAATTGATTTCTCACAGCTCTGGAGGCTGGCAAGGCCAAGGTCAAGGCACTGGCAGATTCAATATCTGCTGATGGCTGTCTTCTTGATGTATAGCCTCACATGGTAGAAGGGAATAGAAAGTTCTCTAGGGCCTCTTTTATAACAGCGCTAATATCATTCATGAGGGCTCCACCCTCATAACCTAACCATCTCCCAAAGGCCCCATCTCCAAATGTCATCACAATGGGCATTAGGAGAGTTGTAGTATGTGACTTTTGCAGGGACACAAACATTCAACCTATTGCACAGTCGAGACAGAAATGAAATCCACAGAGTTTTCAATAATATTAATCAACAAAATTGTTTCTACCTCAATCTACTTCGAGTCAGGATGTCTATCCTTTGCAGTTGAAATTTCATGCAGACTTGAATAATAAAGCAATTCAAGACTTTATTAGTCTGTCCTTATATTCTGGGCCTGAACAGCCCCAAAAGAATAGGAAATATACCCATAAAAGTATCTACTCGAGGGTTACCAAAACAAAGCTGTTGATTTGTTCAGTCATTCACTCATTTCATTCAAGCATCTTTTATGTGCCAGGCACCATGTTAGTTGCCAAAACATTCTGGGTGGATTGGGCAGAAGGCATTTCTGCATCAAACTATCAATGGTGTGCCCACGAGTTAGGGCCACCTCAAGCCTCAAGTGGACTCTCAGTTCTCCTCCTATCTGTCAGAACAGAAGTCTCTGGTATCTTATGATCAGTGCCAGATTTTTTCTGAGCTCTGCATAGCCATTGCTACAGCAGGACTCTGGCTTGTCTTTAAATGGAAAAGGTAATGGGGAATTTTTGCACAGACTAAATTATTCATCTCCATCGAACCACATAAGCAGCATTCAATTCCATCTCTGGACACAGTCTTCCTAGATTAAAATATTCGATCGAGGTCCAAACAGGAAATGCAGATGTAAATGGGTGACTTCGAATGCCAGGGTAAAGCCCCCCACCAGCAAGGTGAGTTGTTTCTGTCTTTGCATCAAATGCATACACAGAGAACCCTTGAGGGCTGGAATTACTTTTGATTTTTACATCACAAGCGTCATAGAAAATACACAATGAAAACCCAATGATTCCTTGGAGAGTTCATTGCTCTCCTCATCTTCTTTGATTCCCCTGCCTCCTCTCCACATCCTTTGAACTTCTAAAAAGACACTTTGAAGGCATGTCATAAAGCAGTTTTTCATTCATGCTCCTCTCTTTGATGATCTTGCTGTTTTTCTGAACTGCAGCGTCCACAGGATGTCGGGCTGGGCGAGCTGAAAGCCAATACTGATGAGGAAGGGCAAGTGAGGAAGAGCCTGAGGTACATTTGTCAGTAAGAAAAAAGGGATAAGGAGGAAAGAGCAAGACCAGAGGGGCCCAAGCAGAATTTCTGGTCTCTCTGGTATGTCTGATCCTCCAGAATGGCCACTTGTGAGAGAGGTCAAGGGCACCGGAGCCCAGCGAGAGTTCGCAGCCTGCAAAATGTTTTGTTCAGAGGCTTCTGCTTCCTCCCGCTCTGGCCTCAAACACAAGAGCTCTCTACTTACCCTTAGACTGCAATAACCCAGCTCCCACTTGAAAAGGATTATTGGTTTTGATTTTTCCCAACCTCTCCCATTTTCCCTAGTGAAAGATTCAGTCATCTTCATGCTAATGAGACACCTTGAGGCAGGGAAAAAAGAAGAAGGGGAGAGAGGGAAAGGGAGATGGCTAATAAGCAGGCCTGCAGACATACACTTTTTCACTTTGCCCAATGAATAAAATGGTTGAGACCTCAGACTATATATGACTCTCGAGAATTCTAAAATATTCGGAAAATAGCCGGTGGCCCTCGAAGCAGCAGCTCCCCTGGCCTGGCTCCCCTGGCTTGGGGATGCGTAACTATGGTGAGGGCAGGTGAGAGCCTCCGTGAACCCAATGGTTCTCAGATCCAAAGAGAAAATAAACCCTTTCCATGATGCAGCGAGTCTGGTTCATGCTAACGAAGTGATCGTGGGGGCCAGGGGTGGGGAGGAAAGCCTTTATCCAGGTATTAATATTAAATACATTGGCACCTACTACTCTGGAGGGGTCTGGTGTCAATAGAAGGAATGGAGAATTCATTCATTCATAAATGTCTAGCAAGTGCCTAGCAAGCCCTGGAAGGACAACAGTGAGCAAGAGAGACAGGGTCTCTGCCCTGGTGGAGCTAACAGTTTAGGGAGAGGTCAGATGTTAAACATTTTCACTCCTTTATGCGTAATTATAAACTGGGACACTGCCTTGAAAGAAAAGAATAGGGTTTTATGAGAGCATTTAGCACAAAGACACCATTTGGACATGGGGGACGGGCTACATGGAGATCTGGAAAGGCTCATGTAAAGAGGTGACATGTAAGCTGAGACCTGAGGGAGAGAGGGCGCTAGGCGGACAGAGTAGAGAACAGTATGTTATGCAACGGGAACAGCATTTTATGCAAAAGGAATAGCATGAGAGAAGGTCTGGCAGAAGGGGAGACAGATAGGAGGGGTCAACAGGGGAAGCAGGGGACCAGTTAGGAGTAAATACTCAACAAATGCGTATGAAGCCCCACAGCATGCCAGATGCTGTTCTGAGTACCAGGACACAGCAGTGAACACAGTTCACAAAGTCCCTGTCCTCCTGGAGTTTACTTCCCAGATATTACCTCAGCGCAACTGTCAATAATTCAGGCTGCATAGCCACGATGAGGGAAAGGACGGTGTCGCTTCATACACTCAAGAGTGTTTTGGTCTGAAGGGCTCACAGAGTGTGCCTCCAAACTTAATGAGAGCAGCTACTCTCATTCTTCACCTGCTTGTATGACACCAAACTAAGATCACACACAGGAACACAGCACGTGACAGGGCGACCAAATCAGACAAGATCATCCAGCCTCCCATGACAAGGGCTCGGGAATGATCTCCGGCTCCTCCACCAACCAGTTCTAAGTTCCGAAGCACCTTCTGACACAGAGCGTGATGGTTTACGGCATGCGATTTTGGGGTCAAACGGCACTGGTTTCTTGTCCCAACTCTGCCATTTGCCAGCTGGGCCCAGAACTTAACCTCTCTGATCCTGTTTCCGAGTCTATAAAAGAGGGTTAATTGGATCTTGACTTCAGGGTAGTTCTGAGAATTAAAAGAGTCGGGGCACATAAAGTCCTTAGCACTCTGCATGGCACACAGCGAATGCTCACTCAGCATCAGCTCCAGTGACTTTCAACGATAGTGATATATCCCACTTCTCTGACTGGAGGAGCTGGCTTAATGTAATTTTCATAAATCACGGAATTACAGCTCAAGCAATTAAGTGCAATGCACAACCCTGTCCCTTCTCTTCATGTATTGCCAGGGAAACCAAGGCAGAGTTCAGCATCTCGCCTGGCGTAACCCCAGGACTTCAAAGTCAAGAATGTTCATTTCTGAGAACAGTGAGGCAACCACAGGAAGCCTGCCGCAGGAGGAACAACTGGCGGAATTAGTCCCGTGGGAATTACTCGGAAATATCTTCCGTTCAGAAAGACTTTGTGAATTTTCCATTGCAAATATTTAATATTGAATTGGGTTCTCTCTTCCGCCTTTGTCAGTGGAGTGCTCAAAATAATTTTAATATTAGCCTAAGCCAAGTAAAATTAGGAAGATAAATCTGTAACATTTCCTTCCCTTTCTCCCTCTCGCTCCCTGCCCACAACATATCCCAAAGCTAAACTTCAAGGATTTGAAGTTGTCCACAGCTAAGCAGTGAAGCAATTGCTTTCAAAACAGATAACATGGTTCAAACTCTGGCCCTGTTACTTATAAATTTTATGATTTTTAGGCTAATAATTGATGTTCTTTAAGACTTGGATTCCTCCTCCATAAATGAGGATGGTAAGAGTACCCAGCTCATCGAGTGACTAACCACAGAGGAAAAGGTCCACAGATGCAGGAAAGTTGCTATTATTTCTACCACTTATTCTATTCACACTCAATAATCTAAGTCATCCAGAGATGACCCAGGTACAGCTGGGCCCGCAGGCTCTGAGCGGGCACTAGCTGACCCAGAGAAGAGAAAAACACCTTCCTCTGGGATGGGGTGAGAAGGATGTGTCCTCCTTAGAGATCGACAGGCCACACAGCATGAAAGACCTGTGTGAGGTTAAGAACATCCACCAGCGACCAAGTGAAACTGCACTGACGTGGAGAGAGCTGCCCTTCCCGCTGACAGTTCCAGTCCTCAAATCAGAGTTGACGCCGATTTAAATCCTAGACTTTTAAAACATACCCAATGTCCTCCACAGGGTTCTCTTGTCCCATCTCCTTCCCTTTGTCCTCCCCAGACTTTGCGAACAATGCAAAGTCTCTGACCTCATGAAACGTCCAGTCTCGGAAGGAAGGAAGAAGACAGACCGTAATGTCATGAATTAGAAAAAAATCCTATGAAGGAACTAAACTGGGTGATGAGGTGGAGAGGAACTGGGGACAGAACCTCAGATGGATGGTCAAGGGAAGGCTGCCCCAAGGAAGCCAGACAGGGCTCGAGGCTATACCAGTGACCAGAAAAAAAAAAAAAAAAGTTTTATCTTGCTAATACTTATTTTCAAGGCAAAAAACAGGGCCCAAGGAATCAGAGCTTGAGCTAGGTGACAGAAGAGGCATTAGACAGAGGGTCTTTCCATTTGATCCTCTCTCCCCCGACTCCAACTAAACCATGAAAAGGTTAGTGCAAGAAGGACCCCAGGAGGCTCTAATTCGCCTCCCACAGATGGCCCTAAAGCATTACCAGAAACACAGGTCTCTGTAATTTGTGCCAGAACCACCACTAGACTAATAACAAGCAGAACAGCAATTATCATTTATTGAGCAGTGCTCCGCGCCAGGCATCAGGCTGGGCACTTCCTGTGCGTTCTCTCATTTCATCCTCCCAGCAACGGTAATGATAACACTATCATCGCCATCCGCATCTTATTGACAGGGAAACCCCAGCTCAGGGAGGTTAAGCGGCCCAGGGAAACACAGCCGATTCGAGGTAGGACATGGATACTGTGAGATAGATAACTATGATCAGCCCCATTTTACAGCTGAAGAAATTAAGACACAAATAAGTGACCTGTCCAATGCATTACAGCCTGTAATGGGGACAAGGATCTCACCCAAGGCAAACAATGCCAGAGACCGTGCATTTAAAGGATGCGCCAGGCACAGCAAGTCATTCCATTTCTCTGCAGCACTAGGTGTAGGAAGAGATTTGAAGGAGAGTACATTCAGTGAACGTGAAAGAGATACAAAAGGCCTGGAACCGCCTTCTCAGAGCCTCGGTCTAGTAAGAAAGCCAGAGACAGGCAAGTATACACACAAATACTTCATTACTACTGGGATCTGAGCAGAGGAGGAGTTTAGGGTGTGATGAGCACAGGGAAGGGGTGGGAGGTTGGGGGAGGAGACTAGAGAAATCTTATCTGAGGCAGAAACATTTAAGGGTTAGCTGAGTGAAAAGAGGGGAGGCCAACGTGCCAAGTATCGGGGCCCTGGAAAGAACATGGCAATTTAAGGAACTCTAAGAAAGTGGAGGTACCAGGGTGCAAGGGTGAGTTGAGGGAGGAATAGCAGAAAATGGGTCTGGAGAGGTTGCAGGAGAAGACGTAGAAAGCGATGAGAGGCCAGGTTGTGGGGAGCTCAGAAGGCCAGGAGAGGGAACCTCCACCCACAAGTCTGGGGGAACCAAGCATTGCCGTGAGCAGAGTTGCGGCTCAGGAAGGTGATCTGGAGGAAACGGGGCTGGTGGAATGGAAATAATTAACATGATGCCGTCAAAGGTAATGAGTCCTGAAGGGGATGGTGGCAGAAGTGGGAGGGAAGGAATTTAAGGCAGAAAGCAGAGACCGACCGGTGGGACAGAACCCCAACAATGCCTAGGGGTCAAGGGAGGAAGCTGAGCCACTCCTGGGGACTGGAAGTATGGGGGTTTTTCAACTAGCAGGAAGACCTGGAGGCCATGACAAGTTTGGTTTAAGCATGTTGAAGGTGAGACCTCTTGGAGTGACAGCTACTGAACACTGTGCAGGGCACTTTGATATGCTCAAAGAAGCAAATGCCATTCTTCCCATTTCGTACGGTGGAAAGCCGAGGCTCAGCGCAGTGCAGTGACTGGGCCCTTTCCACACTCCATGCAAGGGCCTCTCTGGGCCAAAGCCCATCTCCCTCTAACGCCCCATGCAGCTTCCCTGCAGCAAGTCTTTGAGTTTAAATCCTTCTCTCATTCACACCTATTCGCTTGTGTCCTGCCATCTGAAGAAACGGAGGCTTTCAGATGACCCACCCGGCACTGGCCCAGGACTGGTTATGGCCTGCTCTGAAGGTACAGGTCCTGCCATCTGAAGAAACGGAGCCTTTCAGATGACCCACCCGGCACTGGCCCAGGACTGCTAACTCTTAGGCAAAACGTAACTCACAGATAACTTTTGTTAGATGTGTACAGATTTTTTTCTAAACATGGGTTTGTTGTTGACAGTTGAAAATTTTACATATTATATCTGGCTTCCAGATATCTAGCTTCTCTTGAAAACCCAGATTGTCTGGTGACATTGGGTCCACATTCTCACATGGCAACAATCGTCTTGAGTTGAGAAGCTGCTGCCCTCCTAGGTGGCCACAAGCTTTCTACATCACTGTAGTTCCCACCCCAAACATCTAACATCCAAAAGAGAAACTAAGATGGGTGACTCCCTAAGAATTCTGCTCTTCTAAAACCCATAGTCATTTTTATCTTGGGGATAAAAGAGAGTGGTGGGGACTGGGGCTAACTGGAGAGTAGTCTCAATTACAGGAGAGCTCGACCTTCCTAGTCTTTGTAGACGTTTGAGCCTCTGACCTCTGACTGCACACTATTGATATTTTCTTATTGGAAGGTAAAGGTACAGCACTAGTTGGGTACTAACGCTTGGGCCACGCAAGAATAGTCCCTTCCTCCATGTCACAACCCCCATATCTCCACCCAGCTCCCGAGTTATTCACCCACTGCTACATAGATTCTAAGTTTTAATTCAAAAGGCTGTTCAGTAGCACATCCCAGGGATGTGGGGACACAGAAGTATATTTTCCCAGTACCATTTGGGAATAAATACAGTTCAAGTGAAATAGTGGCTCATGCTGAGGCTGGCTCAGGTCTTCCATGAAATGGGACATTCTTTCAGAGCAGTGTCCTAACAAAGGAGCCAAGGAGGGAAAACACTTCTGATTACAGAGCTTCCTCTCTCTAGCTGAGACTTGGCATAGAACAGAAAAATGAAACACACCCCTTGCTCCTCTCAAGACAATCCCAATATGAGGAATGGGAGCCAAGATGTAAAAGGTGAGGGGTAGGGGGAGTGAGGTCAGTGAAACTAAGTGCCTCGTGGCCTGCTCTGAAGGTACAGGGAGGGTGGCTATTAATCCAGGTGTCCTGGGTTCTTGCTGTTTAGAACAGGAAATGCCCAGTATCTCCAATACTACTGCTCAGCATTCCAGCTCTCTCTCACTTCCATCCTACTGGATTCTCTGAAGTCCACTGAGGACATGTCAATAACAGACCAGCTCCTGCCCGCGGAAGAAAGAGCCTTGCCTTCCTCCCAGCCTTCAGGAGCTGCCCACCATGCATTTACTTCCCAAGCTCCCATGTGCAACTGGCAGTTCTCTGAAGAACACAGCCACTAACAGCCACTAACCCTCACAGAGTTTACAGTCCAGTAAAAGGGCAAACAATAATCAAATAATCATACACATACATGCACGCATTATTCAAAACAAAATCGTGTACTCTGAAGGAAAGAGACAGTCCTGGGCATGCACTAATAAGGTTAGCAGGCATATGAGGGCTGTCCAGTCAGGAAAGGATGGCTTCCCAGGGGCGGAGTTTTCTGATCAAGAGAGTGGGCCAGGAAAAGCATTCTCGCAGAGGGAACAGCAGGTGCCAAGATCCTAAAGAAGAAGGGAGCAAGGCGTGTTCCAGAACATGAACGTGGCCCCTGCAGCTGAGCTGAGACTGCAGGGACCAGCCCCCGCATCCGACAGGCATCTTCTGGGCTGGGCTAGTCCTTAAGTGACCTTCCCAGAGCTCTCAATAGTTCTCAACACAGAGGAAGCACAGACTGAATGAATGGAGGAGGAGAAAAACAATGAGAACAGACCTCGTGGAGGTTCCGCAAGTGGAGGAATTAACGCAAGTCTGTGAGTTAAATACACGACCACCACCAGAAATCTAGAGCAGGCCAGGAACAGTAACTTTAACTTCAGTGTAGCTAAACCCTGCAAACCAAGATCCTCTCCTCTCTAGCTCTGGCTCTGAAGCTTTGAGTACATTCCCAGTGTCTTTGTGGCTCTTCCACACCCAGAGGACACGCTCCCTGGCATCTGACAGCACTGACAGTGCCTCTAGCTGCACAGGTCCTGCCGGGAACAAGTGAGTGTCTTTCTGTGCTGCTGTTCTGTTCCTTGTAAGTTGCTGTTTGGTGCCAATGTAGTCAACTTGAAGGACCTGAAGCAAAGGTGGGTGGGCTCTGGGAAGGGATGAGAGCTGTGGGAGGTAGAAGCCCCACAGCCAAGGGTGGCAGGATTTGCCAGCCACACTAGGCTATGACCAAATTAGAAGCTCCCTGGGAGACAATGGGACCCCTGGGTTGTTTCTAGGGTGTAACAATGTCAGCACCAATCACTGACAAACCAAAGACAAGACAAAGAAACAATAACACTTGTCCTCATCAACCTCTCCAGAAAGCCAAGTCTATGCCTCAGAAACTACTCAGGTATAATTTCAAATACAACAATAAATCAGAATTTTAAAATTATCTTTTCTGATCCCTCTAAGTTCTTGCAAACAACACCTTGAATTTATAACGGCCTTTTTAATTTGTGGAAGAGATTTCATTCCAACACGGCAACCACCCTCAGAGGTGCTTCAAACAGCAGCTGGTGATATTTTTCAAGTATGGTACATGCCTCAGTTCATGACGCTCCCAGTATAAACACTCCAGGGACACCCAGTGCATCTAAAATTAAATGGAAAAGCCACACCATGATCTGGCCCCTACCCAAGGTATCGACCTCATGTCCCACCTCCTGTCCCCTGCTAGTCATTCTGCAGTCAAATGCCCTCTCGGTTCTTCCTCCAGGCCTAACACTTCCCCGCCCCAGGCCTTTGCACATGCTGTCCTCCCCCCTCTGCCCCCTTCTCGGTTCTTCCTCCAGGCCTAACACTTCCCAGCCCCAGGCCTTTGCACATGCTGTCCCCCCCTGCCCCCCGCTGGGAATGCTATCCCCACCACTCCACGCCCGCCCCCTCCCAGGCACCTCCTCATCCTGTGAGTCTCAGCTTAGCATCATCACCTCAGAGAGTGGCCCTTCTCAGTCACCCCATCAAAAGGCACACTCTTCCCACTGTCTTCTCTCAGACCTAGTTTATTTCATCTTTTAGAGCATATTCATGTCCAACCAGGACCTCTCTTCAGTCACCCAGAGCATTTTTTTTACTTTTCTGTAACTTGCTTATTTATCATCAGTCCCTGTGAGCTCTAAAAGGAAAATGACCACAGTTGCCTGGATGACAACATTTTCCTATCACCACCACGGTGCCTGGCACACGGGAGGTATTCAACTACTGCTAACTGTTGAATAAAGAATCTGCAGAGTGACTATCCCGGACTCCTCAAAAATGTCAACTGGTGAAAGAAAAAAGAAAGAAGGCTGGGGAACCATTCCTGATTAGAGGACACCAAAGAGACATGATGCCCTTCACTGGACTGGATCAGAAATAAAAACTAAAACAGTAGACATAATTGAGACTTAACTGGAAGAGGCAGCACATCAAAAAGGGAAATTCTGACATGGACTGTACATCTCCTGAGTTTGCTAATTCCATCTTTGTTAGGAAGAATACAAAGATACACACTGCAGTGGTACTTTAGAAGGGAAATGTCATGGTGTCTGCAACTTACTTTCAAGGAGTTCGGCAAAATAAATATATTCATATATGTCTATGTCTACGAGCATCCACATATTGCACTGTTCTACTCTTGCAGTTTTCCTGTAGCTTTTTGATTTTTTTCAAAGTAAAAAGTTGGGGGTAAATAGTTCTATTTCTCATTTTTGGTTAAAGTGATGTGATTTATCTAAGATCATACGGATAATCTCTGGCAGTCAAAATTTTGACTGAAATATCCAAACTCCCAGACTTTTTGAATTTCCACTGCATAGAACAACTTACTTGGACTCCTGACAGCCTCAAACAGGTATCTTTCAGAGACCTGAAATGAATTACTGGTTGGCTGTGCATCAGTTTTAAAAAATCAACAATGTTGGGTGATATTAATCTAGGACTCTTGCTCTCAGGCATTTTACAAGATAAAAGCCACCTCATTTGCATACATCCAGCCCAGAGACAACCAAATATCAGTCCTGTCCACCTGCCCACCCCCCATGCCACGTGAACGATACCACCAATAAGAGTGAGCTAGAGAATTAAGGAGAGGGGGAAGACGAGACTAGCACTAAAGTTTTAATTTTCTATTTTTATTAAAATTCTTAAGCTCAAGCTTTCCTTTTCCTTTTCCATCCAGACCTTTGGAGCCTTGCAGTTGTGCATGGTCTAAGTCCTTACTCATCCTTCGAGGCCCCGTCCAGACTCCTCTTTCTCTGAGAAGCCTGCCCTGACTTTTTCAGGATAGTTTAGGAGCCTGTCATCTGGGCTCCCACAATCCCTCTTCTTTCTCTATTGAAAATTAAACCTTGTCATACCCATTTTTCGCCCGATTGGTTGTCAGTCTCCATCACCGGAGCTGGAATGTGAGTGCCCAGCCTGTGTCCAGCCCATAGGGGACATGCGGTAAGCCACTGGGCTGACCTTCACTGAAACAGCTGAGCCAGTCCCTCTTCTCACCAGATCTTAGGTGCCTTGTGGGGAACAGGCTGAGGGCAGCTCTCCTGCAGCAGCTCTAGTAAAGCTTTTCTTCTGCCTGTTGTTTCAGGTGTCCTGTATCACATCCCTTTGGGACAGGAAGTGTCCTGTGTCACTGTTTTCTCCTCTTGTTCTGATATCAAAGGCTGGACCAGGGAGTTCCTGAGTGACGATCAGGGGGCTTGGGTCCAGTTACCCACCACCTGCTTGGCCACATTGCCAAGTGAAGAACAACACACACTTTATTAAATAATAACAATATAATACATACTGCTCACTCCATCTGGTCATTTCAGCTCATGGCTCAGCTTTAAAGTGTCACCACAGTGGGACAAGCAGAATGGCCTTCACGGTGGGGGGCAGGGGGGGAAGAGTGAGGGGTGAGCAGGAGATTCGCAGAATGCAAATTCTTTGGCTTTGACCGTGGAGTTTTTCACTCATGCCATCCCTTCCCACGAAGACACCAAACAGAAACTGTTCCCTACTAGTCTCCATGACAGGAAGTGCAACTCAGTGTGGTAGAAGAACACTGGTGTAACAGTCAGACGATGCGGGTTTGATTCCCAGCTCCCTCCTCCAGTAGCCTGGGCAGTTTAGTTAACCACTTAGGGCCACAGTTTCACTCTCTGCCATGGTAGTTCAACACCTTTGTGGGATAATAGAACTAAAGAAGATAATCTAGATAACCAAGCATGTTGTAAACATCATATTATACCTGGCACTGAGTACCGTAAAACTGTGATGGGGTTCAGGAAAACCACTTCCCGGAAGGGATCCTCTGGGGGAACTGGGAGGGTATGGTAGAACAGGCTTGCCAGGGGGGTTGCAGACTTAAATGGAAGAGGTAGCACACAAATACCTGCAAGATGTTCATAAGGTACTCAGCCAAGGATATAAAAAGAGTTTTGGCAGTGGGTGGGGGGAGGGGCAAGTGGATACGCGGAGAAGAAGCAGATGCTGCATATCTTTTTCTCGTTCACCCCCACACTCCTGGACCTCAGGTTTTCACAAGGAAACAGTTGATATGGTGACACTCTTCCTCCAAGGGTCCCGCCAGAGTTGAGAAGACTGAATTTTTGTACTTCACTATCTTTTTAGAATATATATACAAGCCTACATCAGAACCCAAAAGAATTTACCCTGAAATTGCATGCGTTTCTGTTTAAGGAAGTGTTTGCCAACTTGGGGATATCCTAGTCCTTTAACTAAACTCAGCATTCAGGACACATCATCAACTTGGAGGAGGAGGAGGGGCGCAGGATATTAGGATATTAGGAGGAGGAGGGGCGCAGGAGGATATTAGGGATATTGTCCCTAATATCCCAACATCCCATATCACCTTCTAGCTTTTCTCTAATCCCCACACCAACTACTATAGCTTTACTTTTGCCCTCATTATCTTTCACTTGGACTAGACCCGCAACCTCCCAACAGTCTTTCTTGCTGTGGCATGCTACTGCTCCTCCCATCCCCAAATCTATTCTCCACTCTGCTCATCAGGCCA
>NW_006443124.1:3734072-3738354 GCF_000325575.1 Pteropus alecto
GATCCTTCAGAGCGCATGGCCTATGAGCTCCATCCCAGACTCCCCGGGAAGACACACAAGCCCTGTCTCATTCTGCAGCTGCAGCCTCCACGTTGTACTTTCCTCCCTTGTCTTCGGCTTGTAGTTCTCTCTCACTCTCCACACTATTTCCTCCTCTTCAAGCCTTTGCTAACTCTTCCCTCCTCCTAGAAAGCCTTTCCCACCTTTGACTTATCCTTATTATTCTTCGTGACTCACTCAGGCATCACTTTCTCTAGGACAGTCTCTCTGAAGCCATGGTTTTGGACATAGACCCTTTCTCTGATCCCATGGTCTTCAGTTTGACCAGTTTATACTGGAATTATGTTTATGACTTCCCAACTAGATGGTACCTTCCTCTAGATAATGAGTGGGCTCGATCCTGTACCGTTCCCCAGCACCTAACACAATGCCTGGACATTGTAGATGACCAATAACAGTTTGCTGGATTGAAATGAACTTCCAATGTTTAAGCAATCGCAATGGGCAGTTCAACCAAAAGCCCTATACATCTGAGGAAACGAGGAAACAGAAGGCTTCCAGGTTGATGGAGCCTACACCTGGCCCTGGGAGACCCTGATCTCGATGCTCAGAGGGGAGGACATCCAAGGATTGCCTAAGGAGAGAAACAGGCACTACTCCCGAAGCTGCCTCAGGCCTGGTCAGCTGTCCCAGCCAAGCCAGTCTCAGGACTATCCATCAAAACGAGATTTGAACCTCTCTGAGGGCATATGCTTATGCTAAGGAATGCACAAAGCCACAAGATAAAATGGAACACCCTCCTGGAGAATCAATTTTAAAACTTTAAAACTTCTTTCAAACAGCAAATATGTATGAGTACTATGTCCCGGGCATGTGCATCAGCTCATTTAATCTTCAAAATGGCTCCATGAAGTGAGTACCATTCGTTGCCCCTATTTTCAGACACAGAAACTGAGGCCCAGAAAGGTTAAATAAGTCGCCCAAGGTAATAGAGCAGTGAGTGGTTGCAGTGGAGTTCAGACCCGGGCATCTCACACCCGAGTCTGCTGTTAACCATTTCTCTGCACGGCCTTTCTTAAAACCACTTTACACAAATAAAAGTAAATAAAAAATAAGAAATAAAGAGCGATGTTACGGAGTTGCACATTTCGTATGCGTTTTTGAAAATACAAGACTTCCACACTTGGGCCTTGCCTACGCCTCCAAGCTCGTCTCTCCATCTCCCTCTCTCCATTCTAGACTCTTCTCAGTTTCTGGAAGATGCCATGCTCATTTCTACCAAGAATCTTCACACATTCTGACCCTTTGCTGGGGACACTCCACAGACCCTGCCAGCTCTCCACCAGGCCAGCTTCTTATTCTCCGCGTATGAGCTGAAATGTCACCATCTCTGGTCCACGTGGCCTGATGACCATCTCCAGGTCTCCCCCTTGCTTCTCCATCATAGCACCCTACCATGCCCTCCATGGCAGGGTTCTTAGTGGGTGGGCATGTTGGCACTTTCTACATCTGTCTTCCCCACTGTACATCACGAGGGTGGGGACCTTTCTGTTTTGTTTACCCAGCACCGGGCAATGAAGTGCTCAACAAATGCATACCGAATGAATGATGAATCAATGAATCAATCGATGGATCAATCAACCAAAGAAAGGAAGGGCTGAAGGAAGGAAGGAATTGCCTTAGGCTTTTCAACTCTGGGAGATACTATTCACTAAAAGTAGTGGCATTTTATGGAAAATTTTGAGAATGGACTTCAGGATTATAAATCTATGTTTTTGGAGAAAGTGACATACAGAGAACTCTAACCAATTCATCTGTTCTGGTGGTTTGAACAGACATGAACTTTGCCTTTCAAAGAGGCAGTCCTTGGAAAGATCATGGAGCTGCCCAGGCCTCCAAGGGTGACCTTGCGTGGCCCCAAGCAAGGCTGGACAGGCAAGCACCCCCATCACTGCTTGAAACCTTTAACCCAAATTCACAGGATTGGAATCCCTAGAGTAAATCCTAGCGGCATGAGCTCATAATCATTATTCCCCTCAAATGCAAGAGCCAAATCTCTGAGTCTGTACTATACAAACTCAAGGCTGCCCATGATTCGCTGTGCAAAAGGGAGGTCATGGTGCAGAAATCTGGACGCTGGAGCTCCCTGGAGACGGGGGAGATCAAACCTCACACACAGCTCACCTTTGCAGGACATAATGTGCACACCGGAAACTTTTCCAACCAGCCTTAGGAACATGTTTGGGAAGAGTGCAGAGGGGGAGGGGGTGGAGTGGGGATGGTTATTAAAAAGACAACCAGAGCCACAGGAGAGGAAATGTCTCTGCTATTACTCCCAGCAGGTCACTATTGTGGGAGAGAAGTAATACCATTTTAAACGCACAAACAGGAAGGAAGGGAATGGGGGAGGGGGCACGAGGAGAGAAAGGAGATCAGAGTGGGGTCAAAAATTTTTTAAACAACAAACGTCCTTGTCGGAGCAAAAACTGTTCTGTAGGGAGACACCTCAGGGCAAGTTTCTCTCTCTCTCTGAGAATTTTTTTCCTGGTATACTTTTCTTTTGGGGGGTGGGGGGAGCACAGAGGGTCGGGTCTTCTCTTCCCCTTTCTTTCTCCCGATTTCTTTTTGGCTTCCTTACTAGGCCTCCTACACCTTTTGGGTTCCAAGAGCATCCTGAGGATATTTACTAACAGGAAGCCAGGCAAGGAGGGAATTGACACGGTCATTAGGTGACATAAGCCTGCTGACAAGTTGCCAACTCAGCCTATTGAAGATATAACTGAAAAGCCAACACTTCACTCAGAGTAGGTCACCGTCCAAGTGCTATGGATGCTAACTGGGAATTCACCGCAGACAAAGAACTGAGGAACCAAGAGATGACTGGTTTCTCTGGGGACAAGCAGAGGTCAAGGGGATTAGGGGAAGATGAAGACTAAGAAGGGTATTTGCGAAAATGGGTCTAGTGGAAGAATGGGAGGGAGACATCCACAGGCAAGCTATAGAGCTTTGGCTGTCATGGTCTGAGCAGGCCACTTGTGTGGCATTTGGGATTCTATTTTCATGCATTTGCTTCTATTTGCCTGGTAAGCATTTTCTTTACTAAACCATAAAAGTTCCCACAAATACAGTGTCAGTCCCTTAAGGGCAAGGACTGTGTCTATTTAGTCGGTGTCTTTAATTTCACCGAATACTGCGCCATACTCAAAGTTGACATTTAATAAATGCCTGCTGACTATGTGACTGCAAGAAAAACAATACAGTGTATTTGTTGAGTGCATGGGCTATGGCGTCGAACCTGAGTTTGACACACAATTCCATTTCTTGCTAGTTATGTCCCCTTGAGTAACTTTTCTAAGCTTTGATGCTTCAGACGTCTCATTTGCAAAATAAGGACAATAGTATTGCCCAACTCACATGGTTCCTGTGAAAGTTCAGTGAGGTATTACGTAGGAAGCACTGAGTGATGTGCCTGGCACAAAGTAAATATTCAGTAACTATGAGTTATTATTATTATAATATTTCAATTGCTATCATTATTGTGAATGATGACAGGCTACCCCCTGGCTTTGCATTTCCCTGAGAGCCTCCAAATACGTCCGGGGTCAGCTCTTGACAGGACACCTGAAACACACCTGTCCCAGGCACTCAAGCTTCACCTGGCATATTTAGAATGGGAGCAGCCTTGACAATATATATACTAAGGTTTCCAAATGAGAGTGTCCAGTTGAAATGGTCTCCCTACTGAATGGGTGATAGACTGGCAAGATAAACTGGTTTCCAGCAAGGCATTTTACAGCATCTCTCATTTTACCCTTGTGGTCAACGATGGAAGAATTCAGGCCAGATGATAAGATAATCAAATGACTGATGACTGGTTGAATATGTACAGGAGCATTTCTCCAATTGTGTGCTCTAGAATATCTGTTTACAGATTATTATGAGTTGTTACATAGCAGGGCATGGGAGAAGAATTTAATAGTCAAATGTAATTGGAAAACTATGCCTAACAATTTCTCTTATCAAATTGTTCACTACATTCATAAGTATTGTGAGTCTTTGAGAAAGGGTTATTACAGTATGTAGCACTATCCAAACATACTTGTTTATAGGGTTCCATTTTTTAGTACTATCCTATAGACTGGTGTCCTTCAGAATGCACTTTAAGAAAATATCATTCATATTTTCAAAGGGTATGTGATATCAGCTCTGGCAAGAGTGTCTAGGGGGCATGCTGTGACTCTGTCCTTGACCCTGTCTGGTTCAATATCACTAATTTGCTGGC
>NW_006443124.1:3738441-3741675 GCF_000325575.1 Pteropus alecto
TCAGGAGATTGGTCTACAAGATACTTCTAATATTTATCCCTAATATTTATCTAGGGATAAATATTAGGTCCTGCATACATGGTCCAATAACCAATCCAAAGTATTTAAGATGGTGGAAGATGGTGCTCTATATAGTGCTTTTGAAAAAGACTTGGGACCCCGGTGACTATGAAGAGCATGAACAAGAAGCTGGATCCTTGGTTAAAGTGTCTGAGCCTCTGGATCAAGCCTCACCTGGGCCTGTTACATATACCAACAAATTCCCTTTAAATGCCAAATTTTCTTCTTTTTTAAAGATCTGAAACATAAATATTCCAAATTCATAGTACTGCCAAGTATACTAAGGTTTCCAAAGAAGATATTTCACTTTTAGAAAGAACTGAAAGAAGTCTCAGGTCAAATCAAGGAGGGATGTCTCATACCTTCTAGTCAGATGACTCCTGGAGTTTTGCTTATACATGGTTCTGGGGGCAAACCTTAGAAGGACATAGACAAACAAGGGAAAACTGGCAAGATAAATAGGGTGCCTGAAACCATGTTCCATGAAGAATTATGAAAAAGAAATTTTAAAAGATCCAGATAGACAAGAGATATAGAGTCTAGGGAGGGTATAGACTTCCAAATAGATTTTCGAAGAACACAATATTCCATGAAGAAGAATCCAATGCTTCTTAATCTTCTAGAAGGAACAGACGTCCTTGAAAAACTATCGAAAGCTATGGAAACTTTCCCCAGAAAAATGTACATGCAACCAAAATTCTGCAAACATTTTCAGGGGATTGCTGCCATTCCCACTCTCCCATTACCACTATGGAATCCCATCCATGGACTTCCCCCACGGAAGACCACAGCCAGGCTAAAAGCCTCATCAGGATTAGGCATTACCTATGCAACTCCCGACCCCCACTGCTGCCAAAGTAATGAACTAGGATCAATGAATGGCTATTAGGAGGAGGCAAGCATCAGCTTGGTAAAAGACAGTCCTATCACGTCTGCCATCTGGAAACTAAGGGCTGCCTGACAAGTAGGAAGCTTGAATACATCATTGGAAGTATTCAAGCAAATGTGATGAGCATTTTCAAGGAAATTGTAGAGAGGTTTCAACCGCACCCCTGGACTCGATGACCCCAGGCCTTTCAAGACTTAGCTATGTAAATGTGGTATGAGAACCGGTAGCATCATCTGGGAGCTTGTTAGAAACGCAGAATCTCAGGTGACTCATATGCATGTCCGTGTTTAAGAAACACTGCACTAAGATATCTAAAGTTCTCTACGGGAAGAGAAATAAAAATATTCTGGTCCCTCGGCAGCATGAGTTACTTCTTTATCTTCTCAAAGGCTGTAGATGGAGAACTAAGGGGCGAAAAAATAGAATCATTTCCACTTTGTCTCTAATCCAGGTCCAGAACTTATAGAAGAAAAAAGCAATTTTAAATATTTATCTTCATGATCATTTCCTTTAATAATAAATAATAGATTTGACTTACCGCGTACTCATGCATGAATACTGCTAAGTGCTTATTTATTCCCTATCTTACTTAATCTCCACAATAACCCTGTAGGGTAGGTACTATCATTTTACAGATGATGATTTCTGAGGCTCAGAAAGGGTAAGTGACTTGCTCAGGGCCACACAGCTAGTAAATGGGGGAGCTGGATCTTAAGGCTGAAGTTCTAGTTCTTAACCAGTAAGCCACACACTTATCTCCTTTAGAGGAAATCTCTTGCCTTCTCTTTTCAGTAAGCAGTAAAGGTAGCCTGAGGCTGTCAAGTTCCCACAGAGCTCATCCAAGTTATCCAGGGATAGAGCCAAGCTGCTGGCTGGGTAACTACAGACACAGGTGCACCGGGGTCTCAGATCTCAGCCTTCCATTATATTCTGTTCATTACACAGGAAGACTTAGAGGTCACGCTTTCAAATCCTGGCCCCTTCCTCATTATCTGCTCCAGCATCAGAGTTCTCCCAGTCCTGTATTGACTTGCTTTATCTCCTGGCTCCTGTCCCATCTCCATTAGATCCCAGGCATTTGAGCAAAGTACACAGCTAGTTATCCAGTTCTGGCTGAACAGAATTGACTCACCATTTCTTCTCTATAATTTTGGCCATAGGCTGAGAGGATTTGGAAGGTGTCATTGACTTGGAATTACAGTTCTTTGTTACAGAATGAATTTCCGGACTACACTGAAGAGGCCAGCATTCCCCCTCGCATTTACACAAGCAGCTTTGTTCCCCTTCAAAGTATCCCTCTAATTGCACTGTGCACATTCATTCTGGACATTGCTGCTTCTCAAGGAGGAACCTTATCAAAGAGAACTCAGACTTTTTCTAATATGTTAACATCTGCAGCCTTCATTTGGAAATTAATGATATCATGGCTATTATACTTTTTGAATGCTTTGTCTCATACGTCAGGATGAGATTCTTTAAGGCAGAAACCACATTTTAGTTTTATCTGTTTCACAGTAGTCTAGCACACTGCCTTGCCTGTATTAGATGGTCAATGACTACGTAATTGATGGATAACTAACCAATTGCATTTTACATATTACCATGCACATCTGTTGCTATGTCCAAATTGAATTCACTCTTCCAGATACTAAACTTATTTAGAGGGAGGAACTGGGGGAAAAAATTCTAACTAAGCATGTTGAGATCCTGAAGCACATGGTGCTGTATTAAAAAAAAAAAAAAAAAGAATCATTATGGTTCGTAACAGTAAAACCTGTTTCTACGAGGTAGGACTAAGCCACTAATCCCCCTGGTACAGCTGGAAACACAAAAGCATTTTAAAGTTCAAGGACCCCAACCCATCTGGTTGGACAATAACCAGGCTAAAACCTCATTTCTCAGTTGTTCTTGTTATCACTTGCTCCAACTCAAACCACTTAAAGAGAATTCTGGGAATTTTAAAATAAACTTGCCTAAGAAATGGACCAGAATTGAATCATTTTCTTATTAAAAAAAAAAAATTCTAGGTGATACTGGCTAGAAAAAGGAGGCCATTTCCTCCGGAAATAAAGCGGGGGAAAGGTTCAGTAAATTAAAGATTTTTGAAACTTATACTAGGTGCTGGTTCACTTTTTTTTTCTTTTTTTTTTTTTTTTAAATAACAGTCATTGCTGTTCTAGGAAAGGTAGTGGCTGCTGATGGAAGTGCAAACTGGTCCAACCAGTTTAACAGACTTAAAAATGTTAAAGTTTAGATATTTAGGTACTGGGATGTTTATTTTAGTT
>NW_006443124.1:3741730-3756376 GCF_000325575.1 Pteropus alecto
GGAAGGAGGGCGGGGGGGGCAGAGGAGGGGAGGGGGGAAAGGAGAGTAAAGAGCAGGAGACGGAGAGAGGGAGAGAAAAACTGGTTTACTTTTTGAAATGTCAGATTTTTCTCCATTTCAAGAATAACTCATTCTTGTCTGTTTTTCTTCAATATACAGTTCTAGAGATCTGACTATGTGCTATAGCTGTCCACTCTGTGTGCAGACAGAAACAGACATGGGTTGTTCAGGTTGCCTTTTTCAGACTTGGTTGCTTTGGTACCCCAATTGCTTCTGTTCCAATCATCAACTTTACCATAGACTCTCGAACAGGGAGGGAGGAACCCCCAGACCCTAAGGGGAGGAAAAGTAATATAGTAATCAAAGTACAAACCCTGGGGTGAGGCGACGTTCAAAGCTCCACGCTGAGTACTGGCCCTCTCCATGCTGCAATGACCTCACACAGAAAATGGGGTAGAAAATACCTCAACCTCGAAGGAAAAGTGCTGACACTTTTTAAATATTCCTATCTATAAATATTATAGGACCTTAGGCCAGGGGTTGAAAATGGAAATGTCTGTAGGTACAAATAGGTATGGGAACTGGGTCAAGTGAGCTGTGGGCCTCAGAGTCAGGAATGAGATAGATGGTGGGAACAGGGGTAGGGGGTGACACAGAGACCACTAAGGGGGCTGGCCTGACTGAGCACCAGCCAATTGTTATTACAAGGGGAGGCAGCCATGTCCCCAGTTCTTCTGATCTGTCAAGACAAGCCAGATCTCTGGATTTTGATATGAAATTTCTCTGTTTTTATATATTGGCTTAAGCGAATTGAGATGCAATACCACGTAACCATTAGGAGCTTGGGCTCCAGACCCAGATCAACTGGGTTTTTTGAATCCCAGTCCTGTCATTTACCTGCATGTGTCCTTGACCAGCTTACTAAACCTCCTCATGTCTTTTTCTCATCTGAAAAGCCATTACCAGTAAAAGGTAATATTAGCGCCTATTTCATAGGGTTAGTGTAAAGAATAAAAGATACATTATAAATTTTAATATGTAACTTGAAAAATAAATATTTATATAACAAATTACATGTACAAATATATAATATAAATATTATATATTTATATTATATATTATATATAAAGTAATTAGAACAGTACCTGGCACATAGTAAACACTATGTAAGTTTTAGCTATTACCCTTACTTTTGCAAACACCATGATGAAAAAAACAAAACTTCTCTTAAGAGGGTCCTGTATAAGCCAACACTATGAGACCCTAGGTCTGACACATTGACCCCTAAGGCATTCATGAGGCCACACACCTCAGCTTCCTACAGTTGTGAAGGTTGAATGAGAAAGCTTGCTCCGCTTCTACCTTCCAGCCTTCCCCAGAGACCCAGGGACACCATGCCATTAGACCCAAGGAGTATTCTAGGCATTGCCACATTAATGGCACATCAGTTACCTCTCCTTATTCATCTGCTCTCTCCCCAGGGGTGAGAATGGGCTGGTATGGCTCTGGCAGGCAGACAGACAGAGCAGCAGCTCAGGCTGCCTTCTCACAAGCACTTTTAGTCACAGAAATGTTCTATGCACAAGGAGAAAGTCTAACCCTGCTTGGCAATTCGTGGAGTTTTCAGTTCCGGGGCTAAAGCACTAGTCCTACAACCACATCTTCCTGACGGTCGCCCCACTGGGGGCTACCCAGCGCATATGAGAGGGCCTGGATTTCTGGATCGCTGCAGTATTACAAAGAGGTTTTCCAAGCTCCTTGGTCGGTAAGTATTTTTCATCAGTCCATGCAATTCTCTCGTCCCCTCACACTGCAAATATTTTCTCCAGTCCTTCCCAGAATTTCTACTGAGCTAGCAGTGATGAATCTGCCAGCACTTAGCAACAGAAGGCTTAACTTTTTTAAAAGGGAGGCAGGGGGAAGATAGTAATGTAAGGGGAAACAAAGTTGTATCTACAACCCATACTAAGAACCATCCTTTATCTCATCTGATTTCCTTTAATCGGGCCTCCTCTCTTTCAGGTACTGGGCTTTCCTTCACAATAGCAGGAAGAACAACAACAAAAGTTAACATTTGATAAGCACCACACCCAAGCCTCCCAACAACCCAAGAACGCAGATAATACAATGACCCTAATGTTACATACAGGTGAGAAAAACCTAACTCACAGCCATTTAAAAAAATGGCCAAAGTCACACAGCTGGTAGGTAGTAAAGCCGGAGGTCAGGCTGCGGACTTTGTAGGCTGTGACTGCAAAGCCCATGTGCTTACCCACCTGAGGGAATCAGGTCATCCCATTTTGGTCAGGTAGTAGCTGAGCTCTCCTAATGGGAACACGTGGCTAGGAGCAGAAAAATGAAACTGCGGCCCACACTCGCACAGTGACTTGAACACAGCACCCGCCCTTCCCGGACTTGAGTTTCCTCTCCACTGCACCTCCCCCAAAAAGGTATCTGAAGGTGAAAATAAGACCACATGGTAAATGCAGCTTGATTTTAGAAAGATGTTATATAAATCTAAAATGTTAAAATTAACCCGAAATTAATTTTTGGAAGTATCTGAAATTATTTCATAACAACAATAAGTCTTACAAATCAGGCATATATTTTTTAATCTGTGTGGGTTTTAAATTACTAAAACAAAACATACTCATTTCAAATTCAAATAATACTCAAGCATATAAAGTAAAAGAGAGAAACAAAGAATATTTCCCCATTATGTTCCAACTCCCTAAGTGAATATCCTTCCAGATTTTTCTGAGAATATTAACATAGTGTGCATAGAGATCTATATGCCTGCATAGCTTTCTTTCTCAAAATCGGGATCAAATTCTATAGTTTTAAAACTTCTCTCTTTACTCAGTATTGTATTTATTTACATATCTCCACATTCATATGTACAGAACTCAGTCTTTTTAACCAACACAAAGAACTGCATTCTACGCATAAATTGACATTTATTTAATCAGTTCCCTATTTAAGAACATTTAGGTTATTGCTGTTTTGGTGCTACAATAGTCATGTATGTTATAAGACTCTCTAGTTGACATGTGTCCCAGTGACTCATCAGATGATTAGGGTTTCAGCTTTCGGTATTGTTGCTGAAATGAAGCATATCTTCAGGTGAATAAAAGATCCAACTCACATATAAAACCATCCCAGCTACTAAGTAGATTTTCAATCCTATAAACAAATTCTTTCTTTCACTCATTCATTCATTTATTCATTCAAGGACCTGTGGTCTATCTAGCCCTATGCTAAGCCCAAAGGATTCAAAAACATAAAACAAAACACCAAGGCTCACATTTCCTGCCCTTGAGGAACTGGCAATTCAGTGGGCAGACATACTCATAGGAATTCTGTACCACATTTAAGAGCTCTGCTAGGTTAAGATGAAGGGGCATCTAACTCTAGAGGAGATGGAGATGTCTGAGAAGAAACATATAGGCAGTACCTTTAGCAGGAATTTGATAGGATAATGAAGCCGAAATAAGAGACAGGGCAGCTGAGGCATAATAACTGTACCTGCAAAGATTCATCCTTTAAAACACCCAGAGTTCAGGAAACTTAGAGTGTTCAATATAGAGAGCATCTAGAAGGGAAATGTTAATATGATAAGCTATTAGAGAAATGCAAATCAAAACCACAATGAGATACCATTTCACTCTTGTTAGAATAGCTATTATCAACAGGACAAGTAATAACAAATGTCGGAGAGGATATGGAGAAAAAGGACCCCTCATACACTGCTGGTGGGACTGCCAGTTGGTACAGCCACTATGGAAAACAGTATGGAAGTTCCTCAAAACACTAAGAATTGATCTACCATATGATCTAGCAATCCCTCTACTGGGTATTTGCCCCAAAGACTTGAAAACCCATATCCAAAAAGATATTTGCACACTGATGTTCATAGCAGCATTATTCATGGTGGCCAGGACATAGAAGCAACCAAAGTGTCCTACGATCGATGATTGGCTAAAGAAGCTGTGGAATATGACTCAGCCATAAGAAGAGATGAAATACTGTCATTTGCGACAACCTGGATGGACCTTGAGATAATCTTGCTAAGCGAAATAAGCCAGACAGAAAAAGTTGAAAATCACATGATATCATTTATATGTGGGGCATAAACCTAAAAGCAACAAATGAACAGGATAAACAAACAGAGACTTATGGACATGGACAATAGACTAGTGGTTACCAGAGGGTAGACGGTGGGGGAGGAGCGGGGAGGTAGACGGGATAAAGGGGGTCAAATATGTGGTGATAGAAAGAAATCTAACTATGGGAGGTGAACACACAGTGTAAATTTATATATGCCTTACTGTTAAAGTGTATAGATGAAATTTATTGGATTTCGTTAACCAATGTCACCATAAAAATAAATAAATGAATAAATGATGGAAAGATAAATTGAAATTGATGTTGAAAGGCCTTGAACATACAGTTCATAAATTTGGACTTCAGGTTGTCAGAGGGGAAATACCATTCCAGGAGCATTTGGATCTACGGCCATTTGTTTATCCATTCATCTGTAAATGGGCATGCGTGTTGTTTCTGGGTTCTGATTCTTATAGAGAAAACTACTATGAATATTCGTGTATGAGTCAGCTGGCTTGCTTGCTTTTCTCTTGGGTAAATACCTAGTTCACATAGAAGGGGTATGCTAGGAGGTATATGCTTAACTTTTTAAGAAACTGCCAAACTGTTTTCTAAAGTGGCTGTACCATTTCACATTCTCACTAGCAATGTATCAGAGTTCCAATGCTCATATCTTTGTCAACACTTGGTATAGTCAGTCTTTCAAGTTTTCACCACTCTAACAGGTACTAGTGGTATCTCATTGTGCTTTTAATTTGCATTTCCCTAATGACTAATTATTTTGAAGATTTTCATGCTTGCTATCCATATATCTTCTTTGATAAAGTATCTTTTCACATAATTTTCTCATTTTTTAAAAATTGGCTTGTTTTCTTATTATTCAGTTTTACGAGTTCTTTATATATTCTAGATACAAGTCTTTTATCAGAAATATGTCTTGCAAATATCTTCACCTGGTCTATGATTTGTCTTTTCATTCTCTTAACAGTGCCTTTTGAAGAGCGAAAGTTTTTAGTGTTAAAGTCCAATTTATCCATTTTTTGTTTTATGAGTCATGCTTTTAGTGTGGTGTCTAAGGAATATTTGCCTAAGCAAAGGTCACAAAGATTTTTCTCCTATGTTTTCTTATAGAAGTGTCATAGTTTTCGGTTTTAGATTTAGGTCTATGATCCATCTATCTCCAGGAGACATTCTAGACATTTATGGTAGCATTTTTGTGCGTCACAGTGACTGAGGGAAGAGGTTCAACCCACCACTGGCAGGGTAGGAGCAGAACACTAGAGAGGCCCTCTAATGCATGGGGACACACCATGCTCCACAGGATTTTCAAATGTCCTGTCAAACATTCACATGGACAAATTGTTTATAATCACATAGGTATCCATTTAGCTCTTATTTCAAAATACCAAAAACTTTAAGGAATGTTTTAACGATAGGAGTTGAATTTTTCCTTATAGCTGTTAAATCTAGAGTTTTTCCTTACAGGCATCTATTTAATTACATTTTCTAGTATATTTGTGCCTGTGCATTTACCTAATGAATTACATATTTTATTAGAAACTAATTTCCTTCCATTTTGCCTTTTTAATTCAACAACGAAATTAATTTTTTATCTTGTATGTGTAGCATCAGCAACTTGACAAGATTAAAAACAATGAGGTGAATGAAAAAAGAATGAGAATGGCATCTATAACAATACCATTTTATATTAAAATATTAGTTATATAATTAAAAATTTAAAACTTGCACACAAATTAACTCTACACATTTTCTAAAAATGCATACATAGAAAAGGACACACATAACACACATTAGAACAGTTACCTTAGGGAATGAAGAGGAATGAGAAATAATAACTAATATCGCGGGAGCGGTGCCTTGTACAGAGCCATGAGGATGCTATGCCACACGCTGAGGGACATACTCAATGCCCTGCCCCTGAGGACCAGCTAAAAAAAAATTAAATACTTTAAAAAATTAAGTTGTGAAAGGCCCCTGCCTACCCGAAGGCTCATATGACGTTACACACCTCAGAAGGAGGAAGACGCAGGTGGCCTCATAGCACAGGAGCTCCAGGCCTTGCTCCTGCAACGTCTCCATTATCACCAAAGGGCAGGGTCCCAAAACACTCAAACGAGACTTGATTCTGGAATGCGGGTCCTCAGAGGCAGTGTACAGGTGGCTGTAAAACTGATAAAGAGAAATAGATACATGGTGGGGCAGGGGGTCGGGAAGGAGAGACAGAGAGATGGAGAGAGGAAATTTGCCAATATACAAGAATAAGACAGAAATGTCCACCCAGCGATTCTATTCAACACTGTACTAGAGTGCTGGCCAGGGAAAAAAGCCAGGGGGAAAAAAATTAAAAGCATAAATATTGGAAAAGAATAAGTAAAACTATCTTCATTTGCAAGCATCATGGTTGGACATGTAGGAAATCCTAAGGAATCTATACAAAAATTACTAGTAAGTAAATTTAGCCAAGTTGCAGGATGGTATGTCAAAAGAGTTAATATACAGTAATGAAGTGTATTTCTGTATACAAGCAATAAGCAATTGAGGTATCAAATTTAAAATAATACCATTAACAACAGCATTTTTAAAAACTTAAAACACAGATACATTTAATAAAAGATATGCATGGCCTGTATACTGAAAACTGCAAACCACTGCTGGGAGAAATAAATGAAGACCTAACTAAATAGAAAGGTGTGTCATGTTCACAGATTTGAAGATTCACTATTTTTAAGTTGAATCTATCAATGACTCATCCATATGAATTTATTAATTCATTTGAGTGCATGTGTCCGCATCTCCTACATAACAAATGCTGTTCTAAATGCCAAGGATATTGCACTGAGTAAGATTAAAACACGAGCCCAGGGATGTTTATCAGGAAAGACAAGACAGACAAGCAAAATCTGTATGTGGTTTGATGATAAGTGCCAGGGAGGAAAACAATGCAGGAGAGGTCCAGGATCAGGAATGACCCAGGAGAAAGGAATGAAAATTCAACTGGGGCGGAGACACTTTAACAAAGACCTGTTAGAGGTTTATACAGTAAGTCTTCACTTAATCATCTGTAGATTCCGCTACCATAGGCTTAATTGATATAAACTAGAGTTAAGTCCCTTCGCATCTCATCAACATCATAACTAAAGGACGTTATTCAATGACCTGTGGGGAAAGTACTCCAGGCAGAGGGAGTAACAAAAATTCCTTGAGGTAGGAACAAACCTTGAATGTTCTAGGAATAAGGAGGGTCCTATAGATGAGGCAGAGTGAGCAAGGGGAGGGTAACAGTAGATGAAGTCAGAGAGGCAACAGATGGCTTTATAGGCCACTGTAAAGACTTTGGCTTTTATTCTGTGTGACATGTACAGCTATTAAAATATTCTGCATAGAGAGTGACACGGCATGACCTAATTATGCTTTAGAAGGATCATTCTGGCTGCCATGCTGAGAACAGCAGAGTCAGTAGTGAAGGCACAGTTAAAAATTGATCACGATAATCTAAGCAAGAGACAACGGTGGTCTAGACTGAGGGTAGCAATGAAGGTGGTGAAGAGTCAAGATTCCAAATATAATCTAAGGTAAACAGGATTTGTTGATGCATCGAATGTTGAGTAGACTGGGGAGGGGGTTCAAGGATGACTCCAAGGTCTGTGGCTTGAATACAATGTGGAATAATTACTTACTGGGGTGCAGGAAGACTGTGGGAAGAACAGATTTGTGGGGGGCAGGGTAGATAGATTTCATTTAGGCCTTATTAATTTTAAGATGCCTACTGGATATTGAAGTGGGGATGTTGAATAGATATATGAGTTGGATGGACACTTAGGTCATAGCTGGAGATGATAAATTGAGAGATGGCATTTAAAGCTTGAGTCGGGGTAGAAGAAGAGATCCAAGGACAAAACCCTGGGACACCTCAACACTTAAGGCCAGAAGGAAGAAGAGGAACAAGAAAAGGGTATGAAAAGGAGTTGTTAGGGAGACAGAAGGAACAGCAGGAGAGTGTAGTGTCCTGGGAGCCAAGTGACAAAACCGTTTCAAGAAGGGAATGATCAGTTGTACAAATGCTGCTGACAGGTCAAATAAGACGAGGTTGTTGGATTTGACAAAGGTGGGCCGTAGCCAGTCTATTTGGGGAGCTGTCAGGCACAGAGAAGGAGTGCAAGGATCTCCCTGCTCCCAGGCAGCTTTCGCCCCTCTCTCCCCAGGTCCTCTCACCACCTTGCCTTTGCACGTGCTGCTCCCTCTGCCCCCTCTTTACTGAGGTGAGGTCTACTCAGCATCTTCCTGCCTTCAAGTTCCTCCACGAAGCCCTCCCAAGCAGGCCAGATCCTCTCACTGTAAACTCTCGAGGTACCAGGTACCTGTCTCTTTCTCAGCACGGGTCCCGGAGGAGTTGTCATTTGATGTGTGTGATGGTGTGAACAGTGTCTTAGTCTACTTGTCTGCACTCCAGAGACTTCTCCCTGCACCAGCGCAGGGCCAGGCACAGAGCAGGCACCCAACAAACAGTAGGTAGTCAGGAGAGGGGGAGACTTACAGGCACCAGTATGATCAGGTGCAGTGGTAAAGATGGTGAGGTGAGACGCACCTCCAGTTCCGAAGGGAGAACAGGACCTGGAGTCCAAAGGAAAACAGGGAAAGGAACAAAAGTCCTTCCTCCAAGGCACAGAGCTGGATCAAGTCAGGCATCAAAGACCACGCTAAGACGGCTGATTACGGGGACTGGAGGAGCCAGTAGAGGGCTCTGAAATCGGATCTGCCCAGTTTAGACTTGTTTTAGGCAGGAAGACAGCACAGATGGACTTTGCTCTCAGAGGCTGGGAAGCCCACTTAACCATCACTGCAGTAAAACAAATGTTAGGCTGTCCAAACATATCAAGGAAAGAGAGGTTTTGTTTGGGGGCAGAAATCCATTATCTACCTTTGCAAATTAAAAACCAGGGGAGTGTTAGCAGATAAAATGTTCCGCCCTTAAAAGAAGAATAACTTTATCAAATGCATATCGCGTGCTGTTTTATGATCTCATTTGATCCTCAACTCCCTGACCACCCTGGGATCACTCTCTCCTATCACCCCAGTTATTCCCTTCAGAGCATTTTATCACCATCAGTAGTTATCTTGTTTGTATGTTTCTTTACTGCTTATCATCTGCCTTCCCCACGGAATTTAGGTTCCTCAGGGCGGAAGCTTGTCTGACCTTATGCTACACCCCTCTGCTAACACAAGGCACAAGGCACACAGTATGTAGCAAATATTTACCAAGAGAATGAAAAAGCTTCATAGAAGTCCTACCACCTACCTACCTATTCCACAGATGAGGATCCATGCTCATCTTTAATTTTTCTCCCTTAGTGTTTAGAGTGTTTATATGTTTGTACTGAGGCAGTGCTATACAATAACCCTGGTTTGCTAGTAGGAGAAAGGTTGGTCTCGGCCCCAGCTCCTCTCCAAAAGCAGAATCCGTTTTCCCTGTTGAAAATCCAAGTACCTACCACCTGACTATTTGAACAAGCCCATGCTCTCTCCCCAACCTGCCTCTGCACATGCTCATGTTTCTGCAGATATGACTGCCCCTTGGCGGTGCCCAGCAAATCCACTCGACTCCCCTTCTTTGTCAAGACTTCCATGATCCCCGTGTTACTATCCTCAGGCTGCCATAACAAAGTGTCACAAACCGGATGGCCTAAAACAACAGAAATGTGTCTTTCATGGTTCTGGAGCCTAGAAGTCCAAATCAGTGTGCCAGCAGAACCACGTTCTCACTGAAGGATCCAGGGAAAAATCCATTGCATGCCTTTCTCTTAGCTTCTGGTATTTGCCAACAATCCTTGTGACTCGCTGGCTCGCAGCTACGTGACTCCAATCTCTGCTTCCATCTTCGCATGGTGTTCTTCCTGTGCCTCCCCATCGCCTCCTCTTCTCAGGACACCTGTCACCTTGCATTAGGGGCTCACCTACTCCAGTGTGACCTCACCTTAACTAATTGCATCCACAGTGGCACTATTGCCAAATAAGATCACATTCTGAGGTACTGGAGGTTAGGAACTTATCTTTTGGGGGAACACAACTCAACACATAACAACTCTCCATGGAAAGGGCTACTCCTTCCTCTAGCTGCCCATAGCCTACACCTCACTTAGCACACTTATCACCTGCATTGTAATTACCTCTTATTGAATTCTCTCCTACTCCAACAGGGATGACCAAGAGATTTCATCGCATGTGCCAACTCAAATATATAGTTAGTAAAAAAATTCTTTAATGGAGTGAGGTCTCTCACAGGTAGAGGAACAAGGAGGGCAGAACACATGGGCTAGCTCAGTGCTTCACAAACTTTAAGGTACATGTGAAGCACTGGAGGATCTGAGGACAATATATAAGCTTGTGACAAAGCAAATTCTAATTCAGCAAGTTGGGATGAGACCTGGGATTCTGCGTTTCCAACAGGTCCCCAGAGGCTGCTGATGCTGCTGGCCCATGGATCATCCCTGAGGGCAGAGACTGAGTCTTAATCACATTTGTATTGTACATTGCATGGTACAAGGCTGGAAGAATGAGTAAATATTTAAATTTAAGTTGGAATCTACTTTAAAAACTAGGGCAACTAAACTACTGATATTTCCCTCACTTTGTCGCCCTTTGGGAAGATCCTCTCTGGCAGGTACCTGTCATCTGTTGACCTGAAATGTTCTCTCTGTAGACTACTCCTAAGTTTAAGGAGGGTAGCTCTTCACTCTGCTTCCAGTGTGGAAAGGTACTCTTTCCAGGTGCCTCAGAGGATGGCAGGGGACAGGCCCTAGCAGCTAATGAAGTTAGGGTGGTGATGCCATTTAGCAACCTCTGCTTAACTGGCAGATCAGCAGTCACAGCTGTTTCAAACAGTGCTCCTGGTCCCTGATCCAGCATCGCTTCTCCACCGAAAGTGGCCAGAAGCTTCGGGAAGCGAGAACTTGATCCCAACTGTTCGGGAGGTCCGTGCAGGCCACCAAATGCTTTCTCACACCTAAACAGGTGTACACACACACACACAACTGTCAAGTCAACTAAGACTGGAAGTCATATGTGGGATTTCTGAAGTGGGGTGGGTGGGGGTCTAGAAGAATCCTGCTTTACATTCACATGGCTCCATGCACAAAATCCAGTAAAAGTTTGGGCAGAGCTACTTCAGGGGTCAACCAGATGAGACCCTGATTTCTTAAAGAAACAAGAGTGTTAAATTCCACACATTGGCTTTGCCTGAGCTAACAAGCTGTAGCTGGGTAAGCAAGGACTCTGCTTTTTGGGTTACGAAAGTGAATTGAGCTGGGAGCTAAGGTTTTAAATGAAGGTAGAAAAGAACGTGGTAAGATAGAAACTGACTGGGGTAGGTGTAAAAATATCTTTTCCTGTGGACAGGGTTTTAAAGAAATTTTATTTCCTGGATCTTCCGTACACATACATGGTGTTTTTTTTTTCTCTTTGCTGGAGTCCCAGCCACTGGCTGAGAGGCATGGGGCAGGCAGATGGGAGAAGCAACAAGAGGGTAAAGTCCAGGAGGGTCAGCTCAGCCTACCCTGGCCCAGGCTCCCCAGGAACCTCCTGGAGGTAGCTGAGCAAATGGAGAGCCAGGCAGCTGGAAGTCGGTAAAGGTGGAAACCGGCAACTAGAGGAGAGTAGCAAAAGGTAACCAAGAAAATGAGAGGTTTTATGGGAGAATCCGGCCGACAGCCGTGGGGGCTGGGCCAACACAGGACACAGCAGATGGGCACCTAGGCTGGCCTGACTGCTCTCTGTTACATGAAGAGTTGGGCTAAATGCCCAACTGAAGGTCATCTCTAGCTCAAGCATTTTCCAGTCTAGGAAAAGAGACCCTGGAGAGTGGGGAAGTGTCTGCAGGAGTGCATGCGCACGCGTGCACGCATGTACACATGTGCACACGTGGATGCACGTAAACACATGACTACTTATATTCAGAGCCTCACCCTGAACTGCAACAAATCAGAAGAGATGCTGGGGAATGTGGGGCTCAGAGAGTGAATCTTAGAATCAGAGGGGTTAAGTCACAGCCCTGAAGCTCGCTATAGCTGTGTGCCTTTGTGCAAGTGACTTAACCTCTCTGATCTCCATCCTTTACCTGTTGAATGGACCTAGGTGTTCATCTCTCTGAGGCAGGAGAGGTCCAAGCCGTCTCCTCTTAGAGATTCCTGTATATTTAACAACTACCAAACTAGATGGTCAAGTATGATGATGTATATATTAAATGTTTATTTTTTAAAAAATTTTAACATTAATAACATAGAACCTGAGCGAACAGAAAATACTAACATCAATTTCCTGGTTTTGACACTATACTATGGTTATGTAAAAAACGTTATCGTTGGGGAAAGTGGGGTGAAGGGTACACAGGATTTCTCCGTATTATTTTTGCGACTTTCTCTGAATCGAACTATTTCAAAATAACAAGTTGTTTTAAAAATTAAGAAACAAAAATGTTATTATTGTACGTATAATCTTATTTGAAGATAAAGTCAAAAATCTAAACTTGAGATTTTATGTGAATGAGATACCCTGGAAAATCTACCCCTGCTCCTCCCTAATCTGTTCCCTGCAAGAAGCCCCAGTTGTTATGAGGATTAAATTAGATGATATGCATACAGCAGTTAGCGCAGCACCAGGCACAGACCCTCAATGTGTGCTATTTTTTAATATAATATTAACAATTATTACCCCAAAATGGCAACATAGGAAAATGCCATGTTGGGGAAATATGTATTACAATATACCCAGTTTGAATGATGCTCTAGATATAAGGTTATTGACAATGAAAGGGGTTCATAATATATTAAGTGATAACAAGCAGGTTACAAATCAATATGGATAGTCTTTTGCAAGTTAGCATAGTGAGCAGCTAAGAGCATCTAGTTCTAGAATCAAACTGCCTGGGTTCAAATCTTCGCTTGCTACTTATGTGATCTTAAGCAAAGTACCTAATCATTCTTGGCCTCAACTTTCTCATCTGTGTAATGGGCTTAATAATAAAACCTTTCATTGGATTGTTGAGGATTAAACAAGTGCACATATGTATAGTGCTGGCAGATGGTAATGTTCAAATGGTAGCTATCAATTATTAGATTTTATTCTACATTAATATATATTCATTAGGAAACAGTCTTAAAGAGCGTACAAACAGCAACATAGCAACAGTGATTATCCTAAATTATAGGATTACGGAGGACTTTTATATTCTTATTTTTGATAATATTTTCTAATTTTTCCACAATAAATATGGATAAAAAACAAATCTGAAACTTTTAGGATAAAAAATATTTTAAAAAATTTTTTAATTACATAAATCATTTCCATATAATATCATGGAGAAAACACAGAGAGATTATAACAAAAACATAAAACAGCAGATTGTACCCTCACCAAACAGAAGTTTTCCAGTTTTGCTAGTATCTCAGAGTAGCTAGTTGGACATTTCCCCCTGCCCAAGGCCCTCAAAAATGTTGCATAACATGCCCATGCCAGTCACCCACGTAATGGATACATATTTTTAACTATGCACGTAATCCCATGTCCAAATATACCTCACACACATGTGTACATATTACCAAAGAGAAGAGATTATAAATTTACATTAAATCTAGTCATGGAAAGTGCTTTGGCAAGCGGCAACCAAAGGCACAAAGAACGTTCTGTGGGTTTCCCATGCTATGGTTCCCATGCAGTTCCCAACCAGCAGTACTTAAGACAGCATGGGCCATTGCCTTCCTTCCCAGAGTGGCTGCCTTCCCACACCGCCCGCCACCTCTCTCCCTGGCACCGGCCAAAGAAGACCTTACGCAGAAGGGCTGTGACAAGCCAAACGAGCATGCAGTGGAGACCGGGAACCCTGCTCCCACCTTCCACAAGGACCGTCATGTTGCCCTGGACCCAGGCACTGCAGCCTCATTCCACGGGCAGAGCCCCAGGCCAGCCACTGCTGGAGAGCTGCCCCTGGTCCACTCGGCTTCGCTACATGAAAATAAAACACCAGCCTGTTCAGGGTCTGCTGGGCACATTATTGGGAGGAAGCTATAAAAGCTGCCAACATGGGTTACCTCAAGCATTTTCCTTCTCCAATACGCCGGGAGTGAGGCACTGCCTTTCCTTTGCTCCCCCGCCTTCCATCTTTTCCGAAAAGGCTTTCTGTGTCCCGACTGTGTTTATTGACATCTCAGCCTCTTGGCCGTTCCAGCTGTGCAAGAGCGAGTCTCCCTCCTCGCCATTCAAAGTGGCCCCTGTTCCGTCCCACTGCCCATAACGTGCACTTCCAGACCACACGGCCCACTGGCTTCTCAAAGTCTGGCTCCGAAACCAAATAAAAAGCTTTTCACTTACACTCCAGTTTATGTGCAGCAGCTCAAAAGCCTTATTTTCATGTCTTACACGACTCCCACCTGAATAAATTTGTTTTAAGTGCCACTTTTCCATTTGTGGATTATGAAGCAGTAAGAAGGTCTGAGAGACAGCCCTGAAGACCCTGTGAGGTGCTACAGGCAG
>NW_006443124.1:3756404-3759950 GCF_000325575.1 Pteropus alecto
ATGCCAGGACCTTGGCCACCACAGCCCTGGGAAGGGCAGTCGCAAGCCTAAGCCACTGAATGCTGCCAACCTCCTGGCTTTGTCATAGTTGAAAGCATAGCCCTTACAGTTCTGGCTTCAAATCCCAGCTCAGCAGGTTCCTGGGTATGTACCCTTGGGGAACGGGACAGCTTTAGAGCTTATTTCCTCCTATATAAAATGTGGACAGCGCACTAGAGAGGGGCTATCATAATGATTGGATTGGATGATGAAATGCACGTTGAAACCCCTGATAGATAGCATCCACAAGCACTAATATTCATTTTTAAAAGTGTGAAGCCCATACTCCATGCTACGTGCTGGGTATAAGCAACACAGACATGGCCCCTGGCCTAAAGAGCTTACAGTGTGGGGACAAAACAAACAAACAGTCCTAACCTGGTGTGATCACTGCGACAGTGGCTATGTGCATGCATGATACAGACTGGGAAAGGAGCAGCTAGTCCCGCCTGGGGAAATTGGGAAATAACGATTGTTTTAAAATGATGGTAAGGCCACATGTCATCTGGTGACTTCCACCTTGGCCTCATTTCCTACCTATCCCCACCTCCACTCCTCTGGGCCTTCTCGCTCTACCAGGTTCAGTCTCACCCTTGAGCTCTCTGCCTGGAACGCCCCCCAACCTCCAACATTCTCATCCGCCCCCTCACTTCACTAAGGTCTTTGGTCACATGTCATCTTCCTGGTCACCCCAAAAGATATCTCTGTCCCTTTCAGCTGCTTTGTTGTTCTTCATTCCCCAATACTGCACTCAGATCTATTTGCTTACTTGTTTATTGTCCATCCTCCCTACTAGAATGTGACCTCCGTGAGAGTGGGGATTTGATTTGTTCATCACCGTGACCTTTGAACCGAAAACAGTGCCAAAGCAACAAATTAATGATCCACAGTTAACAGGTAGCATTCCCCACATGTGAAACATGAGTCTAAGAACATTATGTCCATCAGTATTTAATCCTCGCTACATCCTTCCCAGAGGGGTGCTGAGATTATTTCAGCCGATGGTTTACAGGGAGGTAGGCAAATGTCTCTGGGGGGCCAGGTCTAAGAAAACAGGCCCTACTCTAGAGCAACGTGATGTGAAATGTTCGAGTGGACAGTGGGGGGACGCTGCAGTCCCTCCTCCCCCATCAGTATCTCTGGAGATCGCCCAGGTCTGCTGGGCTGGGTACCTTCAGGAGGCCTCTCTAGGCCTGGCTGAGACTCTATTGTAGCCTCTCCCATTGGACCATCACTAAGAAGAGTGATTTGGCCCACTCTGCGGATGCTGAACAAAGCCCTGGTCTCCCTCTCCTCACTCCACCCTTCAGTGGCCATATTTCTGATTAACAGCTCCCAGGAATATATCCCAGGATGAATGAATACAGCCAAAAGTCTCTCCTACATCTGAGAGATTTGCCCTTCAGAGTCTGCCCTCCCTAAGGATCAACAAGGAGACCAACTAGGCAAGAGAGGTGTTAGCAAACCCCACGTAACCACAGCAGCCACTACTCATTGTGTGCTCATCACAACCCAGGGCCTGTTCCAAGGCTTCATGACCTTTCTTTCATGTCATCCTCACACTCTCCCCTCAGAGTAGTTATGACGGCATCATTTTACAGGGAAGCGGTGGGGTGGTGGGGGCGGAGAGGGGTGGCCAGGATCAGAGAGGGTAAGTCATTTCCCGTGCTCACGCAGCCGCCTTGCACATTTTCTCAAGTCCTTACCAAATTTTCAATTCTTTCTGTTTTCGATTCTCTCCCAGCCTCCTGCCGTGGCTTCACGGAGAACTGCAACTTAACTGCCCGGTTCCTTATCGGAACTCCGGGTCGATTGCAACTGACCTTCCCCACCAAGATCTAAAGAAGTCCTGAAAGCTGACGCTGGACAACTTGATAAAAACTTCAAAGGACTCTTTACCACAGCAGATACTAATCCCCCTCAGTTAAATGCCTGATAGTTCGCACTGTCCAGCAAGTATTCTCTCCTACCAAGTCCAACAGATGGTTCAGCCGGTTCAGAGGACAGAAGATAGTCTTCTCTGTCCTTGAACAAGAAGAGGAACTGACAAAGATTCTCTCCTTGGCCAGACTTTAGTTAGGCTTCTCTGAGCCCTGCGCCTTCTTCTCGACTAAGCCTTGACTTTGGCCTTCCTAACCAGGTCTACATAGCCAAGTCTTAGCAAGAATCCTGTTAGGTCAGTTTAGCAAGACTCCCTCTACCTTTGATGTCTCCTCTCAGTAATTTTCCATCCACTGAGCCCCTCACCCTGTTCCTTGGCAATAAATCCCCACTGGGCCTTGTTGTATTCTGAGTTGAGCCCCATCGCTCTCTCCTGTTGTAATACCCCTATTATAATAGCTCTGAATAAAATCTTTCTTATCATCTTAACAGGTATCAGAATAACTTTTTCTTTAACAATACTAAAGCTTGCTTCAAGTAGGAGGGCCTCCCCTTCCTGAAAATTCTCATTCATGTCCAAGTCAAATACCATCCCCAATCTCCTCCGAGAGCCACCTCTTTCTCCTACTCAGCACAAGTAAACCAAAACCTATCACAATGACTGCATTGGTTTCCCCCGCCACCACCCTGTGAATCTTTGCCTATCAGAGGCTGGCTGCCAGCACCCATACCTGCCCTGCTGGCTGCTGGGCCCCAGCCTCACCACAGTCCATTCATGCAAAGAACACGACTATGAAAATTCAGGAACACATTTCCCATCTGGAAATACCTCAGAGCTAAATATTAGGTAGGATGTGACGGTGTTCATCTACCAGCAAAAAAGCGAGGCTAAGAGAAACACTGAGACATGAAGAGACTGCTAGCGAGAGGGCCAGTGCGTCAGCAAGAGCTAAATTTAGCAACCAAAGCCTCTAACTTCATTCCTTCAGGAAAAGGAGCAGTAGGAGAAAAACGTATGAACCTATTTAAATGAAAGAACTTTTGAGAGAGGGAAAGAATCCATATCCTAACTGACTCGCTGCTACTTCAGAGTATGGAAAATGTGCTCTCTTGGGCAGACTGTCCCCAAGGTCAGCAAAAGGGCTCCACCCACCCCACCCCATACCCAAGGAACCCAATTCCCTGGTGGAAAGTCCCTTGGGCCCCAGTGTCTGCATGGGACAAAGGAAGCTGCAGATGGGGAAATTCAAATGGTAATTGCTGGGGGCAAAAGGAACAGGTGGATTCTGAAAAACTGGAAATTCTGGTAAAACCTGTAATGCAGCTTTCCAACAGATTTTGCTTTCTAGTAGAGTAGATGGTGTAAAAACACTCATCATCCAGGCACCAAATGCCTACAGGAGACTTTAGAAGCCTGGAAGAAGAAACAGAGCTGTCCCAGGCAGTGCAAAGTGGTGCATCCGAGCACATGTGTGAAGCCCAGCTCAAGCCCAGCTCTGCCTAGAGCCAAGCACACAGTGCTTGGGCCAGTCACCTTTCTCTGGGCTAAAGATAACTGTGAAACAAAGATAACAGACAGCATTTTAACATACTAAGATACTAAATACTTCCAGATGTGTGTGTAGG
>NW_006443124.1:3759961-3762158 GCF_000325575.1 Pteropus alecto
ACATCAGATGGACCCCCTTCCCAATCAAGCCTTCTGCCTTGACCTCAACAAAAAATCCATTGTTAAAGCATTTCATTACACTTGTAAAAATGTATTGGTCCCCACAAAGGGCTAATTTCTTTTTACTATAAATAGAGTCCTTATAAATCAGTTTAAAAAAAATACAAGCACTCCAACAGGAAAGTGAATAAAGGATGTAAAGAACAATTCACAAAAACACAAATAACTACTAATTCTATGGAAAAAAAGTATTCAGTCTCACTGTAACCAGAAAACGTGCATATAAAAATAATAATGAGGTAGCTTTTCCCATATATTGACTGGCAATTTCCTAAAAATGCAGTAATACCTACCAAGGAGAAGATTCAGAGGATCCTCATGTACCATTGGTAGACAGCGAATTGGCCTGACTTATCAGGGGCAACTTGGCCAGATGAAGAAGAAAATTCTTAAGTGGACTTCCCATTTGACCTGATAATTCCACTTCTAAAGCTCTGTCCTACAAAATTATTCAAGGATATACACACACACACAAAATATATCTGTTATGATTTAACCACAATATTGTCTTATAATCCTAAAAAAATGGAAACAGTCTTCTACACAATAAAAGGGATACATCTATATGGTGGAATACAACAGAAATCAGGCTGCAAAAAACGTGAAGATATAAAAAACTGTTTATATTTATTAAGTGAAATAGATTCTAAAGCCATCCCTCATATACAAAATACATACATAGGTGAACTGAAATAAATATTGGAAGGAAAATACACAGACATATTTCCAATATTATCTCTGGAAGTAGCATGATCACAGGTGGTTTTATTTCGTCATGTTTACTTTTCTGTATTTTCAAAATTTTCAAGCAAATAAGTGATTCTTTTGTATTCAGGGAAACTCTGCATAAGTTTTTTAAGGGACGAAAAGTGTCTTTCTCTCTTTCCAATTCGTAAAAGGCATAGAGCAAGCAACTGCAGCCAGATATCTGCCCCAGGCCCCTTGCCTAGCCCGCCCTTCAGAAAACTCCTTCCACATCCACATCCCTGTCCCCTAAGGAACTCTAAGTCCCTGGGCCCTGCTTTTATGCTTCCTTTCACCCTCTGTTTACCCAAGATCTGTCATGTGCAATTCATACACAGACTCAGATCACCGCCCAAGACCCACGACAGACATCGAGGGTCTCGTCTCTCCCGTCCGTGCCTAGTTCATTCAGCCTTTCCCCTTTAAGCAAAGGAAGCTGTAGAGTGCCGATGGTTTTCACGAGCGTTTCAGAGACTGTCGCCTCCTTCGAGCCTCTCTCACAAACCCTGAGGAGGGCAGGCAGTCAGCGCTCCTGTTTTACGAAAAGGAAAGTGAGGCTCAGGAATTGAGGGCAGGAGCCCAGAGCTGGCTTACAGTCCTGGACTCTCTCCAATCCCACCGCCTGCAGATTCCAGGCCTCCTCAGCCAGCCAGGGACCCCCAGCTGGGAGGAAACGGGGTCCCGGCACCCCTGGCCCCATTTGGCCAGGAGCATGCTTGTCTGTTCATCCTTCAGTCTCCCTCATTCACCCTCATTTCAACTCTCTGTCCCTGCTCCTGCTTCCATAATAAAAAGGTTCAGAGAAATTAGGAGAACTTCCTCTCACAACTCATTAATTTAGTTAACTGTCTCATCTTTACTATCGTATCACCTCATAGATCAAGAACTTCTCATTTGCAATGTATGAGTCAGAACTTGCTCAGCTGTGATTGATAGAAGCCACCGAAGTCGACATAGCTTAAGTGGGAAAAAATGGAATTCATTAGCTCATGTCACTGGGGAGTCCAGAGTGCATATAACATCAGGCCTGGCTGGATCGAGGGGTTCAAACATCAGGGCTCTGCGTATCTGTCCTTTCTCCATTTAATGAGCAAAATATTCACCAACAGGCTCACATTTACATCCTACCAATTCCAGCAAAAACAGATCATCTTCCCCAGGAGCCCTAGCAGACAAGTCTCAGAAAGGACTCACCTAGCTAGGATCACCTGCCTACTCCTAGGGACGTGGGTTAAAGGTCAACCCTGTCCAACCACACAGGAAAAGGTGTTCTTGTTCTAGAAGGGAGTGGGAGGTGCTGGAAAGGAAATCAATAACAGATTTCCACCTAAACAAATCTCTCCCACTTTAAGAACAAATCAGTTTCTCGGCACAGGCATTCATTGGCAGCAGT